>NC_091823.1:15482500-15807500 GCF_038994185.2 Dermacentor albipictus | reverse complement strand
TATATATCTTTATTTATGAGCGGGTGTCCACGTGTTGTATATCTTTCTTTTGCAATTTTGGCCTCCTGCAAGAAGAATGCGTAGTGCCTCCGGGGAGATTAGGCCGTTGGCAAAATTTCTTACTGCCGTCTGAGAGTCGCTGACTATCACGGTTGCGTTAGTCTAAGCTACTGTCAGCTCTATGGCTACTTCTTCCGCTATCTCGTTACTTGTGGTGCGTATTGTCGCGCATGTCTTGCACCGTTTCTCCCTATCGATTACTGCTGCTGCCGTAAAACCCCGTCTGCGACTGTATCGAGCCGCGTCTACGAACACTGCGTCCTTGTCGCTGCCGAATTTCTACTGTATTTGCTTCGCTCTGTTCTCTCGCCTGTCCTTATTGTGTTCTGGGTGCATGTTCTTTGGTATGGGAGGTATTACCATTATTTCCTTCGTCTCTCTCGAGATGTCCACCTTGACACCGTGCTGTGTGTCCAATATATAGGCATTATACACTGTCAAGGGATGGCTTTTGGTCAGAGCATGTCAATACCATAGTTAGTGCAGGGCGTGCCCTTGGTTTCTCGCAACTAAATTTAGAACATATAAGCATTGACGTAAAACATGCAGCGCACAAAACATGTTTTACTAATTTTGTAGTATGCACGAATACGTTTTGTGGTGTGCATATTGATGACACTAGAAAACATTCAGCCTGTCACGACGATGTTTCTTTTTGGTAAATCCAATTGTTTTCTATACGTGCAATATCAATTAAAAAAGAACTATATTGGATCCCTAGCTCTGTCAAAACGACGGGGCATACTGCGTCCGAAACTTTATAATTCACTCATACATAATCAGACGAAAATCTGCTCAGCAGACTATTTGGAACTACCGCATTATGTTTCCTCGCATATTACAGGCGGTGCCTTTCCAGGACACATCATTTCAAGTATTTCCCTGAACCATGCAATATCGCATGAAACTTAATATCTGCGGATGTGGTACACAGCAAGAATATAGATGTTATTAAGTGTAATCTGGCCCCAAGTAATAACGCTTAATGGCACTGTGGGTCATACATGAATAAATAATAAATATTTAGAGTGGCATGATGAAGAAAAAAGCGCTCTGTCTTGTTTTGTCTGTCATGTGTCCCTGTCTTGACGCGTTGGTGTACCGGGACCGCATCATACATATATATATATATATATATATATATATATACATATATGAACTAATATTATAATTTTTATTTTTCATTCTTTTTGCACTTCATCGTTGGCTGCAACAAAGCCACGTACGAGCTTTCGCTGGGACCGTCAAACTGGCGAGACAGATGATAGGAGATGAATCCTTAATGCGGACTCATGATTAGTTTTTCTTATTAGTGTTCTCTGTTCACAGCGTGATTAACAACAAGTCCATTTCCACAACAAGTAAAGGCAGTTGGATGGACGTGATTCTTCTATAGCGGAATTGTCATGTACCAGGGGCGCTATAACGTAAAGCTATTCCAAACCTTTCTATTCCAATTCTGCAATCAGCCCTGCGCGATTGGTCAAAACATTTTCGGATCACCCCCACTTCGCCTGCCTGTGACGCGCTGTCGCGAAAAGCGTGATAGCTTCCCATCTGTCACGACGTGTACACACAGATTATGCATCATTGAACCGAAGAAAAGAAAAATAATTATTTTTGATTCTATGCCTTTTCGCCATTAGCCCTCTACTACTGGTCAAAAGATTTCGGGCTGCGCCCACTTTGCGTCTCTCACCCAATGTCACAAAACCGCGACAACTCACCGTGTCAAAGCGATGTGTAGGCGTTAAAGATGCATTATTACGCCAAACAAGACTGATTTTTTTCCCAGTAGCCGGAGATTGCCCCATTCCCAAAGGAATAGGAGATGGCTACCGGCCGATCGCTCATGCGCTGGCTCATGCGCATGAGAGCTTCGGATTGGATTTATTTGCGTATAATAAAGCTTTTCTTGTGTGTGTTTTGCAGTGTAACGTTATTGAGCCCTTTAGACACGTATATGGCACCACTCTGCAAACTCTTCTTTGCTGAGAATCCGTTATGGTGGCATTTTTAACCTTCCGTTGCACGCCGCCGCGATGTTCGACCAGCCACAGCAAGCTACGTATGGGGAGGCGGACAAATCGCAGACGCCGCTACCAATCTCCTCCTCCGGCCATCTATTTTCACAGCGCTGACTCGGCCCCGTCGAAACGCTCTCCACTTGAGCGTCCTCCTCGCCTCCAGTAGAAAAGAAGAAGCTGTCAAGGTAGGCAACGTTACTCGTTTTGAAAGCAAACAAAAGTGAACTCCTATAGACGGCGAGAGCGTTTGATTGGGCTGCTCAGACAACGCTGCGGGTCACCGCCCGTGGTTGCGTCGGCGGTTACGTAAATTTCACGTCAGGAGATCGGAATAAAAACAGATTGGAATAGTTTTACGTTATAGAGTCCCAGTGCACCAAACACAGGTGTGCTTTGACAGCCATACGAGATTTCCTTGTAGGCAGCAAGCTACCTTATTTGATTCGATCTGCAGATTCGTACGACCTCTACATATATTGAACATTCGATGTCAACACTGCTTGACCAATTACATTCGTAAGTTACGTCTATAGTGGTGGTTTTATTGCAATGTCAGTGGACGTGAACTTCCCTTTACTTAACGTGGATGCATATTGTTGTGCCATTACCACAAGCCCGGATTCCGAATCTGCAAGATGCGGAATCTATCCTGCGAGCGCCATAATTCTCCCTTCACAAGACAAGATGCTGCGCCGTCGTGCGGGAGAAGCCTCGGCGAGCAGCGTGTTTTGACGTGTCCGCGTGTGCCCGACAGCCCGGCGCCGCACCTCCCTTGCCTGGAGGTCACCGCGCGCGCGAACTTTGAACCGGGTGGCCAGCGCGGTCGCTGGTTGGACCCCTCGGACGACCGTCGTGTGCTGACTTTGTATTGGGCCGTTTGAGTGACAATGGGCCTCGGGGATTATAAAAGCAGCGACACGCCGCTCGAAAACAGGATCTGCCGACCCCACCGGGAGAGAGTGTCGCTCCCGACTGGGGTGAGATGTGTAACGCGTTTTCGCCGGACGTCGTCGTGCGAGAACAGTCGCGTTTGTTGTGAGCACTCGGCCCCAGTGCCGACCCGTTCATGTCCTGTATGATAACCTGTATATAATGTATAAAGTCCCTTTTGTTATTCTCATCGACGCCAGGCTCGGAGTCTTCGCTACCAACGCTCTGTCACGAAACGGGTGACGAGCGCTACGGGACCACAAAGCCGTATTCGTGGTGCAGCGGTGCAAAGTCGTAACACTGGTGGCACCGGTTGGGTGTCGTAACACTGGATGGCAGCTACGGGATTGACCGGCATCAGCTACCTCGGCGCGGTGAGTGCCTGAAGTTTACCTCAAACACCAGACTTTCTCTGACACAGGTTATAGTAGCTTAGGGAAGGATTTGGTGTTGCATTGTGATAACCTTGTGTGTTTCAAGCCTAGTAAGAGTGTTTTGAAAACCAGGGGATGCTGAGGGGGTAGACAGGGCAGTGTGTGAAATACTTGCATATGTCTTACTAGTAGCATTATAGTAGCGTACGGCAGGTATATTCAAAAAGGGTAAACAGCAGGAGGACAGTGTGAACGATGGAGAAGTACAAGGTGAAGGAACTTCTCGAAATTTGTGAGGAGTTGGGCATTGAGTTGGGCTCAACCAAAAGAAAGAATGCGATCCTTGAGGTCATGAGGACTGGGGACGTAACGGCTGAGGAAGCCGCAGAGGCCTTGGCGGGTATCAATGAACGTCGGGAAAGGGAGGAAAGGGAGAAGGAACGTTGCGAGCAGGAAAGGAGAGAACAGGAACGTCGCGAGGAGGAAAAGGAGGAAAGGAGAGAGATTCGTGAGCACGAGCTTAAAATGAAAGAGTTGGAGACCCGAAATAGCTCGCCAGCGCCTAGTCTCACTTCTAATGTTCCAAGAATACGCGATCAACTTCCACCCTTTGTCGTCGGAGAGGATATGGCCAAATACCTCGTGAAATTTGAGCACGTGTGTGAACGGAATAGCATTGAGCGATCCCTTTGGGCACAGAATCTGTTAGCCTTGCTTCCTGGGGAGGCATCAGACGTAATCACTTGCTTATCGAAAGAGGCGTTTGAGAGCTACAGTGATGTGAAGGAAGCGCTACTGCGGAAGTACAAATTGTCGCCCGAAGCTTTCCGGCAGAGGTTCCGGTATGCAAAAAAGGGCAAGGAGTCGAATGTTGACTTCGCGTTTCGTCTAAAAGCCGACCTGGTGGAATGGCTGAAGGGCGAAGAGGTTTACGACGACCGCGACAAAATTGTCGAATGCATCGCGTTGGAGCAGTTCTACCGTTGCATTGATGAGGATGTCCGGCTCTGGCTGCAAGATAGGCTAAAGGAGGTTAAGCTAAACAAGGCAGCAGAGTTAGCGGAAGAGTATTACACCCGCCGCAGCTTGCACAGCAAGGCAGTGCGCGTAGAAAAAGCTGATAGAAGAGATGGGTTTTCCGGGAAGTCCGACGAACGGAAGCAAATCACGCGTCGCGAGTTTCGGAAAGATGAGTCTCTTACCAAAGAAACTGTAAGGGAAGGACAGAATGCATCTCAGAATGCTAACGATGGTCCCAAGCAGCGAAACGATACGACGCGTTCTTTTGAAAAACGGAAGCCGTTAACTTGCTACAATTGCAAAAAGCAAGGGCACATCGCAGCGAGCTTCCCAGAAAAAATTGCTTTTGCGACAATACGGGAAACTAGCTAACAAAAACATACGACTATTGGAGCCATATATGCGGGAAATTAAGGTAAACGGCAAGAAGTGCCGAGCACTTCGAGACTCTGCAGCAACTATGGACGTTGTCCACCCGTCTTTCGTCTCCTCGAGTGATTTTACGGGAGAGTGCGCTTGGATACGGCAAGTGGCCGAGGAGGAGAGTGTCTGTTTACCGATCGCAACGGTTACCATTGAAGGAGAGTTTGGGAAACTTAACACAGAAGCCGCTGTGTCTGCCGCCCTCCCGGAGCACTTTCCCTACCTCTTCTCAAATAGCTCGGAGCAGCTGCTGAAGGATCAGGGCAAATCATTCTTTGCCGACGTGGCGTACATGGCCCTCACGCGATCCAAAGCGCGCCAGCTGTCGAGGGAACTTGACTTTGAGTCGGTGAGCGAACAGCGGTGCGGCACACGGACTGATCAGGGTAACTTGAGTGGCGAGCAGGCACCGGAGAGGCAGAGCTCGGAGGCTGGCCTGGTCGAGCGTGTCCTGGAAGTGACTGGGAGTGACGCGTCCCGTGCTAGCCGCGATAAGGACACGACGCCGCCGTTAGGCGACGCAGGATCCCTACTCGCTCCGGTTTCCGCCAGCTGGCAGGAGCTGGCTGCAGTTGAAAGAGAAACTCTGGTTCGTGAGCAAAAGGAAGATTGTTCAATAGCCGATCTGATGAAGAGCGTCAAACTGGGAGTGAAAAAAAAGAGGGTTTCATTTTACGAGGAATCTGGCTTATTGTACCGCCGCTATACAGATAAGCAGGGTCGCAAATATGAACAGCTTCTGATTCCTCGGAAATATCGCCGACAGTTACTGGAACTCGCGCACGAAAATGCGTGGGCAGGGCATCTTGGCTTGAAAAAGACCAAGGCTAGAATGGCTCAGGAGTTTTATTGGCCGTATTGTTGGAAGGATGTCGAACAATTCGTGCGCTCTTGCGACACCTGCCAGAGAATCGGCAAATCCACTGACAAGTGGAAGGCACCGATGAAGTTGGTGCCAGTCATATCCGAACCTTTTCGGCGACTAGTAATCGATATTGTAGGCCCTCTGCCAGAATCAACGAACGGTTGTAGGTATGTTCTGACCGCCCTGTGTGTCGCGACCAAGTTCCCCGAGGCAGTACCTCTTAAGGAGCTAAATTCCTCCCAGGTCGTGGACGCTCTGCTCTCAATGTTCGCACGCGTCGGGTTCCCTTCCGAGATTCAGTGCGACAATGGCAGCGTCTTTACCAGCTGCCTAACTTCTACTTTTTTGGAAAGATGCGGCATTAAAGTAGTGCACAGTTCCATCTATCACCCGCAATCTAACCCAGTAGAGCGGATGCACTCGGTGCTGAAGCGAATATTGAGAGCCCTGTGCTTTGAGCGTCACTGTGACTGGGAGGCCTGCATTCCCGCCGCTATGTTCGCCCTGAGATCGGCTCCCCATGAGAGCACCGGCTTTAGCCCCGCGGAGCTTGTATATGGCCGGAGCCTAAGAACTCCGTTGCGCATGCTGCGAGAGTCTTGGGAAGGCAGTGACGACGACCCAAATGTAGTCTCGTACGTCCTCGACCTCCTCCAGAGGCTCGGGAAAACCAAAGATCTTGTAGAAAGCCACATGAAGGCGGCGAAAACCTTGTCAAAAGAATACTACGACAAGTCAGCAAAAAAACGCACCTTCGAAGAAGGTAGCCAAGTGATGTTGCTGCGACCGTCGAAAAAAAACAAGCTCGAGGTTCATTGGGAGGGGCCCGCAAAGGTTGTAACTAAGCTTTCCGATACCAACTACGAAGTTAAATTAGGGAAGCGGCCCAACAAAATTTACCACAGTAACTTGATGAAACCCTACATTCAGCGTCGCGCGATTATAAGCATGACGATAAATGCTGACGATGAGGAAGGGGCCGAAATCCTGACGACGGCTGACATGAAGGGATGTGGTATAGAGCTAATGGTGGAACAGCTGACGTTGGAAGCGCGTCTAAGTGCCGCCCAAAAGGAGGATTTAAAGGGAATCGTTTCAGAGTTTAGGGAGGTTTTTTCGAGCCGTCCCGGAAGAACAACGGTCCTAGAGCATGACATCGAGTTAACCTCTGATCAACCGATCCGCAGTAAACCGTACCGTTGTTCGCCCGTGCAGAAAAAAAATCATGGCTGAGGAGATTCAGCACATGCGTGACTTGGGGGTTATAGTACCAAGTGAGAGCGACTACACGTCGCCCTTGATACTAGTCCAGGCTCCAGGAAAAGATCCGAGGCCATGTGTCGATTATCGGCGTCTGAACGCGATAACCCGAGATCAGACATATCCTATACCGAACCTGGAAGAAAGGGTAGAGACAGTGTCGAAGGCAAATTATATCTCTACCCTGGATCTCGTGAGAGGCTATTGGCAAGTACCCCTTACGGAACGGGCTAGCCGCTATGCCGCCTTCGTTTCCCCGCTTGGAACATTCCGGCCACTCATGTTGAGCTTCGGCCTCAAAAACGCGCCGTATTGTTTCTCTAGCCTGATGGACAGAGTGCTTAATGGTTTAGGCGAGTTCGCATTGCCGTACCTCGATGATGTTGCCATATTTTCGGACACTTGGGAATCACATCTGGAGCACTTGCGAGTCGTGTTGAGCCGGTTGAAAGAGGCAGGTCTTACTGTGAAACCAGCTAAATGTCACCTAGGTTGCGGTGAAGTGACTTATTTGGGCCATGTGGTGGGGCGCGGCCGGCGTAGACCGTCCGACATCAAAGTAGCTGCTATTTTGAACTATCCCCGGCCAACCACGAAGACGGATATACGGGCCTTTTTAGGTTTAGCTGGATATTACCAACACTATGTGAGAGACTACTCTGACCTTGCCAGCCCGCTAACCGACGCACTTCGGAAGTCGGAGACCGTTAAGGTGACGTGGGACTCCAAGAAAGACAATGCGTTCGAAATGCTGAAGCGAGCATTAAGCCATAAGCCGGTTCTGACTGCACCAGACTTTTCGAAAGGTTTCATCATTCAATGCGACGCGAGTGATCGCGGCATGGGAGCAGTACTATGCCAGGAAGATGCTAGTGGTCATGAACGACCAATTTTGTATTTAAGTCGCAAACTAAGTTGTAGAGAAGAGGCATACAGCACCTCTGAGAAAGAGTGCGCCTGCGTTGTGTGGGCCGTTCAGAAGCTGGCTTGTTATGTCTCCGGTTCTAAGTTTGTTGTGGAAACAGACCATTGCCCTCTAACTTGGTTAAGTAGCATGTCCTCTAAAAGCGGCCGTTTGCTGAGATGGAGCATGACCCTACAGCAGCACAGCCTCGTTGTCCGTTATAAGAAGGGAAGGTTGAACGCGAACGCTGATGCTCTAAGTCGTGCATTCTAGGCCTCGCTTCTTTCGGTGGCCTACTCGTTCCTGCTCGTTGCTTACCTTCTCTTACTTCGCGACGACCTGTCCTGTTCACAGGGAGATCGGGGCAAAAATGAATGACCTCATTTGCTTCCTCAGTAGTATGTTTTCGGTCCAAGCGATTTCAAGGGGACCATTCTATTTGTAATTATTATTGCTGATTAATAATTGTTTCTATTTTGTTGTGTTGATGATTTGAAAACTGATTGTTTAAGCCTTGTGTGCTAGATCGTACACCTGCCTCTTGTTGCAGCGGGAGAAAAAAGGGGAAAACAATTTAGTTAGGTTGATTTGAATTATGGCCTTGTCTGGTGTTTGACGGGAGACAGAGGGCACTTGTTCGTGTTGGGTGTTGCCTTTTGCCGGTCGGTTTTGCAAGCTGCAGAACGACCAAGCGGGACCAGTGGCGAGAAGCAAGGTCTTAGGAACGACCCGAGCGGAGCTGGTCAAGGTGCCTTGGCGACGACGTGGTGAGCAGAGCTCCTGTCCTGGCGAGTCGGACCTGGGCACGTGATGTTCCCTGGCGTCCCGACACTGGACGTGAACTTGGACGAGCCTGACGAACGTGCGCGCCTGGCATCCGAGCCACGTGGAGGCAGCTCGTCTTCCCGGCGCCTTATCTGAGGGCGGGGATGCTGTTGTGCCATTACCACAAGCCCGGATTCCGAATCTGCAAGATGCGGAATCTATCCTGCGAGCGCCATAATTCTCCCTTCACAAGACAAGATGCTGCGCCGTCGTGCGGGAGAAGCCTCGGCGAGCAGCGTGTTTTGACGTGTCCGCGTGTGCCCGACAGCCCGGCGCCGCACCTCCCTTGCCTGGAGGTCACCGCGCGCGCGAACTTTGAACCGGGTGGCCAGCGCGGTCGCTGGTTGGACCCCTCGGACGACCGTCGTGTGCTGACTTTGTATTGGGCCGTTTGAGTGACAATGGGCCTCGGGGATTATAAAAGCAGCGACACGCCGCTCGAAAACAGGATCTGCCGACCCCACCGGGAGAGAGTGTCGCTCCCGACTGGGGTGAGATGTGTAACGCGTTTTCGCCGGACGTCGTCGTGCGAGAACAGTCGCGTTTGTTGTGAGCACTCGGCCCCAGTGCCGACCCGTTCATGTCCTGTATGATAACCTGTATATAATGTATAAAGTCCCTTTTGTTATTCTCATCGACGCCAGGCTCGGAGTCTTCGCTACCAACGCTCTGTCACGAAACGGGTGACGAGCGCTACGGGACCACAAAGCCGTATTCGTGGTGCAGCGGTGCAAGTTCGTAACAATATGGACAGCTATCCTGGCTTGTTTTCTTCTTTTTTTTTTGTCGAGATTACAGTTTACAATAACATAATTTTTCTTTTACAGCATACGTGTGCGCATGCTTATGAGGATATGGCTATACTTTCAATTTTTCTTCGCATGACTCGATTGTTGTCTGCCTCATCATTTGTCTGCAATTATTAAACAATAAAAAACATCTTTCTTGTGATTTGAGGACCACTGTTCCCTCCCGATGGCAGCGCCACCACCACAGCATTCTGTATTTACGGCATAAAATGATTTCAAAAACGAAACATTTGCGTGATCCTGAGGAACACTGTAGAAAGCCGCCGGACCCCGGCGAGGTGGTGTGCATCTTCAGCGCAGGCAAACTAGGCTCGTCGTTCGAGCCACACGCTGGGATCGATATCTTCATAGAAGTAATGCGCAGGCAAAAATAAATCAGTTCGAAACGTGTACATGCATTCTAATTCGTTTCCACATTGGCTGGACGACCTAAGTGGAAGAATATTTTCTGCCTCTTATCAAATTCTGGCACCCAGCTCCATATATATAGTTCATCATAGGCTTGCGAAATCCTTGCGTACTAACGATGACAGTCAGGGTAAACCAGGAGCGTGATTAGTGGAACAACCGTTAAAGGTGTCAACAAGTTACCGAAGCCACGAAAAGAGTACCCAGGAGCCCCCCCCCCCCTCTCTTTTTTTTAAGGCAGCATTACTTTTGTGCCATTGCTCATATGATGTGACAAAGGAAACAAGAATTTAGGATTTAAAAATTCGTAAAACACGCTATCAAGAAGTTCCCAGCCTAGTACGACTGCTGCAAGACGCACACGACGATCCTGCAGTTAGAGTATACGGTGACCTTCACACAAAGGCCACAGCACTGTAGTAGGCCCGACAAAATGAAAGTATAGGTATATCACAAAAGCTGCACAGCACTTATACGCGCACTTCTGCGCATGTGCATCGACCACGAGACATGGGTCGTAAATGAGGGCGCCTCAAAGCGAGGACCATTTGCGAGCGAACGCAAGGGACTATACATGCTTTCATGCTGGACCCTTTTTGGATGGCAAACAGCCGGGCTGCCGGCACTCATCCAGGCTCAGGAGGGCATCTGTTGTGCGAGTCACGCATGCAGAGAGACCAAAAAAAGGTGGTCAAGATCAATCTTTTTGTTATTTTCCTCGCCAAATCCGCGCAGTGTTTCGGAAGCTCCGAGGCAGCCGCTGTGTCGTGCGCAGTTTAGGAAACAACGCCGGTGCTTTACGGTCGTTTAGCGCTACGCAAGCATGCACAGACCAAGCAAGTGAATTCTGTTTAGTGGCAAGCAGACGAACTTTGTTCCGAAACTCGGCACTTAGGTCTAGCGCGGTTGAGTTCCGCGCCATGCATTTTGCAGCGCCGTCTGCTTACAGTTCTGGACAGCAGACGATGTGGAGGTTAGGGGTGACAGGGTGCACCAGTAGTCTGGGTAGTTGAGATGCGCCAGGCCACCTAGCTTCCGCCATATCTGGCCTTCGCACTGCTGCACAGTTACCGTGCCTATAGGCTCTCGCTGTGCAAGACACGACTCGCTCGAGAAAGGTGCTTCTTCGATGGAAGTAACATAATAATAACGACGACAGAGAGGTATTCTGCGGGGGAGAAAAAACACCTCGGATTGAAACTGCTTGTTTCGATTGGAGTTCTGTTTTTGCGCGAACGCCAAAGATGGAATTCACAAATGGGTGGCTGCAACATGGCACTCTGGCCAGTGGCGTAGCCAGAAAATTTGTTCGGGGGGGGGCTACGCCACTGGCCCAATATATATATATATATATATATATATATATATATGTGTGTGTGTGTGTGTGTAGCTGCACGTTTCTCCCTGCAACCACTTCAGCAAATTTGAGGAGGTTTGTGGCATTTAAAAGAAAAAGTTTAATGGCGTTTTTCACTGGTCGATCTGGAGCGGCCGCCCAAATCCTCGAGCGAGCGCTCGGGTTTCACAAATCCGAATCGGCCAGCGGAGCGCAAAAACGCTCCGCGGCGGATCACACAGGAAGTCTGCGTACACGTCGCACGAACCGGTTCCGAAATCCATGCCCTACTTCCGTTCTGTATGTTTCCACGGCAACCAAACTCGCCGTTCCCCGTGTGTAATTTGACCGTGGCAGTCGCATAGTCCGTCATTTCCATGTCGCGCCCGCAAGGATTGCGCATGGACAACGTGCATAGAAGGCTTCGTACAGCACCTGCGTCACTTCGTAATCGCTGTCGTCCGCGCTCTCATCGCTAAACGCGAGTACAGTGGCTAGAATAGCCACTGTAACGCGAGCGCTGCAGCAGCACCGAACGCAGCCATTTTGCGAAGCAACACAATGTTGTGCGTACCAACCAGGTAACGATTTCGCTTGAAGACGGAAGTGACGCGAGCTATTTCCGCCCGAATCCGCGTCTCGGCGGCGCAGCAAGTGAGAGCGATCCGGCGCGGAGCGAGTTGATCCGAAACGACCAGTGGAACGCGCGAACCCGCTCCAGATCGACCAGTGAAATTCGGATTCGTTGCCGCGGAGCAAGAAATCCTGCTCCGAATCGACCAGTGAAAAACGCCATAATTCTAGTGACTACTGGCTTCGAATTTTTTCATTTAGGAGGTCAATTATTTATTAAAAATTGGCCAAAATTGAAAATTTTCGGGAAACGAAACTATCAAGTTTAAAACTCCGTGACTCAACAATGAAAAATGGTATCACAATTCTGTGAATTGCATCTAATAGTACATCTACAGCGGACAAAATGAATATGTTAAACATGAATCTCAAAAAACTTTAGTTTTGTGGAAATACGGCTTTTGCAGAACCCTTGTACACAACGTAACCAATTAACGTAAGATACAAATTGACACAGCAAACTTGTCCGCTTTGACTGTTATAATAAATGCCGTTTACAGAACCACAATATCTGTTCTTCATGCATAGCTATTAGTTTGTAAACGCCGTGCTCCTATTTTTTCAAACTTTCGAATTTTCCAAAATATTTTAAACAAAATTCAGGCCCTAAATTGAAGTTCTGTTTCCAACAGACACTAGGATTTAACTTTCTCTCTCAAATGCAACCAATTTCAATAAAAGCGATTAGCAGGATTATCTCAGAAAAGCGTTTCTGCGTTTTACAAGTATTTGAATAGGCCGCATCGGATTGGGCCCGAGCTAAAGCTTCCTCTTAAACAATTTATCGAGGGATCAAATACATGAATAATAACTGCATTGTCATTGCCAAAGATGCTGCAAACGAATTCTTGAAAGCTACGCTCTGTAAATACAAGTAAAATATGTATTTTTTTCATAAAATAATATACTCGTATGTGCCAAAAATTGTGCCCAACGTAACTGACGTCAATGCTTCCATGTTTTTTGTCTATTTATTAAGTAAAGAAAATATCACACGAACTTTAGAACTATATCAGTTCGAAACCAGGAAAGCTGTGCATGCCGCTGATATGAAAAATTAAAAGGCAATGAACTGAACAAGTTGAGGACAATATCTTAATGAAACTTTGTCATTCAAGAACCGTGCTTACATTCTTGTATATATGCAATGGCCAGTGAAAAATCTCAATGACACTGTCGTTTGTTCCATTGTATTACGCAGGAGTAGCTGTCCCTTGTCGTGTATCGTGAGTAATTGCACCGAAGTTATAGTCGCGACAGAGAGCACGTATAAAAAGCAGGAGTTCTGCAAGATATATGAGGGCAAGTCAAATGAATGAGCCAACAACGGGGTACTTTATTTAAAAGTAGTCTTCATGATAATTTAGACATTTGTCCTGTTGACTAACGAGTTGCGTGATTCCCGTCTTATAAAACTCCTTGGGTTGCTGCTTCAGAAAGTCTGTATCTGGTTCCCTTGAGCTGTTTTTTCGGTTGCCCCGAAATGTAGAAGTCGCAAGGTGACAGGTCTGAGCTGTATGGCGGATGTTGCAGCGTTTCCCACTTGAACTTTGCCAGTTTTGTATTAACCACATAAGCGACGTGGGGACAGGCATTTTCGTGGAGCAAGATGACCCCATTCGTCAATTTTCCACGTTGTTCGTTCTTGATTGCGACACGCTGCCGTTCTGGCGTTTCACAATATCGGAAACAATTGATAGCCTCTCAAGATTTAGCAAATTCTATCAGAAATGGACCCTGTCGATCAAAAAAAAAAGTCAACAACACCTTTCCAGCGGAAATGATGGCCTTTACGTTCTTTGGGGGTGGTAAATTCGAATGTTTCCGCTGTAAGCTTTGCCGTCGTGTTTCAGGCTCGTAGTAGTGGCACCAAGGTTCGTCCCCGGTCACAGTTGCAAACAAGAAGTCGCCATGCTCATTGTGATACCCGATCAGATGAGTCAAGGCAGTGCGAAACTTCTTCGTCTTCTCGCGATAGATAAAAATCTTGGGGATCCATTGCGCACCAAAGAGCCGATAGCCGAGAAGCTCATGAATTATGGCGTGAACCGAACCGTGACTGATGTTCGGACGGTCTGCCAGTTCATCGATGCTTATCCTCCGTTCTTGTTTCAGCAGCTCATGAACCTTTGAAATTGTGTGGGGGGTGATTGCACGATGGTTTTGGCCCAGTCTTGGAATGCCTTTGCAACGTCCTTTGAACCGTTTGCTCTAACGATTCACAGTGGTCAATGAAATGCAGTGTTCAACGTACACGGCAGTCATATGGTGATTAATTTCTGTTTTGGAAACACCTTCAGCTGTCAAAAACTTCGCGACACCGAGTTGTTCAACTTTTGAAGTGTCCATTATGTGACGCAACCATATTCAACCCAGTGTATGAGAGCATTAAAGAACATTTATCTTCACACCTGCGTGTCACTTTTGTAAATGAGACATGCCGTTCTCCTACGCGCATGCCTCGCAGATAATGAACCGAACCATTATTGCGCGGTTAGGGTAGGCTCACTTTCATTTGACTCGCCCTCTAACATTAGAAATGCAAAGATACAATGGGATATGCAAATGCGAAAATACTGCTTGATAAAGGACAAAAAAGTGTCACTGGAAACAAAGTTCACTGCATGTATACACAAAACCTCGCAACAAGATATTTAAGTATACGTATAAGTCTCCAATGAGTCTATGTATGTAACTGTATAAGTTAACTGTATTTAATGCATCTAATAACTGTATAACTGTAATAACTGTATAATGCGTATATAATACTGTAATAAAGAAGTAACTGTATATAATGCGTCAAACAAGGCAAATAAACATGTTGCACAATCATAGATTCACAGAATCCTAGATTCCGCCCCCATTCCATCCACTCCCCCCGATGTATTGCGCGCGACGGAAGGCGGCGCGCTTGCTCCCCGCTTTTCTCCTTTGCGCACACAAGACTGAGCCACCATCGCCGGCTCACCCATTACACCTCCCCTCCTACGCTTTCACTCGCACATACAGCATGCAGCGCGTGGTCACGATGTTATCACCCTTGGACTTTATACGAAACATGAGGGCGATGGCAGGAATGCGCCTGGAGTGTCCATATAATTGCTTTCGCAATAATATAATAAACGTATCCGGCAACTGAAGCGTCCCGTCGCCCATTACTTTCCGCAAAAGAAGTATCAAAATCGAACTTTCACCATGCGACAATTCGCTGCGCCGCAACAATGTATTTTTTTTCTGTGAGGCGGAGGCACCGAAAGGAAAAAGAAACGCATAGGAAAGTATCTTGGCCAGAATCTAATGCCTACTTCGGGCACCTAATGGGGCTACGGAAGGAATACCGAAGAAAACATGAGACGCTTGGTCCACTGAGAACCATACGCATACTGCTCAGTATCCTACAGCGGCGAAAGAAGAGTTTCCGGAAAGGTTCCGCTCAAGGAATGCGGTGCAATCCTTCGAGTCCCCACAGTGATGGCGGGGAGCGACCATTGCTTTTTTTCTCTCGTCTGCTAGCCAGAAAACGTCCAAAACTCTGTCCGGTGAAAATCCACTCGGCCAGAGAAAACCGAACGCGCACCAAAGTGTACCGCACGGTGGTCGGGGCCATACGAGAAAAACGTATGCGCTCTGGTTGGCTCTGGCAGCCCGCGGTTAGGGTAGCGAGAACAAAAAAAAAATCGAAGAGGCTCAATGTGTCCTCGCGAATAAAAGTCAAAGTAGAAAAAGTAAATAAGAACGTATTTACTTTGGCTGGCTTGAGTGTCTTGACATGGATGTTCTGGCGTAGGTTAAAAAAAATGTTTATATTTTTTTATGTGACATGACGGCACAAATGAACCACCCCAACGCTTCGTCTCATTGGACCTCGCTGCCTGTTTGTCAACTCCTCTGCTAGTGTGTTGATTTGGCTTGTCTCGTTGTATGTTACGATGTAAGACTTTAGAAAAGTCAATAGACATTTGGCGTCAAATGTTTATAACAACATTAAACCCACAAAGTTCCGCAATTGAAAATCTAAAGCACAACTTTGGAAATGTCAATGCACCTTTCACATCAAGAGCTTATGAGATTTATACCCATAAAGTTTCGCTATTGATATCCATGCGCTCCACAGATTCCGTGGCCTCAGTGAGATGCCGCGGCGAGCCCGCTCACCATCAAAGCGCCCTCGAAACTTTGTGCTCGGATGGCACTGCTTGGCGTTATGTGACTCCCGGTGTATGGGCGTTGAATCCAGCCCGAGTTTGCAATCTTCGCGGTTAAATGTCTTTTCGAGCGTCAAAAAGACATTCTAGACAAAATCCAGAGTGATTTCCGGCGCCGGGGGTCGCTTTGGTCGGCGGTGCATGGACAGCACGAAAAAATTTCGGGGGGGGCTGAAGCCCCATAAGCCCCCCCCCCCCCCTGGCTACGCCCCTGACTCTGGCCGATTGACCCGCGCCGGGTTTCGCCTCTTCTTACGTTGGTGAGCAATTCCGTTGTTCGCGATTCTCAGTTTAAACATGCCGCTCGGAGTTCGGTACATTGTTCTGCAGCGCCCTGGTTAAGCCCTCGCGTGACTTTCATTTGCTTTATTCTGTTCGTTCTGATGGGTTTGCCGTTGCGTTGCACTTTAATTATTTTGTGGACTGCTCACGACTTACACTGCGAATCAAGTCACCGCGCACGAGGGAATACGTGAGCATCTTTGCGCTTATAGCTTTCTTTCTTTCTTTCTTTCTTTCTTTCTTTCTTTCTTTCTTTCTTTCTTTCTTTCTTTCTTTCTTTGATTCTCTCTTTCTTTCTTTGTTTCTTTCTCTCTTTCTTTCTTTCTTCGCAAACAAATGCACAAAGAAAAAAGAAAGGAAATGAAGAGGCGCGCGTATGTGCGTACGCTAACAGAGCTTTTTACACGTAAGTGCTGTTTGCTATCGGCCGGCTGCCTTCGCTAATAATGCCGCAATTGACTGGCATTTTGCTCTTTACCTGCAGTTATTGAGTAAAAACTTTATTGTGAATATGGGCCAAGATATTTCTTACCGTCGCTCTTATTTATTAAAAACGTTCGAATCTATTTAGGGGTATATATTTTAAAGGCCTTAGGACGCAATTAGGTGGTAACTTGGGTTGGTTGGTACATGCTTGAAGAAAACGAGCAACAGAGCAAACAACGGCACGTGACTGAGACAGACAGCGATTCGTCTGTCTCGGTTCCGTCCCGTTTTTCGCGCTGTTACTCGTTTTATTCAGGCCCTTAGGTTTATTTATTTATTTATTTATTTATTTATTTATTTATTTATTTATTTATTTATTTATTTATTTATTTATTTATTTATTTATTTATTTATTTATTTATTTATTTATTTATTTATACTTGCTAGATACTCGTCTTAGGTGTTATTACGGGGGCTCTTATCCTTCAGGCAAAGTCAGTGTCAGCGACAATCGAAGTAGGACAGGGGGCGAATGTCGAGGGACAGATTGCGAGGAAAAAGATTAAAAACTTACCCACACGCGCGATAACGAGTTGGAATGCTTCTGAAGCTGACGGTTCGCACGCACACCTGGAATGCGCAGCCGCTCAGACGTCGTTACAGTGAGCAGAACTGGCACTGAATTTAAACCTTTAAATTGCGGGAATTTACCTGCCAGAACCACTTTCTGATTATGAGGCACGCCGTAGTGGAGGACTCCAGAAATTTTGACGACCTGGGGTTCTTTAATGTGCACCTAAATCTAAGTGCACGGCTGTTTTCGCATTTCGCCCCCATCGAAATGCGGCCGCCGTGGCCGGGATTCGATCTCGAGACCTCCTTGCTCAGCAGCCCAACACCATAGCCACTGAGGAACCACGGCGGGTGAATTTAAACCTTTACTGACGCTCCAAAGAAGAAATAGTAATATAGAGAGAAGTCAGCAGAGCGAATGTAAACTAATTGTTCGAGAGGTGGAAACTTATTCGCACTAAATACGAATAACGCTTGTTGTAGCATCCGAAGCACGCGCCGTCCGTTTTTTTAGCGCGAAATGGTATGTCGCACTCCGCGCGAGAGGTATTATTTCCTTGTCCCTCTTTTTTTTTTTTTAACGCGTAACGAGACACACGAAGAAAGCGGGCAGGGCAAAATTGCACCTCTTTCGCCAATACCTGTAAAACGAGCTGCCCGCATACATACGCAATGTGGCAGTGGGACGGAAAACACTGATATCGAGTGCCGTTTATGTAAAAGTGCTCCGCGTAACCTGTTCCCGCTGATGGAAACGTTCAACAAGCAAACGTTATTGTGGTACATCGGGTTATTTTCAATTAGTGTTGGTTTATTCAGCTCAACAAACGAGAGAGGGAGGAAAATTAAGTAAGCGTAACGAATGTGGCAAATGCGAAGAAAGTACGAAACCGGCACGTAGAAGAAAGATAGTAAAACGTCGGAGGCAGACGAAGAGTATTTAGAGTTGTTGATGCACTTACGTTGTATTTCCGCACTTTGTTGAGTAGGATGACTTAGCCTCACGTCACTCAAACTTTACCTGAGAGAAACATATCCAATGCTTATAAAGGAAAGATTAACACGGTGATGACCCTTGACCTGAATGTTGCATAGCTAGAAGAGAGGGGGGGAAAACGGAGTTTGTAGAGAGAGTCTGTGAGAAGGCCACGGATGTCTATAGTCAGACTCCAGAAATTTGACCACAGGACCACGTCAAGATTAGATTGTCACCGACTGCACCAATCTGCACCACACCGATGTATGTATGTATGTATGTATGTATGTATGTATGTATGTATGTATGTATGTATGTATGTATGTATGTATGTATGTATGTATGTATGTATGTATGTATGTATGTATGTATGTATGTATGTATGTATGTATGTATGTATGTATGTATGTATGTATGTATGTATGTATGTATGTATGTATGTATGTATGTATGTATGTATGTATGTATGTATGTATGTATGTATGTATGTATGTATGTATGTATGTATGTATGTATGTATGTATGTATGTATGTATGTATGTATGTATGTATGTATGTATGTATGTATGTATGTATGTATGTAGTTTTTTTGGACTCCAGCTGCATTTCTTTGTGAACAGGACGTTGATTGCTCCCGGAGAAAAGGAATGCAGCCACGGGAGAACTCGGCTCTCATCATAGTTTAATAATAATAATAATAATAATAATAATAATAATAATAATAATAATAATAATAATAATAATAATAATAATAATAATAATAATCCTTTCATTACGAGGCACGCCTTCCAGCCTAAAAATTAAAGGTATTGCAGCGCGCACTTGAAAAGGCAAATAGAAGACACCCGCGGCGATTCTAACGGAAAGCAGCATGATTCTCCACCGAGAAACAGATGTGCGGAGCGAGCGGCGAAGTCACTCTCCGGCGCTCGCGTACCCGAACTGCAAGCGCAGCCCCGGTCAGCGCCTATCGATCAGGCAGCCGCGCAAGGATCGAGCAAAACGCGGCAGCCAGCAGCAGCAGCATTCGACCAGTGCGAACCGGCGAGCACCGCGGGCGACGTCGCCGTCTCCTCCCTGATCTCGCCGGCTCGGCTGATTGCGTTTGCGACGACGCGTCTGGACGCTGTCCTCTGGGAATGCCCCGGCGGCGAAATTGCGACTCACGTGCCCCGTCTCCCGAGCCGGCGCTTTTGTGGGCGCGACGGTGCCGACCATTGAGGCTCAGAGGAAGTGGGCACAAACTGGGAGCAGTGAAAGCACGCGTGCGCTAGAGGAAACAAAGCGCCGATGGCTGCTGCCCGGGAGCTCTTATAAACGCTGTGTGTTGAGACCGTACAGCAGTGCGTAGCGCAGAGTATTCGTGAAAGCTTGTAGCACGGGAACTGTTCGTAAGGGAAGGTTCCAGCCAACCGCCATGCTGGACGTATTTTTGGCGAAGGCAGCCAGCCAGTGGAGCTCGCCCCTGCGGATGAAAAGCGTTGTGAATACGTCCGGAGATGTGGTTACAGCGCGCAGGAGGCAAGCATAAAGAAACGTACGATGCGCTAAATATATATGAATGCAACGACTATATACACGCAAACGCCCGCTTGCGAACGAAAATGTTTGTAAATTCAGCCATACAGGGTCGGTCGTGACTTTAAGTTATCCTGCCACAGCCGACTGATCCAGCGACTACGACGTTGGCGGGTGCTTTGACTGATGCCGATGCTGAGGACCAGTCATGCATAGCGTGTCGAATAAGTGCAGAAAAAAAATACAGAAAAAGAAACAATGTTGAGCATGTCGGCAATACCCTTCAATGAGTAAACGAGGACCTGACTACCCTGCCAGATTCCTTATAGGCTATTAATATAGCAGAGTAAAGGGTAATGAAATTGGAGGCCGAGATTATAAAGTAAAAGACGGCAGGAAGATTGCTGGCGTGCAGGGAAGGAAACCACAGAGCGAAAGGAACACCACCATATCCTTCACGGGCGACCTGCAACCTCTCATTTATCGAAGTGACGTTTTTATGCCTCGTATCTCTTACAAGCTTGCAATTTCGTGCGCACTGTGAGGGGCACGCTCAACGCACCTAGAGTTTTCTGTTGGGTATCTCCAAAGTGGTTGAAGTCCGCTTACATTGCTATAAAGGAATGCGTGACCGATGCGAACCCATGTTCCAGCACAAGCTGCCAAGTGTTCTAACCATCTGGCGCGTGCGCCAAGTGCCATTTTCTGGCGTTAGAGGCTGCACCGCTTTCGGGATCAGCCCTCATTCTCCGTTAGACATCTCCAAGTGGGGGAAGTCCGCCTACAATGCGATAGTATTCATATATTCGACTCTTTGTTAGCGCCAACCTCAACTACAGATATTAAGTGCCAGCGTTAGACGTAGCAGAAGGGTAAAAATAACGAGCTCGCTGGCACGAGGCACAACCCCCCGTTTCAAAAGGGATGCTTATAAATGCACCCGTCCATTCACACTACACTATTAGTTTCTATCTCTCTGTTTCTCGTTTATATTTTCTTGAAGCGATAAAGAATACTGCTGCAAAGCAGCGAACGTGAGAAACAACTGCGAATAGCTGCAGTATCAGCCATGCTGCAAGCTCTTTCTCCTCCTTGACGGTGGTGGTAGAAAACATTTTATTCAAGGAGTTAACAAGAGAGTTGCTTGCTGTGCGCCTGAACGGCAGCCCCTAGTCCGGGACGCCATTGGAGATGGCCGCTACCTGGGCGCCCGCCACCAAGGAGCGTCGGGCTTCCGAAGTAGAGCGGCCGAGCAGGTAGAAAAAGAGTGGAGTAGTGGGGCACGAAGCTACAACGTGAAAGTGTCGGCGAGGACCTGACGTCGAGTACGGAACGGTCGAAGCTCGTACGATAACCTCTATATATCTCCAGATTGTACGCAGCCTCATTGACAATGTCGTCGCACGTTCCATGTTGCCCGTTTTAACGTTTCGAATGTGTCTGCACGCATGTAGAAGATACCTTGATAGGATGCTTTAAAGCTTGAAGATGTCTTGCGAAGTGAACCGCAGCGCTCCTATCGTTTAAAACCTTTATGAGAACGGTTTGTAAGGGCGTCATCACGCTTGCCCGGCCCTTGTTCTTGGGAATCACGATACCGTACAAATAGTTCTTTTCTTTTTTTCAAACACGGGCCCACGGTGCGGCCTTAGCGTGCCTCAAGACTCAGCGTGCGGCGCGCCGCATGCTGACCGATGATAGCAGCGTCCCGCAGCAGGGCAGTGGAGTGAACCGTGTAGACCGCGGACAGACGTAGCGCTTGTCAAAGTCTATACGTGCTGTTGACAATTTCGGGCACGTTGAACGCAATACGAAGGCTGTCAAAAACAGCCGCCTTTGCCACCTGCTGAGCATGCACGTTTGAGCTCGCGCACAAGCACAAATACGAACATTTGCGTTGTGTTTTCCGTGTCACAGAATAATAATGCGTACGAAATTACTCGTTACTAGGGGTGTGCGAATATTCGAATAATGAATCGAAATTTGTCCTATTTGATTCGGTACTCGAATCGTGTAGTCCCTGTTCGTTTGGGTCCTCTAATCGAATAGCTATTATTCGGAAATCTGGATAGTTTTCGAATAATATTATAATACTATTCGAATACTTTACGTCGCCTGCCGTACACGACCAAACGTGAAATTGAAGCAAAAGTAAGATAACTTTCACCCCTTTTACGGTGGACAAAACGTCCTATAGAGCACGCTGTGTCGCTCGGACAGCCAGAATTTTCCGGCTGAGCACGACCGCTCGCCATAAAATTTAGTTTTTCCGCAGCATTCGGCAGTTGGTATTTTTCTATACTATCTACAAATGCAGCAACCACGTACTTTCATTGGATTAATCATAATACGTTCCTTTGCGGCATACTTTATACAGCAGTGGCACCATTTGCCGCAACCATTCCAACTATAGGAAAAGTGATTTTTTCTTTTCTTCTTCTTCTTCTTTTGTTTTTTTGCTCCCTCTGTCATCGCCGCAGATGACATGCACTTCTGAATTGGTCGCAAAGGTGTGCACATATATTAGTAATTGGCCAACGAGTCTGCCTTTCGGAGCGTTATATGCAAATGCATGATCGCATATACGCTCCGAAAAGTTGTGGTTAATTTTGTTAACAGTCTGCTTAAGTTGTTCCTAATGCTCCATTTGTGCTTTTAATAAAGCGTGCTTTATGATGTGCAGTGCAATGACAGAAAGTCTGCTATTCTGAATACCAGGATGCGAAATTTGTTTTATATTAATGGTGAGAAGGCCGTAAATTATGCACAAGCCATTAGAGAAATCTTCAACATTCAATTCGATCCGCTTCTGGCACTATTCGATTCGTATTCGATTCGGCACAGCCCTACTCATGATGAATACATCGCCGAATACGCCACCACTCCGGTTTTCCAGCGAGGCAATTTCCTTTACCTCAGCAATAGAGAGATTTGGATTTTGCGTACACAAACGGCGTTCGGGTACCCAAAGGGACCTTTGCGTACGCAAAGCGCCACGCCCGACTTGCGTGTTTTTTTGTTTGTTTGCTTTTTTTCTAATTTGGGGGTTCTTTTGGAAGCTGTGTGCGTGCGTGTGTGTGTGTGTGTGCGTGTGTGTGTGCGCGTGTGTGTGTGCGTGTGTGTGTGTGCGTGCGCGCGTGCGTGCGTGCCTGCGTTCGTGTGCGCGTGCGTGTGTGTTATTCTTGACGGAGAGTGTACTTCTCTTGTGCTTCCTTCTCGCACTTTCGCTGGATAATGGTCTTGCCGGTCGTTCGGAGAGGGTACTTGTCGCCGAAGAAAACGTGTAAAAAAGTGAGAGGGAGATAAACTCGGAGAAATCAAGACATCGGCAAGATGTTCAGTCGCTGCATCTCGAGGAATTTCATATGCGCGTAGAGTGCGCTGGCGGCTGAGGCTAGAGCAAAATAGAAGAGCGCCAAGAACCACCGCCACCACACACAAAAAAAGTACAACGTTCCCATCGTAAAGTTCACATCAGTCGGACGACGGGTGAGGAACGCTGGAAGCTTCACAGACCTGCGCCTGGCATGCAAGTTGGTTCGTGGAAGGAGAACCGAGAACAAAATGGAAACAGCATACGAGAAGCAGTTTCCGGACTGAGCCGAATCGCAGCCCATTCATAACTTTTCACCCTGAAATCTTATGTATACACACGAGCTGAACTGGGAGCCGACGACGATGAACGAGCTCTTGCGCGGCCTTTTTTCTCGAAATGCGAACAGTCGGACACTGCGCTTTCTTTGGCTGAGAACCTTGCACAAGAAAATATTCAAGGCAAGACGATGCGTCGTTCTTATTTTATATATGGTACATTAAACTGCTGTTAGGTCGGTGGTTATCTTGGCAGATATATTTGTCGGTATGTATGAGATAGATAGATAGATAGATAGATAGATAGATAGATAGATAGATAGATAGATAGATAGATAGATAGATAGATAGATAGATAGATAGATAGATAGATAGATAGATAGATAGATAGATAGATAGATAGATAGATAGATAGATAGATAGATAGATAGATAGATAGATAGATAGATAGATAGATAGATAGATAGATAGATAGATAGATAGATAGATAGATAGATAGATAGATAGATAGATAGATAGATAGATAGATAGATAGATAGATAGATAGATAGATAGATAGATAGATAGATAGATAGATAGATAGATAGATAGATAGATAGATAGATAGATAGATAGATAGATAGATAGATAGATAGATAGATAGATAGATAGATAGATAGATGGGGGGGCATGAAAGGCAGAGAGGTCAACCAGACGAGCAGCCGGCTTCCAGCTTGCTACCCTACACTGGGAGTGGGGGAAAGGGGAATAGAAAGATGAAAAGGGGAAAGAGTAAGCACTGAGTATCTGTGGGAGGGACACTATAAACGAAGTTCACATGAAAGTACCGGCCAAGTGGCTTATATAATCCTTATATGCCAATCAAGGGCGCTATAACGTAAAGCTGTTCCAAACATTTCTATTGCATTTATAAAATCAGACCTCCATGATTGGACAAAAGATTTTCAGGCCCCTCCCCCCCCTCCCCCCCTCCCCCCCCCCCCCCCCAGACACACACTTCACCTGTCTGTCACGCGACGTCACGAAAACCGCGATAGCTCCCCGTCTGATATGAAGTGTACACTCTGATTACGCGTGAATAGACGTAAAAAATATAATTATTTCTGATTCGGCACTTGTTTGCCATTAGCCCTCTGCTATTCGTCAAAAGTTTTCGGGCTGCGCCCACTTCTCCCGTCTGTTACGCGAAGTAAAAAACTACCCAAACTACCTAAAGTGACGTGTACGGGTTAAAGATGCATGAATATGCGGATCAAAACAGATTTTTTTTTTCTGAATAGACGGATATTGCCCCGTTCCAACACCGCCAGAATAGATGTGTCTCACTGTGACAGAATCCCTAAATGTTGCTTGATACGTGTCGCCCCTTTCTGTGCATACATCTATCTTCGCCATTTTTCCCTCAACAGGCATCTTAAGCATCGCCTTAGTGACATCGCTGCGTATACGTCTCACGCTGTGCATCCGCCTGATTTAGAGCTTGAATTTCGGCACAGCCTGTGAACGATGCAGTGCATGAACATGAAAAAAAAAAATCACAATACAGGTGTGACCTTTGTGGTGGATAAACATAAACATTCCGTGAGATTATACGCATTGCATAGGATGAAAATAATGAGAATTGTACGCATCGCTCTTAGTTGTAAATCATTTAGTTGACTGCTTTACTAGCGTCGATACACATAGGTTCCAACACGTGCATTGGATCTGCATTTCTGTTTCGAGAAAGAGAAAGAAAGAAAGTGGTGAGTGTGTGTGGGGGGAGGAGGCATTTCTGTTTTCTTATTTGCATTTTATTTCCCCCTTTTTTACGCATTCGCGTCATCACTGTCGTCTTGTGAATTTTCCCTTCAGCTTAATAAATGCCGCTTCGATTGACGTTGCGGCGCGTCATGCATTCCGTTACACGGAGTCGCAAACACAGTTACCGCCCGCTCATGCAACCGTACGCACACTGTCGATGTCACATTGGGCGCGAGTGAGCGGGAAAGGAATAAATGCATGCGCAATCGGCGAGACAGCGACAGAACCTTGACGATCAATCGAAAAGAGAAGTGTGCGCAATCTGCGCACACAACTGCGGCAACATTCTACGCCTGGTCCCAGGTGCAGTGCAGTTTACTTTCGTGGCGCGCGACGCTGCAGTGCTGACAGGAATCGCGTGCCGTGCAACATAACGCACTCCGTAGCACCGGTGCCGTGTAGTGTTGCGTGGTACGGTATCGAGGCACGGCCTGTCAAGGCGGAGCAGCCATGGTTGTGTCACTCCGCGTCGCGACACCGACTCAATTCACTCGTACTCGTACCGACAAGCTCGCGCCTCCGAGACGATATAAGTAGGTTGCCTCTTCCATGTGTCAGGATCAGCTCACGCCGACGAGTTGGGCATTATGTCGCTATAGAAATTATACTACTGCACTACCCGTCGTCACGCTCTTGGAATTCGTTTCGCTGCACAGAATTGGTGAGGAGGCATGCAGACGCCGGCGCACATCCTGATATGTGTCCTCATATGTAGGTACTCTAAGCACGTGGTCTATCATTTTTACTTATTCAGCAGCGCAGACACATAACCCGTTCCGTTCACGTGCCAGACACCGGAGCGTCTAGGTCCTCTCACGAACGTTCGACGCAGACTGATGTGAGGGCTGGACATGCCCAGCGCAACTCGTATTGTCGGAATGGGTCAGTACTGTAAGCGTGCGTCACTAAAGTCGACGTTTACCCTTTAAGGGGCAGTCGTAAATGTAAGCCCAGAGGACGCGATGTTTCAACGTGAAGCCAACCGGTGAACGAGTGCGCTTCCAACACCTCGCTCGAGCTACGGCTCTTCAGAGCTAACATATTGAGTTTACGCGCTTATATGGAGAGTAAAAGTCAAAACGTCTGTTGGGCAGAAGCTCTTACAGGGAAAGAGTCTTGGAGGTATAGGAGTAATCACAAACATCAGTTGAGCATACTTGTATGCTAGAGTAATAAGAGTGAACTAAAATTATGAATTCTTTTTCGAATTTGCACACTAAGTACAAGCGCGGTGGCACATAAAGAAACAAGGATATAAATCTAGAGCACAAACAATGTCGCAATATAATGTAGGCAGAAAACTAGCGTCGTAATAGCGAAACAATGGCAATGAACGATTCTAAACTATAGGTTGAGCCCTATTCTGCTATGGCGTACTTAGTGGTACAGATGACGAAACCTACCGTGTAATCAGGACGGCAAGTGCCTGATAGTGCGTAACGACCACATAAAAAAAGGGGATCGATATCTCTGAGAGACGTGATGTGCGATAACACCTTTAGAAATGCGAAGGATGCCAACGGTGCTCCGAAAAGCCGCTCCCATATCCTCCGACGATCGAATATACACGCGGGACTTCGCATTTCGAAATTTCTCCACGCTCCTCGAGCGCGGGATATTTTTAATCTTGTCGTGACTCGCATCCTCGCCTTCAAGCATGCGAGACGCGTCTCCGTCTTGCTCGATCTCGGACCGTTTTGCTCACCTCTGCAGATCGTGCCCGCCGTGACGGTCGCAGCGTGGCGTGCGCGTGTACGGCGAATGTGACTTTGACACGCGACGATGGCGGCGTGCGCCATATGATCGCGGCCTCGTCGATCGATTGCACAAAATCCGCGAACGCGGCGTTGCGCACGGTCGCTTCCAATACGATAAACCTCCGGGGCGTTGCATATATGCATACCGCTCGGACATCAGACTTAATGCGCGTGATTTTCGAGAAGACACGGAGGAAAAGGCCTCGTTGAGGTGTGTAATTATATACCGGAGAAGCAAGCGGCCATGAGTATAGCAAGAAAAAGATGAAAGAAAAAAAGAACACGACAAACACAGAGAAAACGTGCTTTAAAATGCGAGGAATATATAATTGATGATTTCGTCCATGAACGGCTAGCGAAAAACAAAGAAGCAATGAAAGCTGAAGAGCCGACAAACGCGTTACGTATAAGGAACCCGAATCTTGGCCCTCTGCACATCACCTGCGGTGTTGAATACATTAAAGTGCGGCGATGGTTGTGCGCTTTTACAGCGAAGCTGTTGATGGCTAGAGTCTAGTGGACTTTTCGTGTCCATCAACAAATCGGCGTGTGCAAAAAAAAAAAAGAAAGAACAGCTCCTGAGTTTGGTGCAAAATCGCTCCAATCTATGCAACAGGTTATACGTCTCATCACTTAGGTATACATTTTCAGTAGATTAGCTATCTATAGGCACCATTTTCAAGATCATTAGACTCTCAGGTAGTTTTTATTTTTGATTGCTTGCTTACGAGGTATGCGCCATTGCTTAAGGTGGTATGAGCCATTCATTGTTTGGCGTCACGGACAAATTTCTTGCTAGGTAGGCATAAAAATGATTTAATAATAGAGGCGATACGACAATGTGTGTGCGTACCTGCCGTCATGATGTCCACCGATCGGGACAATAAATGTGTTCATACCTTTCTTCAAAATTCTGCGTCCCCTCTATGTCGCGTGTTAGACAGCTTCGCTGGCCATGCACCTGTACAGAGTGGAATGGCTCATGGTTTTTAGTTGATCGGGCATTTACACATATGTAAATTAGCCTTAGCAACGCTCTTTAGCATATAACTATGGCCTATAAACAAGGTGCAGAGCGTGATGTCTTAATTGCGCGGCGATGCTGTAGTTTTATTCATTGCGCGCGAAACAACTTTCCTTTGAAAAAAGAAAAACAAAAAACATTGGCGTCGATTTTCAGGAATGCGAAGACCAATACACGAGGCCCAGTTTTCAAAAGTTGCTTGACAAAGATAATTCATCATCGAAAAGAGCGAAATTTGCCCCCTTTGTTTAAAAGCACAAAACTTGCGTGTGCGTGTAACGTATACACTGCGTCCCACAATTGAGCGGCCCTGCATGAAGTGGAAGCCGCAGCCCATCGGCAGCGCGATCGCGCGAACGCACGTTGCCCTGCGCCGTGTCCGAGCGTTGTTTGCTCAGCCTCCATCCCAACATCCAGCGCCAAACGACGCCTCTCTGCGCCATATCGCCATGATGTTCATCGCGATCGGCAGTCGAAGATACGGAGTATCATTTTAAGGTACCCCGAGTTCTCGTCGCAGTAGTTGCACTTTCTTATGAACCACAAACATTGCCCGGATTTCCAGTAGATGTTTCGTTTGGAAACTCAACACCTCCTATGGAGGTTCAGATAACTATAACTTACGCGAAATTAGTGTTCCCGGTACAGTAAAAGCCCGCTGTCTTAACGCCCAAAAGGTGTCACATATCTGCCTCGGGTCGATATTTGCTACATTGTTTGTATACTAATGTGAGGCTGGAATGCGTTGTGAATACTTTACCAAGATGAAATTTTGAACATTCCCCTTAATGTGCAGGAACAGTTAGTTTCCTTTTCACTTCCTACAAATATTATAACGGCCTTTAAGCTTGGTTTGACCGCAAAACTTTACAGGCAGAACGTATATTGCAGACAAAACTTAAATAACCTTGCTGAGAAAAATGAAATGTAGCGCTACTGCGCTGTTTGTCAGGGCTTTTTGCAGAACGTTAGCTATATTGAATATTACGTCTGCAGCAGACCCTTGTTATGAACTCCAACCGGTGCCACCAGTGTTACGACTTCCAACCGGTGCCACCAGTGTTACGAACTTGCACCGCTGCACCACGATTACGGCTTTGTGGTCCCGTAGCGCTCTTCACCCGTTTCGTGACAGAGCGTTGGTAGCGAAGACTCCGAGCCTGGCGTCGATGAGAATAACAAAAGGGACTTTATACATTATATACAGGTTATCATACAGGACATAAACGGATCGGCACTGGGGCCGAGAGCTCACACAAACGCGACTGTTCTCGCACGACGGCGTCCGGCGAAAACGCGTGACACATCTCACCCCAGTCGGGAGCGACCCTCTCTCCAGGTGGGGTCGGCGGATCCTGTTTTCGAGCGGCGTGTCTCTGCTTTTATAATCCCCGAGGCCCATTGTCACTCAACCGGCCCAATACAAAGTCAGCACACGACGGTCGTCCGAGGGGTCCAACCAGCGACCGCGCTGGCCACCCGGTTCAAAGTTCGCGCGCGCGGTGACCTCCAGGCAAGGGAGGTGCGGCGCCGGGCTGTCGGGCACACGCGGACACGTTTAAACACGCTGCTTCGCCGAGGCTTCTCCCGCACGAAGGCGCAGCATCTTGACTTGTGAAGGGAGAATTGTGGCGCTCGCAGGATAGATTCTGCATCTTGCATATTCGGGATCCGGGCTTGTGGTAATGGCACAACAGCATCCCCGCCCTCAGATAAGGCGCCGGGAAGACGAGCTGCCTCCACGTGGCTCGGATGCCAGGCGCGCACGTTCGTCAGGCTCGTCCCAGTTCACGTCCAGTGTCGGGACGCCAGGTAACATCACGTGCCCAGGTCCGACTCGCCAGGACAGGAGCTCTGCTCACCACGTCGTCGCCAAGGCACCTTGACCAGCTCCGCTCGGGTCGTTCCTAAGACCTTGCTTCTCGCCACTGGTCCCGCTTGGTCGTTCTGCAGCTTGCAAAACCGACCGGCAAAAGGCAACACCCAACACGAACAAGTGCCCTCTGTCTCCCGTCAAACACCAGACAAGGCCATAATTCAAATCAACCTAACTAAATTGCTATCCCTCTTTTTGCTCCCGCTGCAACAAGAGGCAGGTGTGCGATCTAGTACACAAGGCTCAAACAACCAGTTTTCAAATTAACAACACAACAAAATAGAAACAATTATTAATCAGCAATAATAATGACAACTAGAATGGTCCCCTTGAAATCGCTTGGACCGAAAACATACTTCTGAGGAAGCAAATGAGGCCATTCATTTTTCCCGGCGATATTTTCGCGGAATCCGAAGCTGCTTATATTTGCGACCCTGCTTATCCGTGTAGCGGCGGTACAATAAGCCAGATTCCTTGCCAAATGAAACCCTCTTTTTTTTCACTCCCCGTTTGACGCTCTTCCTCAGATCGGCTAGTGAACAATCTTCCTGTTGTTCGCGAATCCGAGTTTCCCTTTCAACTGCAGCCTGCTCCTGCCGGCTGGCGGAAACCGGAGCGAGTGTGGAGCCCGCGTCGCCTAATTGCGGCGTCGTGTCCTTATCGCGGCTAGCACGGGACGCGTCACTCCCAGTCACTTCCAGGACACGCTCGACCAGGCCAGCCTCCGAGCTCTGCCTCTCCCGTGCCTGCTCGCCACTCAAGTTACCCTGATCAGTCCGTGTGCCGCACCGCTGTTCGCTCACCGACTCAAAGTCAAGTTCCCTCGACAGCTGGCGCGCTTTGGATCGCGTGAGGGCCATGTACGCCACGTCGGCAAAGAATGATTTGCCCTGATTCTTCAGCAGCTGCTCCGAGCTATTTGAGAAGAGGTAGGGAAAATGCTCCGGGAGGGCGGCAGACACAGCGGCTTCTGTGTTAAGTTTCCCAAACTCTCCTTCAATGGTAACCGTTGCGATCGGTAAACAGACACTCTCCTCCTCGGCCACTTGCCGTATCCAAGCGCATTCTCCCGTAAAATCACTCGAGGAGACGAAAGACGGGTGAACAACGTCCATAGTTGCTGCCGAGTCTCGAAGTGCTCGGCACTTCTTGCCGTTTACCTTAATTTCCCGCATATATGGCTCCAATAGTCGTATGTTTTTGTTAGTTTCCCGTATTGTCGCAAAAGCAATTTTCTCCGGGCAGCTCACTGCGATGTGCCCTTGCTTTTTGCAATTGTAGCAAGTTAACGGCTTCCGTTTTTCAAAAGAACGCGTCGTATCGTTTCGCTGCTTGGGACCATCGTTAGCATTCTGAGATGCATTCTGTCCTTCCCTTACAGTTTCTTTGGTAAGAGACTCATCTTTCCGAAACTCGCGACGCGTGATTTGCTTCCGTTCGTCGGACTTCCCGGAAAACACATCTCTTCTATCAGCTTTTTCTACGCGCACCGCCTTGCTGTGCAAGCTGCGGCGGGTGTAATACTCTTCCGCTAACTCTGCTGCCTTGTTTAGCTTAACCTCCTTTAGCCTATCTTGCAGCCAGAGCCGGACATCCTCATCAATGCAACGGTAGAACTGCTCCAACGCGATGCATTCGACAATTTTGTCGCGGTCGTCGTAAACCTCTTCGCCCTTCAGCCATTCCACCAAGTCGGCTTTTAGACGAAACGCGAAGTCAACATTCGACTCCTTACCCTTTTTTGCATACCGGAACCTCTGCCGGAAAGCTTCGGGCGACAATTTGTACTTCCGCAGTAGCGCTTCCTTCACATCACTGTAGCTCTCAAACGCCTCTTTCGATAAGCAAGTGATTACGTCTGATGCCTCCCCAGGAAGCAACGCTAACAGATTCTGTGCCCAGAGGGATCGCTCAATGCTATTCCGTTCGCACACGTGCTCAAATTTCACGAGGTATTTGGCCATATCCTCTCCGACGACAAAGGGTGGAAGTTGATCGCGTATTCTTGGAACATTAGAAGTGAGACTAGGCGCTGGCGAGCTATTTCGGGTCTCCAACTCTTTCATTTTCAGCTCGTGCTCACGAATCTCTCTCCTTTCCTCCTTTTCCTCCTCGCGACGTTGCTGTTCTCTCCTTTCCTCCTCGCGACGTTGCTGTTCTCTCCTTTCCTCCTTTTCCTCTTCGCGACGTTCCTGTTCTCTCCTTTCCTCCTTTTCCCGTCGTTCATTTTCCTTCCTCTCCTGCTCGCAACGTTCCTTCTCCTCCCTTTCCCGACGTTCATTGATATCCGCCCAGGCCTCAGCGGCTTCCTCAGCCGTTACGTCCCCGGTCCTCATGACCTCAAGGATCGCATTCTTTCTTTTGGTTGAGCCCAACTCAATGCCCAACTCCTCACAAATTTCGAGAAGTTCCTTCACCTTGTACTTCTCCATCGTTCACACTGTCCTCCTGCTGTTTACCCTTTTTGAATATACCTGCCGTACGCTACTATAACACTACTAGTAAGACATATGCAAGTATTTCACACACTGCCCCGTTTTACCCCCTCAGCATCCCCTGGTTTTCAAAACACTCTTACTAGGCTTGAAACACACAAGGTTATCACAATGCAACACCAAATCCTTCCCTAAGCTACTATAACCTGTGTCAGAGAAAGTCTGGTGTTTGAGGTAAACTTCAGGCACTCACCGCGCCGAGGTAGCTGATGCCGGTCAATCCCGTAGCTGCCATCCAGTGTTATGAACTCCAACCGGTGCCACCAGTGTTACGACTTCCAACCGGTGCCACCAGTGTTACGAACTTGCACCGCTGCACCACGATTACGGCTTTGTGGTCCCGTAGCGCTCTTCACCCGTTTCGTGACAGAGCGTTGGTAGCGAAGACTCCGAGCCTGGCGTCGATGAGAATAACAAAAGGGACTTTATACATTATATACAGGTTATCATACAGGACATAAACGGATCGGCACTGGGGCCGAGAGCTCACACAAACGCGACTGTTCTCGCACGACGGCGTCCGGCGAAAACGCGTGACACATCTCACCCCAGTCGGGAGCGACCCTCTCTCCAGGTGGGGTCGGCGGATCCCGTTTTCGAGGCGGCCTGTCGCGGCTTTTATAATCCCCGAGGACCATTGTCACTCAAACGGCCCAATACAAAGTCAGCACACGACGGTCGTCCGAGGGGTCCAACCAGCGACCGCGCTGGCCACCCGGTTCAAAGTTCGCGCGCGCGGTGACCTCCAGGCAAGGGAGGTGCGGCGCCGGGCCGTCTGGCACACGCGGACACGTCTAAACACGCTGCTTCGCCGAGGCTTCTCCCGCACGAAGGCGCAGCATCTTGACTTGTGAAGCGAGAATTATGGCGCTCGCAGGATAGATTCCGCATCTTGCAGATTCGGAATCCGGGCTTGTGGTAATGGCACAACACCCTGTACAGGCAGAACACCCACACAGTAAGTTCAGGTACACCGCATGCACACATGCCCACGCACGGGAAATCGCAGTGCGCTCATTTCGATACCTTGCGCTTGGAACAAGTGGCACATTAATTTAACGAAAGTTTTAAAAGTAATTTGTAGCAGAAAATACGCAGAGTATAATATGTAGACAAATGTACTGCGGACATTATAGTTTCGGTTTATAATTTTAACAAATGGGAAAACAACTCTGTCGTAGAGAAATTGAAAGATAAAGCCCTTGGACAATTATCCGTGTGTTGTTCGAAGTAGGTAACACACGTTAGAGGTCATGCGATAAAACCTAGAGGCCGTCTTTTTCGTAAGTCAAAGCAACGCACTCTACGCGTCCTGGATTTCTGCCAAAAACGTACCTGCCCATGACGTCTAGCAGATGTCGGTCTTGGACTTGGACATTATAGGACCTAGTTTGTACATCGCAGAGACATTTGTGACCGTGCAGGTTGGTAGAGTGCCAGGTGCGCTCAAAACTTGTAACAAAGAAGCTCCAACTGGGTCGGCAAATGAAAGCAATTGATATGCCGTTGTAGCTATCGCTGCAGGTAACTGCAATATCGCGTTTGTTGAACAGCCGCTAACCGTTCTATTCCCGCTCTCCGTTCAGTGTTTTCGTATAAACACAATGCGTCTGCGTGTTACCACTACAGAGTACTTGTGCCATAATTTCCTGGCTAATACTAGCAGACGTCCAATATGTAACATCACACGCAACGTGCGCAAATTTTCTCGCTAACCTTCGAGAAAGCCGCTATAGATAACACGTACGCGCTGCCAACGGGTTCGTCAGAAAGTCCGTAGTACCGAAGTGATGAAAACGTGCGGGGAACATGCGATGTTTTAATGCGCGCTAACGACGTCACATCTTGCTCGTAATGCCTGTCGACAGAAGAGCAGTCTAAACGGCGTCTGCAGGTTCGCGCCGACGGCCTCGCACGCTGCTGTCTGAAGACCCGTCTACACTAGTAGAAACCGAAGTGCCGTGAGGTAGTAAATTGAGTTTGGCGCGGCGAAGAACTCTTCGGTTTCGACAGCTATAGCCTCGTCCCCAATCCACTGCGCGTCGTTTGAAGACATTTCGCTTAAAAACCGTCGACCACTTCAACTTTCGAAACCAAATTTTCTGAGGCTGTTGAGGTCCGTCTTGCGACATGTGTTTAGTGGGACAATTGCTTTATGTTAGAGCTGTTCAGCTGTTTTGGGACATTTCTTTCTTTCTTTCTTTCTTTCTTTCTTTCTTTCTTTCTTTCTTTCTTTCTTTCTTGCTTTCTCTCTCTCTCTCTCTCTCTCTCTCTCTCTCTCTCTTTCTTTCTTTCTTTCTTTCTTTCTTTCTTTCTTTCTCGTTTTAATTTCTGCCACCACTTCCAGTGCTTGTAGAAGCGCAACCATATCAACTCCGTTGCAGAATTTTATTCAGTTTGAAAACGCAGCCGCACTCGCTCGCGGGTGATTTCACGCTTCGAAGAGTTCCAAACCACACGAAACTGCCTCCAGGGCCGTTTCGTGAGCCAGGTTAGCTGTTTGGCGTACAGCTTCAATCACATGACGAAAAAAAGAAAACACTCTTGCGGTTTCCGCGATTCTTCTCACGGATTGCATAGCGAGGGCGTCGACTTTGGCAGCCTCGATGCCATCATGTACCATACGAGGATTTACTGGCCCTAGTCGCCTGCTCCCAAGATCACGTAGTACGTGCGTGACACCAGCGGTTTAAAGGATGTTCTACGTCCGCCTCGATGACCATGACTGACACTGAATAACACTCCCGCGGCTATATCTCGTGCACATACACAAATACCCGGCAATTTCAACCATCTTATTTGTGCTCTTAATGCCCTTCATACGTGAAATTAACTTCATCGATCACCTACATCTGCTTGGGATTCATTTCACGTTATTGTTTTGTTGTTGATGTTCTTTTTTTTTTCAAAACGAAAATTGATGCAAATTTAAGCATGAGAGATTGCGGTTAGGTAAAAAACGTCATCCACACTTTAAGACTTCGTTACTAAAGAAATATGACGGCAGCCGTTAATGTAAGGTAGTAAAATTATGTTTACTTGAGCAGCTACAGCAGACGATACGACAGCCGATCTCGACTGCTTCCATTTATTGAGGGAAAACAGCTTATCTCGACTTCTCTCGCACGTAACGTGGTTTCTGCGGCGCGATCGCACCACTCGCACACAGTTGGTCTGAGCACATTCTTTTCTTCTTCCCCCCATACCCCCCCCCCTCCTTCCCCTTACAAGCACAAGACGGAACTTCGCACACAGAGTGCTCCGGCAACAAGGCGTCCAAGAGCGTGTCGTTGCCTCTCCGGGGGCAATACGCGGGACCAGCACGGGAGCACGCGTGCAAGTCGCGCCGTTGCCGCTTCTTGCCTTGCACAAACGCCAAACAGGCTCCGCGTGCACTTTTCGTTAGAACTACCTAGCGTGCAGAGCATCGCTCTCCTCGACTAGAACAAACATCGCGCCGCGCTGACTGCGCCTGATGCCTTCTTCCGCGCCAACGGCGCACAATTTCAGTCCCAAACAGGCATGACGTGTGCAATACGGCGTTCGGTCAGGTCCGCGCGGGGGGAGGGGGGACAAGACATGCGATCAGCGCGCAGCACCGCGTTGTGCACGTGGCCACTCTCGTTCGTGTTCGCGGTGAGAGGATGATGCGTACACTGCCCGTGCACATCACTTTAGTTTCGGTCGATAAGAGGCGCCGACTCTGAGTCGGCCGGGCTGGTAAAGGGGCGCCAAGTGCCAACGTTCACTGAAACCAGGTTACTATAGGTCCCCTTCCTGGAACCCTTTCGGCGTTTTTATTTCGGCGGAATAGATATAAGAAAAATCGTACTTGAGCAGCTGAGCTTCCATATCTAGGTAGCTATAGACTGCAAAGCACGGTTCGAATGACCTCATTCGCGTGACTTCCGGGATTGTGCGTGTCCAGACACTGCAACGCTCACCACACGAAGTATATGAAATCGGGAGCTAATAACTAAACCGAAAGTAGTGCAGAACGAGGCTCACGGTACGTGCGCGGGTGCAGGCATGCTTCTTGTGTGGCTGCGCGTGTATGTGTGATTGAATGTGCCCCTGAAAAAGTGTTACAGAGGGACGAGAGCCAAATATCCCCCACCGCACAAAGCTCTAACGCAGGAGGAAGCAACGAGTTGGCGCAGATTGCAGACAAACTCCTTCCCAAATTTATACATCCTAAACAAAATGTACCCAACACAATATAGAGACACTTGCCCATGGTGCGGGGCCACACCCACACTATACCATGTCACATGGGAATGTAAACACAATAAATCATTCCACCAACACAATAACCCGAGTGCGGAGCAATGGGAGAGTCGGCTTACCAGCTGCGAGCTCACGGCCCAAAGGGCCTTAGTGCAGCACGCTAGTGAGGTAGCTAGGCTCAGTGGAGCCCTGAAATAGGGGCCCACCCTTGCTGGAAGAGGCTCCAAGTCGCCGGCACCCAAGACGACCGAGACCTCGAGACGCTAAATCCTTGAAGGAACCAAAATAAAGTTTCTCTCTCTCTCTCTCTCGTCGCAATAGCTCTCGTTACTCTACACCTGAACACGAATTAGCCGCACATTGCAACCTCGCAGGGGGCTAATTTCAGGAATTTCAGGAATGTCAGGAATTTAAATGCAGCGTCGCTGCTTCTTTTATATGCAACTGCCACGCGTCATATGTTTCTGCTCTTGGCAATAAAAGTGCTGTATTTGTTTTTTGACAAAGGTAATACGAATATGACAGGTCTGTCTATAAGATTTCGTTCTTTATTAGGGACCCTCCAGTGCAAAGACCGCCTCGCTGTACAGCTGCTGCACGATTGCAGAAAATCTCTGTTCTCAAATCAGTGATATGGCATTGGAAAGAGACAAAGTTCACAACAAAAATTGTTCATATCGTATGCAATTAAAGAAAAAACTATAGGCTCATACACAGCATGCGCTGCGCCAAACAATTCACTTTTCTGCGCCAAACCTCCAGCACGTACATACCTAAGGCGACCACACGTCCAATTTTTCTTGCCAGGACTTTCCTCGCCCGTATTGGCATCGCTTCTGATAACAGAAATTCAACTTAGACTGAAGCGAAAACAGTACTTTCATCGACCTAACTAGCATGCGCATGCTATCTGCTATGTGGTAACTATAACGGTCCACACGTGCGTGCGTAGCTCCCAACGAAAGAGTTGTCAAAGCTGGCTTTTCCGCCATAAGAGGCATAGTAAGGTGAAGCCCGCCTTCAGTCCTTACTGTCGCTTTAGAAGGCGAATGTGAAGTGAATGTGAAATACTGAATGAAAGTAGTTATGGATGTGTGTAACAGAGAAAAAAAAGAAATAGTGTCGAGCATCGTTATGGACAAACAAGCTGTGTAAGACAGAATTGAGCTTGAACCTTCTCTGTTCTGAAGTCGGGGCTCAACTGACGACTACTCCGTCAGTACAGTGGGTGCCTGCATGCTATGAGATCTTCTTACGCCTCGCAACTCAGTGATCCCACTCTTCTTAAAAGTCCTTAGTGATTGCAGCATCCGGTCGTGGGGTCATAAATGAGGCACTGCGACAAAATTAAGAGCAAATGCAGTGAAAACGGTGCAAGGCTCTGTTGCGTGTAACACTGGAGTAGCGTGTTACGCTAATCAGCTCTCGAATTTATTTGCTCCTACGCGAGCTCCGCACGCACGCGCGCATCAGAAAGCGCACAAAAGTGCGCATGCGGTCAGGTTATGTTTCCGTGTTTCACACACAGTGTGTCATGCAGAATCAAAATAGAACCGTCCTTATTAAAATATTGTGACATAGGCTAGGGCATGTTTCTTTTACTATCATAAGCTGATAACGGACCAGCCGGTTTGCTCTTTTATGAATTTAAATTAAATTAAATTAATTATTTTTCTTGCCGCTTTGATTTCGTCTTCGACACTCACTCTTGTGTCCTATTTTTTGTTATTGCCGACATTGGTGGCGCATGTTTCTGTTAGAAACGAACAAAATTTCCGGTGACCTTTAAACTGCCTTTTTTTTTTAGCTTTTGCGTATAGTGTCTAGAAATGGAAGTTTTCAATGCCTATTGGGGACTTAAAATGCATTCTGCAGGCCCTGAAGACCCCGCCGTTATTTCTTCTTACATACGGTTTACATGTATGCGTTCTGCACTAGCTCCTTAGACATTCGATTTAAAAACCTGAAGTTTCGAATAGCCCTTCGTGTAGGTGATATATCGGGTGTTTTGTTTTTTAGAAAGTCCAACATTTTTAAGCATTCCCCGTTGCAGGTAGGACAGTTCAAACCCTTGATCTAAATCACTCGATCAGGCGGCCATTACTTCTACGAGAAATCAAAATACTTAATTGAATAAATAACATAATTACGCTCACTAAATTTTCAAATAATTACTTAACAGCACATATTATAATTCACGAATTATAGATGGTGAATTCGCGAGGGTATACACTTATAACGAATTCGCTGGACTGCACCAGCTTCGAGATATTAATTTTCAAAGTGTACAGCGAGAATTCATTGGCGTTCCAAGTTGCTTTTTTGAAGAAAGCACTGTTTTATGCATTCAAACACTGCGTTTCATCGGACACGTTGAAAATTAATATCTCTAAAGTGGTGCAATCTTGAAAATTCGTTCAAAGTGGATACGCCTTGCGAATTCACCAACTATAATTCGTAAATTGAAATATGCGTCGTAAAGTAATTAATTGAGCAGTTAGTGAGCGTAATTAAGTTAATTATGTAATTAAGTAGTTTGGTTTCTCATAGAAGTAATGACAGCCTCATCGAGTAGTTTAGATCAAGGGTTAAAATTGTGCTATTCGCCATGGGGAATATTTACAAATTTCTGGACCTCCTGAAGAAATGAAAAAAAAAGACAGCCGGTATAGCACGCACGGCGCAGGCAATGCGCACGCCACTGCGGCAGTAAAAGCGCCAGCGTCGCGTCGTCTGGAGCAGCAAACCCGTAGGGAGAGCCACACCACTACTCTTGAGTAACATCTGCGTTCAAACCATCCCACAGTTATGCATACGTCAGCTGGGAAAAAGAAAATAACAAAAAGCACTAAGAAGACATACACGCGTCTGTGTATTGTGTGCACGATTTCCTATATGCGCTCATAAAGATCAACAGAGCAATTCCCGCGTTCCACGCGGGAAAGCCAATTATTCACTCTCTCTTTCTCTCTCTGCATACAGTACGCGAGAAATGAGATTCGCGGAGTTATCGCTCGCTCTGGGGTAAGCGAAAGTCACGACAACCGAGGGATGAGTCGGATGAGACGGTGATGAATAGGGCTAAGACGTTGACGGATTACGCGAGATCCCTACCGGTGACCAGCACACATTCGTTCGCAGACTGTTTGCTAAAGCACGTCTTGCATGTATGCGCGCTATCTATATGGGACTCTGGAAGTGGAGGCGCCAGTGGCTAAATGCGTAAAGGTCACCCTGCCGAGCGGGTAATATGCTCGCACTTTCGAAAACTGAGCAAAGGAGCACCGCCGCTGTAACAAGGGCCGATAAGGCAATTTCGCTGCTTTCTTTGCCGCCTACTCTTTTTTCGGGCGCTCGGCTGAGGAAGAAAATGCGAGGTCACCCGCTTGCCGTGTCCTCTTTCTTTCTCACTGCCTTCCGTTTCACTGCATCCATTTCTTCTTTCTTTCAGCGTGCTTCGAATTACTGGGAAACGAGACAGCCCCTTTTAGAGCCGCATGTATAAACCTATACCTCGCCTCACCAATTCTGGGCAGTGCGGCACAGGCTAGGGGGTTTGTGTCAGCCAATCAGCAATGAGAACCGGTTGTGCGTGCCACAGCAAGGAAACGGGAACTGTCATTGTACGCTCCTAACACTACTTCTATGGTACCTTCATTACGTCGGGCGGTCAGAGGCGAACAATGGAGGCAACCCTTATGCTAGTTCTCATTCCTGGTTGGCTGATGCAGCATATAGTTTTGGCTGTACTGCACGGCACTGGTAAGGCGGAGTATATGCGTGCTCTCTTCTGGACTTAAAATACTCGGAAAAGCGAAGAGAAGCAACCTACATTTTGCGAACGCACGTTTTGGAGCGGAAATGCGATCGCGGCGTAAAAAGAAGACTGCGCATGGAGTTGAACCGGTCGCAGAGTTCTCTCGCATTAGAATGTAAGCTTGGCCTGACTGACTCCAAACAGCCCATACGGTACTATAGCGCTCTGTTAACAGCGCAGTGTAGGGACAGCGCGAACTATATTCAGAGCTTTCTTTGTTTATGTTGTCTATAGCACTTCGCCGACTTGAGCCAGCCCTTCTCAGAAATGCAAGCCCTTCCTGCGAAACACGATACTTCTTCCTACACCCCCCCCCCCTCCCGTTTCCGTTGCAGGATATAACTGTGCACTGCAGCCGCTTTGTAACTGCGGTAGTCTGTATGAAACGTACATAACCGAGAGTCGGGAAAGGCTATGAATGCGATATAATGCAATCAACACAGCGTTACGCTGTGATGGCAGACAGAGTGCGATAGCCATTATGCAAATTCCATAGAATTTTCTTTCTTTTGTTTAATAAGCGCTGTTCTCTCTCGCTTTCTCTAACTTGATTTCAGGAGGTATGAAGTTTGGCGGACGGAACTAGCGGTTTACTCCCGTTTCCGTGCGACACTGTAGGAATCTCTTTTGAGTTTATACACGTACTTGTGGTTGTTTTATTTTTTTAATGCACGGCAAACCCATGGTGTCCAAATTAGTATATTATATACGCTTATGTGTAAATGCAGGGGTGGGCCTCAGTCTTTCCTGTTTGCTGGACAGATGCGAAAAACAATACACGTGTCGCGACACGACCCCGACATCCCTGTGCTAGCTCGTTGTTCGTAGATTTTTGGCAGTGCCTGCGCGGGGCAAGTTAATTGTTTGTTATTGAAAGAAAAAAAAGCATGCATTCTTGACCGAAGTAAACAACAACTCAACATTACAAATTCTGCCGAAATTTCTCCAGGACCATGAACTACCCAATAATAGCGAAATTAGCTGCAGAACCCGTGAGGTCGTAACGACTTCGTCGGCGAAATCAAAAAAAGAAATAGGAACGTTGGCGTTCATTTTCTCCGCTAATGAGCAATCTTCTTCGCTCAAGAAGTGCAAACAGTTCTTGGAAAACCAATCGACCTCTCTACTAAATTTGATGTTTATTAGTTCATTCGCTTTTTAAAGATAATCTCATGCGGCATTTTGCGTCCTCCGCTTCTTTCGCAGTCAATCTGTTCTGTTATAAATTACTTGCTGCAGAGACATCGAGGTAAAATATACCTCGGCTACTTGACTTTCCTCTCTGCTACGCAACACCCCCCCCCCCTTTCCATAAAAAAAAGAGCAAATAAAAAATATAATAATAAAGTTAAGGCTGCCGCGACGGAGCGTTCATACAAGATCTATAACTATTCCCCACGCCGCTGCACAAGTGCAAGTTGCACATTTTACAGCCCCCAATCCCTGGTTAACTGAGTCCTCCATGTATGAATATCGATGACAGGTTCAAACACAAAACTACATTCAAGCTCTCTTCACAGTACAGAACATAAAAGTGCCACTGCATACATCACTTTACAATCACACTCATTACAAAGTCTTACCTAGCACCGTGTATATTAAACAGTCACTTCTGCTGCCTCTCGCTGACCTCGACACTGCGAGTAAATGTGCCCGCTCCTGATAATAGTCACAACCACAAAAGCACTGGCTTCGAAACCCAACTCGCCTGCTTTGACCCAATGCCGCTGGTGAAACAGGTATTTTTATCATTATCTTGCTCAATTACCCTACTATGTAACGGACAGCAAGACAAGCCCCGATCACTGTGGTTTCTTAATCAGATGCTGCCCGAAAAAGAAAGAAGAAGGGGAAGTGGGAATGCAGGGAAGCATACAAAAAAGTGCTTTCCAGATTCACTCCTCGTTCGGAGCGTGTCGGTTTCAAAAGACAGGGTAAAACGCAAAGGAAACATCGGAAGGAACAACGGGCAACAGAGACGCCTCGGGACACAATGCGAATAACAAGGCGCAACCAACACGAAGTGTATTATGTCCACGACCACAGCAAGACAGCAACAACGATAACAAAAGAAGGGAAAACAGGACCATTTCGGACCGCAGCCGAACAGTGACGTCATCACGCAAGCCCACAAATAGCATCCATTTCCATAGTCTTTCGGTGATGTTCGGCTCGGTGCACTGCAGGAATACGGGTTTCTTTACCCCGTTATTCCGGACAGTTGGTACTGAGAACCGCGCATGCCTTTGGTCATACGCGGATCTGAATAACAGCCATCTGCCGGAACCACTCCGGGCAAGAAAATCATTTCCTTGGAGCGGTCGCGCCCGTATGTTCGGCTAACGTCATACGATAGAAGAAAGAAAGAAAAGAGAGTCGCCCAGGTTCCATTTACTCGCTAGCAGGGGCATAGGCAGTGCCGTATACGCAAAACGATTTATTCTCGACCTTCTGCGGATACACAGAGCGCCTTTACGCTTCGGTAGCAGCCGCGACACGGAATCGACAGCGGAAGACGTCCACCACAATGGAGTCGTGGTTGAGAGGAAGCATTCACGGTCGTTTCCCTCCCACTGTGGCCAGCGCGTTTTTGCATTAGGCGCCGTAACCTCTGATCCCATAATAGCTATAGTATGGCGAAATGAGGCAAACCGGTGTTCGGGAACTGCTGCGAAGTTTAGGCGCGACATTGCGCGCGTTCCGCGCCGGGTAACGCACCATTCTGCAGGATGCAAGCGCTCAGTCATGACATCGTGGTGGAAAAGGCTGAGACACCAATTTGGGGCACCAAATATCCCTTTCTTTCTTTCCCCTTCTACAGTATCACAGTTACTCTTCCTTTACCAGAATCAAGCGTCCCTTGCTTTCTTTCTGTAACCTAAGCTTGCTAATCCGCGTAATAAAAGATAAAGTTGGCCATCCAAATCTGCTATTCTATACCTTTGAGGCGTGTCGTTAACTACGCCACTCCTTCTAGAGCGCGCGCGCATCGTTTGGCAAATCATCCAGCAACGTGACGAGTGGTACACAAAGCCGTGTACCGCCGTCATCGTTAGCAACAAGCTTCCTCGACATTTATGTTTCGACAGATATATAGGAGTAACCTCCCTTAGTTCTAACGTTTGCATTATAATTGTTTAATGCTTTCACAGTGCCGCTGTTCTCCCAAGCTGCCTTTGCATTATTAGTTGAGTACTCAATTCGAGGAGATGCGTACCTGGCGCGCTCTTCCTCTTCTCGGTCTCTTTCCCAGGTACGACTGACAGTAGTGAAACTAAAGACGCAAACCAAGCTCGAGAAAAAAAAAAGAAGAAAAAGACGCATTGCACTTGCTTTCGCAGCCATTGGTACAAGAATGTATGTGAGCTGTCGCAACGCCGCAGCCGCACACTGCGGCGCGTCCGCTGGACGCGGCGAACTACCGCACGCGTGGGAACGGGACGGGAGCTGTAGACGCGGGAGCAATCTCCGTAATTGGCCATCGTTGGCCGGGAAACGCCAGAGGCGAGCGGGTGCGCTTCGGCTCGAGTGATTGGCCATTATCTTGAGTGTGCCCGGCGGCGGGCAGAACGCTTGTTTGCTCGCGCCAGCGATCAGCGACACCAAGACACGCGGCGCGTGGGGACCTGTGCGCCGCCCGAGCTGCCGCAGCCGCGGGCCGACGTCTCGAGAAATGCCGGCGCATCCGCAAACAGCCTTCGATTTGAAACGTTTCGTCGACTCCATGAATGGATGGTTGATGAACGGATGATACGAGTTGATCCCTTTTGAAACGGAGGGCTCTCAAGTGCCGTTAAGCTCGTCACGTTTGCCTTCCTGCTGCGTGGCGTTGTCCTGGTTCTTGAAGGGACACTAAGGAGAAAAATGGTTTGAGTGGTGTCACTAACTTGCCCTTCCTCAATACGAAAAAGAAAGCTCCTCGTACCGCGAGAAGACGGTTGGTATGCCAGAAAAGAAGCAGGAACGAAAGATGGGCGGCGAGGCCACCTTGAAATTCCCGCACCAGTCACTGTGACGTCATGGAGTTTCGACGTAGTCTGCTCGGGGCTAGTTAAATTTTCTGCGGTAAAAATGGGCTACATCGTATTCTAAATGAGCCAAAGGCTGAGCTTAGGAAGCTTCTAGAACCTTTACTGAACCACAACGGCCGACATGCGAAAAGATGTTTTACAATCCGCGACGTCGCACTAACGTAACAAAATTCGAAGAAAGAATTCTTTGACCGTCATTTTCTCTTCTCATAATCAACATATTACCGCGAAATCAACGATAGTAGAGTTCATCAAGAATAATTTGTCATTCTAAACTGATTCAGCTAGTACTTCCCTTTAGTATCCTTTCAAGGGGCGTCGGTTCGTGACAACAAACCATCAAATGTTGAAGATTAGTATACAGCAGATTAGTATAAAACTCATTGTTCGCATTTATATTTAGAGTAACAATCTTCCAGCCGTCATTTACTAGTCTCCCAATGTCAAATCTTTTTTTATATTTTCCCTGCAGTTCTTGAAATTGAAGAACCCTACGTCCGATGACATGTGCGTGAATGCTGCAACATTTTAACAAAGCAGGTTCAACGCTTTTTGGCACATTTCCATTTCTCCTAGACGGCAGTAGTGGTTCGGTGCGCGACTTTAACTCACGAGTCGTAGATGTGCGCTGTTGAAGCTCAGTGGTCGCTAAAATCGACACGCGGTGCTGTCCCCGTCTTTCTGGAGGCAGAGATAAGTAGCTGCAGATAAAGATGGACAGGAGTCCGACGAGGCGTGAAGAGTGGTGGAGAAGGGCGACAAAAACTAACTGACAGGGAGCGAAGGAAACGCAAATCACGCGCATTTTCTTTTACGGGAAGGCGACATTTGTCACCTCCGGGATGAAGATGTGAAGCATGTGTGTGAAGTGTGATGTGAAGATGTGAAGCATGACGTCCGTCCGTCCGTCCGTCCGTCCGTCCGTCCGTCCGTCCGTCCGTCCGTCCGTCCGTCCGTCCGTCCGTCCGTCCGTCCGTCCGTCCGTCCGTCCGTCCGTCCGTCCGTCCGTCCGTCCGTCCGTCCGTCCGTCCGTCCGTCCGTCCGTCCGTCCGTCCGTCCGTCCGTCCGTCCGTCCGTCCGTCCGTCCGTCCGTCCGTCCGTCCGTCCGTCCGTCCGTCCGTCCGTCCGTCCGTCCGTCCGTCCGTCCGTCCGTCCGTCCGTCCGTCCGTCCGTCCGTCCGTCCGTCCGTCCGTCCGTCCGTCTGTCTGTCTGTCTGTCTGTCTGTCTGTCTGTCTGTCTGTCTGTCTGTCTGTCTGTCTGTCTGTCTGTCTGTCTGTCTGTCTGTCTGTCTGTCTGTCTGTCTGTCTGTCTGTCTGTCTGTCTGTCTGTCTGTCTGTCTGTCTGTCTGTCTGTCTGTCTGTCTGTCTGTCTGTCTGTCTGTCTGTCTGTCTGTCTGTCTGTCTGTCTGTCTGTCTGTCTGTCTGTCTGTCTGTCTGTCTGTCTGTCTGTCTGTCTGTCTGTCTGTCTGTCTGTCTGTCTGTCTGTCTGTCTGTCTGTCTGTCTGTCTGTCTGTCTGTCTGTCTGTCTGTCTGTCTGTCTGTCTGTCTGTCTGTCTGTCTGTCTGTCTGTCTGTCTGTCTGTCTGTCTGTCTGTCTGTCTGTCTGTCTGTCTGTCTGTCTGTCTGTCTGTCTGTCTGTCTGTCTGTCTGTCTGTCTGTCTGTCTGTCTGTCTGTCTGTCTGTCTGTCTGTCTGTCTGTCTGTCTGTCTGTCTGTCTGTCTGTCTGTCTGTCTGTCTGTCTGTCTGTCTGTCTGTCTGTCTGTCTGTCTGTCTGTCTGTCTGTCTGTCTGTCTGTCTGTCTGTGTCTGTCTGTCTGTCTGTCTGTCTGTCTGTCTGTCTGTCTGTCTGTCTGTCTGTCTGTGTCTGTCTGTCTGTCTGTCTGTCTGTCTGTCTGTCTGTCTGTCTGTCTGTCTGTCCGTCTGTCTGTCTGTCTGTCTGTCTGTCTGTCCGTCCGTCCGTCCGTCCGTCCGTCCGTCCGTCCGTCCGTCCGTCCGTCCGTCCGTCCGTCCGTCTGACGCACGCACTCTGTAGCCAAGACCCATGCTCATATGTATGTAGAACCTCGCGACCGGCGCATCTCGGGGCACGCTGAAAAACGTGCACACTGCGTGATACGACGATGCAGTGTGAAACAACAAGCACGATATGTAATACGTTAGGATGCGAGTGTATGCAGTACAACAATAGCAATCAAGGAGACACAGCCGGCGTGGCGCTCCGAATTACGCGCCAAATACGCCCCAAAACTGAGATGATAGATAGATAGATAGATAGATAGATAGATAGATAGATAGATAGATAGATAGATAGATAGATAGATAGATAGATAGATAGATAGATAGATAGATAGATAGATAGATAGATAGATAGATAGATAGATAGATAGATAGATAGATAGATAGATAGATAGATAGATAGATAGATAGATAGATAGATAGATAGATAGATAGATAGATAGATAGATAGATAGATAGATAGATAGATAGATAGATAGATAGATAGATAGATAGATAGATAGATAGATAGATAGATAGATAGATAGATAGATAGATAGATAGATAGATAGATAGATAGATAGATAGATAGATAGATAGATAGATAGATAGATAGATAGATAGATAGATAGATAGATAGATAGATAGATAGATAGATAGATAGATAGATAGATAGATAGATAGATAGATAGATAGATAGATAGATAGATAGATAGATTCAAACGCATGAAGTGGGCAGCGAATGCTAATCACATTTTAAAAATTCAGTGCCGTTTCCCTTTGTGAAGGTGGATGACCAGCGAAGCTGTATACGTGCACGGGCCCCTTAATGGCGAACTGTCCATTGCCGTGTGTCAAACGCCATATGCACATAAATGGACATATGGCCATACGCACGTACATGAGCCTCGGACCCATGTATTGCACCAAAACGCGCCACACCTTCACTAACGAATCCCGGCGCGTAGAACAGACGGCACTGCGAGGGCACACACTACTTCACCCTAGCCAAGGACATCGTGTGTTGGTCGACGTCCCGCAGTGCAGTAATGGCAGTAAGGTCACTTGAAAACTGAAAGCGGCCACACACAACACAGGGCACACGAAATTGGGTCCCCACAAGCTCCCTCTGAAACCTGGTCGTTGCTCCGGTGAAACGTTACAAGATTGCGGGATCGGGCCCACATTAACGGTTCGCATTTCCTTCCGCCTCGCGGTCCTGGCGGGCAGCACGCTTACGGAACCGCCACCACGGGAGAGCGGAAAGAACGGAAAAGAGATACGCAAGCGCTTGGAACACCGACAAAGAGAGTGCACTGTGAACGTAGATATGGCCGACGCGGGTCAAAGTGCAGTATCTGTTCTCATCAGGTTAATATCTGATACGGGTTGTATTTGGACCTAACATATTAAACTTATTTTTGTAAGTTGCAGGAGCGCTTAAAGCCTGCTTCACCTCCGCCGTGAATCGGCCCGGTATCGCACTATCTTCGGGATGGGCCCACGTATGGGGAGAAATTCTTTATCTACACGGCTCGATAGACGCAAGCAATTTTTCCGAGAACCTAGCCATATACAGCTTCGCTGTAAAAGCTGTCAAGCACTGCCGGACTACTTGGCACGATAACACACACGCAGAAGCTTCACTCCATAGATTTCCCTTCGTTGTCACACAAAGTTGTCCGCGCAGGACGGCGTCAGCGTCCAGGGGCGACAGCGAGTTCCTGGGCTCTGTGATAAGATAACATACTTGAAACTGTGCTAAAAATGTGACCGCTCGCTATGGTGCCACGAAATTTAGCGAAAGTATCCCGAAAGTAAAAGCATTCTCGATGGTGGAAGCAATGCTCGCAACTTTGATATCTACAGCGGCTATCTTTGGCATATTTCCACAAAAATTCAGAATACACTGATCCGGATACACTGGCAGGCTATACTGGATTGGGAATTCTCTAGCTCTTATTTATCCTTTATTTTACGCGAGAGGATCACAAAGGGCTATTCGACACGTCATATAAATTCAAATGACGTCTTACATCAATGCTAGTCGTTCATTTCTAGGCGTCCACGAAAGACCCTCAGAACGAGTCATCACTCAGCTTTTTATCCGGTGCATTATGAAAGGCATGACTTTTGTCTGGAATTACTCTGTCAACGTACTGAGCATATATCTCTTTACGAGGTGCGAGAGAACGTGCGCTCGCATGTACGAGAAGTGTAGCGTTGTAGCTTGAGCACTATTGGCTGAACTACGATGCAGTGGGTATGTCGACACGTTATACTGCATTCCATGCATGCATGCATGCAATTCTTCGAAATAGTGTCGACAGAGCATTCCTTGTTTGCTGTTTGCCTAAGCTCTTCTTACAACACAACGCGCGCAGGAGCTCACCATATGGGAACGCATTACTATTTCGTCGTGACGGAGACGCGCTGATATATACAGAATACGAACGGAGGCCTGTGCGTTTCAGAACAACGCACTTGGTTGCGAGGGCAACGCATATAGTGGAGGCACGCAGTGACATTGTCTTCGCCCACTCGAGGCAGTAGGTGGCAGCACATGTTGTAACTCACCTGTGGAGGTAACGCGGCTTTAGACCTTTCCACATTTATACTATTGAGGCGTCAGCCCACCTTCTTCTTGCACTGTTGCAACCAGGCGCAGAAGGCAGCTGCTGCAGCCTTCCTTTTTGTGGCTTTCGACGGGGCGCACTCAACCGGCGCTTGCATCGGTACAACGCGGATTAAGGCAGCGTCTGGCGTCTGGCTTGTCGTAGGCGTGCATGTGTGTGCGTGCGGGCGCGTACAGTGGGCATTGCTCCAGCTGTTCGTTGACCTGCCGACCTAAGAGAATCCAAAGTAGCGAGGCTCTCCATTTGGCGACGACAGAGTCCCAAGATAACGAAAAAATTTCGTGCACTTTGCTTTTTAGTAGAGTTTCGCATCTTACCGCAACGCAATAATCAAAGATATTATTGGAACAGAAAGCTAATCGGCTTAGCGAGGCCGTACTTACGATAGGAGTGCACTGCCTCGGACGTAGTCCTGCTGTTTATGGTAAAATACATCTTAAGTTAACGCTGGAAGCAAAGGAAGGAGGCTGATCTGTGCACATTGTATTCCTGGCCTTAACTAACGCTGCGCCAACGGACTGCCCACCCCTCTTGGGGAACGAACGCTTCATGTTCATTCCGCAGGATCAGCGCACTTTCGGCAATGGAGTTTCTGTCCCTGGACCTTATGTGTGGCCTCCTAGTTCGAGGAGATCACAGATAAACTCCCCATGTCGCAAAAGTTGTGCCTCGTATTAGGTGCGAGTCTTATTTCGACACGGAAAAGCGATGTACAGGTCTGCCTAGACTTTTCTTGAAATCCCTGCGCACAAAGCAATATGTTGAGGGAGCCGCGGTTTCTCTTCGATGCGCGGCCATATGTATGCTTTGTGCGGTCAGTTCGCGTGAGAACGTTTTGTATGTAGGAATTACTTCTGCGTGCACTGCTTGTACAGCGCACATACCGCGCATTAGATGTACTGCGCCGTCACCTTCAATCTTTCTCTTCCCTTTCTCGTTTCTCCCTTTCTCCCTGTGATGAGTAGCAGGTCAGAGATACGCTCTTCCGGCCAACCACTCCTCCACTCTATTCATTGAAGCTCTCTCTCTCCATTCTATTCATCGAATCCCTCCCCCCTCTCTCTCTCCGGTAAAATACGCGAGAGAGAAAGGGGGAGGGGGAACCAAATATGTACCTTAAGAGAACTACTGTAAATGATTGTTTACAGATGCCTGTCCAGCTTCGCGCGTCATATTTTTACTCGTATACCTTTGAAGATTAGTGCCAAATAAATTAGTTACCCTCTTGCCAGCGTACGAAAGTTATCAATGCACTCTACTAAAGCACTGAGTAGTTTATACAGGAAATATGTATGCGTGGGTCGAGTGTTACAAATGTATTTACGTGGAAAGCTGGCTGGTGCGGCAAAAAAAAAATAAAGATAGCAGCGGCAGCTGCAGTTTCTTATAACTCTTAATGACTTTCGTTTTCCTTTTCTCTCTCATAGTCAACAGTGAGCGAACGGAAGAAGCCTCAGCATGGATACCAAGGTTTCCGTGAAGAACTTGCCTTCGTGAGTGCAGCAGCTGCTTAGATCACTGGTGCGTGCGTTGATCAAAAATAAATGTTTAAGGACTGTAGCAGACTCGGGCTTCGCAGTAATTTTGGCCACTCGAGGTTCCTTAACGTACAAACAAAACAAGCTGAACAAGCGTTCTTTGTATTGCGCCTCCATCGGAATGCCACCATAGAGGCCAGAAATCAAACCCGCGACTTCGTTCTCAACGGCACCGCGCCATAGGCAGCGAGCCACGGCGGCTATAGTACAACTCCGCGTCATTTTACCCCTTCCACTACAGATCACAGACGTATACGGGAAGCCGTAGTGCCTCTAGTCGTTTATTTTCTGCCTCTTTGTTTTCAGACAACGTAAGGAGGACGATACGAAGAAAAAAATATCTAGCTTGCGCGTTCAGTCGCAAGGCTGCTTTGCAAACAGGTCTCCTCTGGATGAAGCGCAGCGAGGATCGGCGCGCGCGCCACGGTAACAGAGATCACTGGCGCGCGCCGCGGCTGCAGCGTCTGTTCGTGCTCGCCGAATAGGATGCTCAAACAAGAGCATATTGCCGGCATACAGGACAAATATACCGGCACGTGTGGTGGATATCCGCGCGTGGCGTTTCTATTCCTGCTCGTTGTACGCTGAACTCCTCTTCCCCCTTCCCGGTGAGTTCCCTCAATGGGCGATTAATTTGGTGCGTCCTGTTGCGACAGAGCTTCTGCTCGTGGCATGCGCGGAAGAGAGGCGTATCGTAATCTAGCACTAACGGTCTCTCCCTCGTCGCCGCCGCTCGTAGCGGCGTCGAAGGAGAGACCATTCAGGCACGCTATCGTAATCCCGCTCACAGCGCCCCTTCGCCCCGTCCCGGATGCGTGCGGCGTGATTATACGCGATTCAAGCGTTCAACGCCGTGCGCACGCTGCAGACGGCGGCTCGGTGCTGCAGCCAGCGCGAGGTTCTCCTGCCGTGGTCCTGCAATGAGCCCAAACCTAAGGCCGCGCTCTTCTCTGCTTCTTTCACCTTGCAGCTTCTGCATTTCTTTATCTCCAGTGCCCTCAATCCGAAATGGCTTACTGGAAAGTCACCCGATAAACTTAAGTACCTTGCAAACACCTGGTAGAAATTCATTCAGCCCATGCTTTACTGTTTTCCTTTCCTTGCGAAGTGTAATTGATAAGGCCGTCTTGAGGATGACTTGCAGATTACAACGTTGCATAAGCATATAGGCTACTTAAAGACGGTCACTTGTCCCTAGTCATGCCATTACACTTTTAATAAACTCTCAATTTGTATGTATATATATACATAATTATGTAGATATCCAACGCGCATTTTGGAATCTGTCGGAAGCGAAGCTTTCGTGAAGAGGTTAATAAAATTTTACAAAATATTCCGGCAGAAACCATCTGAGATGATTGTCAATGTTAAAGCGATTAAAATTGAAGCAATGTACGGACACACCATGTCGCCACTGCCGAAATGCGTGATGCATGAGGCGTGTACTGCAGCCGGACTCCTCTCTCAGGCTTCCCTCTAGACACACAGCGCCATCTAGCGCGCCGCCACAAAGTCTGCGCGTGGCACGTGTCTCAATTTAGACAAGATTGTGTTATTGTGCGTGACCCGGGTTCGATTCTGCACTGCACTGGATAAATTTTACAGAATTTCTTTTTCTTGTCGAAGGACAGCCTATACGCAGCGGTACATATCCAGTGACCCAAGCTGGCGTCAGTAAGGTTATTGACCCGATTTGGTGCCAGAGAGGTTCATTGAAGAGCGGCACATATTCAGTAACACACGCCCAGGGACCCAAGTTGGCGTCAAAGAAATTCATTGAAGAGTGGCACATACGCAGTGACCCAAGTTGGCCTGACGGTTGGTTTCGAATTGGGTTTCCTCTTCGCAGCGGTACGATGCTCTACCCGTCAGATCTTGGACCACCCAGTCACACAAGCTGGCGGGAAAAGGTTAGACATGGACAGACACACTGGCAAGACATACCGCAAACTGGATGAACTTCCCAAAGAATGCTAATCGGATTAAAACTGTCCATCTTATAAAGCATTTTGCAGCACAGTGATTACGTGACTGCTTGGCAAATCTACAAAACACGGAAACCTGTACCATGCACGCGACCCACATAATTCGCGCGGCCGCGGACTACATGACTCCGGGATAGGCCAACCTTTCATCACCAGGATCAGCCAAGTTTACTAATGCACTACATCTAGTTCAGGCCCACATCAGTCGGAAAGAAAGTAACGCTGAGAAATAAAGCATTGAAAGCTTCGCTTTAATAAAAATAAGATATTGTGCGCTTGAAGGCGTATATTTGTTGCGATGAGGATATATAACCATCGTTTGTTGTTGGAATGGTGTACTTCCGTAGCGAACACAGGCGGTAATCGGCACATCTGTAGTGGCAGGACAAATGGGGCTTATACATGTAAGCCGATTCGTTATATGCATGAGAGCTGTCCAGTCTGAGAGCTATTCGGCGAGGCGGCGGCGGCGGCATGATCAGCAGCAGCGGCGGCAGCAGCAGCAGCACTGTTCGCCTGGAATTATTATGCTCTCCACAGAATTATCGAGATAGAGCGCTTAAGCGCGCAATAGAGGCTGCGTAATTTCATTTCGAAAGATAAATCGCACTTTTTTACGAACACAAGACAGGAAAGAAGAGAAGAAGACACGACCGGAGAGCCCCACAAATTTGGGCTGGGAATTTGCAGCTACGGGCCTGTACTGCGGGCAGCCCTTCATGCACAAAAGCACTAACGCTTCCGGCTCCATGATCGTGGGCAGGGAAGTCGAAGCAGCGTTAGCAGGTTATGACGAGACGAAAAAGCAATGTTCGTCGAGTCGGAGCGTTTTGGGGCCGACGCGAGCTCCTTGATGATCACATCAAACCATGAACAAGAGCGCGTGTATGGTAAATTGCAAATGTATATGCAGCAGAACGAGCGAGCTGATGGCAGGCTCTAGTCAGCTTTTTTTTTCAAGCAGAGCCAGATAATGAAGGAGCCTAGCTTCCAGTAGAAGCCACGGCGTTCAGTCTTTTTGCTTTTGAAAAAGTATGGCAGCCGTTAACATTTCCTGGATTATGATGCCTAGCCGAACGAATTTCCGTCGAACCGTTAGCTACGTTATTGCATTATGGCCCTGCTCATAATATCGAAGGCACGTGCGGAAATGAACCGCAGTGAGATGCCACGCGGCGAAGCCTTCTACCTGGGGCAAAAAGAGACAGCAGCCTGCTGCCTGCATGTCTACTCGCATTCTACACGGAGGCTTATGTAGGAAAAAAATTTAAAATCTACAGAAATCTACCACTCTCTCTTTTTGAGAGCACGTAGATGTTCTCCAGGTACAAGGAGAATCCCAGCTATCAACAATTTAATTTTGGCATAACCTCGTCCTTTTTTTTTTAAAGGTATGAAAATTTGTATTTTCAGGTTGTTAGACAGTGGAAGTGAACTTCAACGAAAGAAAGCGAAGAATCGCATTGGTGCTGACGTGTCACGACCTACAGCGGTGGTGATTTAAACGGCCGTGGAGTGTCGTCGTCTCCGGCTCAGTCGGCAAATAAGGAATAGGAAATGCCGGAATGCGAGCGGTATATTAAAGTCAAAGGTGCGGCGCTGGAGTCATTTTACTGAAAGACTTGACGGGATCGAGTGGCGCACGTACTTACGGCGTTGAGGTCCGCAATTCCGACGTGATCAGACGACAGCTCCACGCTGTAAGCAAATTGCGATAAGTTACGTCCTACGGCTTCAAACAGAATGTTTTTATAAGCAACGGGCTGTACAATATATGTATCAGGTGTTCATCTGGCATTTTTCAGACGATACAGAAAGTCTTGATCTGTTGATTTCGTGTGTTGTAATCAGCCCAAACTGAAACGCGGTGCAGGACAGACGCAACACTCTACTAAACCGGACGCTCTTAATGAGTACTACACCACGCGACCCTGCCAGAAGTCTGGCAGGGAAGCGTCTCCAAGCATGCTACGCTCATCTCGTTGAAACGCGAAAGAAATGGTTGTCATTGGTGCCGTAACGGCGGTGGCTGCTTGGCTATGCAAAGTTTAACCTCTTGTTCCACGGGCAGGAAATATATGCAGCCTGCCACGCAGTCAAGCTCTCACAGGATAAGACGAAACTGTGCTCCACAAGGCTCTCAACGCATTGAGTTCCCGCTGCTGGATCGCAGCTTTCTACGAAGGTGTCCTTCAGAATCCGCTCGTAGATTTCCTTCGCTTCGTACACAGATCTGTCTTGCCTGCGCCGCCGGCACCGTGGACGCATGTCGCACCTGTGTGCCTACCTACGTTCTCCTTAATTCCTCGTAATCCAGACGCCGTCCTCCTCAGATCACCTTGCACCTCCCTCTGCTCAACGACCACACGCTTCCTGTGAGGTGTGATGTATTGAGACACTTCCGAGAACACCTTGGCGGTTTCCGCAGCTGAAGCGAGCTTCTGATTATGCAGCCACGTATTGTCAGAACACACACAAAAAAAAGAAAAGGAAACATGGAACCGCAGGTCGTTTCTCGTGCACGGGGCGCGTGCCGTCGCACACACGCTCAGGTTGGTGCGCGCGACGCGGGTTTCCGTGCAGCCTTCGTATACACGTTGTCAACAAGAAGGATCACGACCTTCGGGGCAGCACCGGGTCACGTTTACAATCACGCCTGCCGTGCAAGCCCGCTGCCCCCCTCGCGCCTTCCTCACCCGCACCCCGTAGGCAGTCCGCGTGAGCAAACGCAGGACACACGGCGTGCCGTTGTTTCTCGTTCCGGCGAGCGCACTGTCGGCACGTTTCCACGGAACTCATTGAGCACGCACAAGCAAGCACGCTCATGCGCACGGACTCTTCTTTCGGTTGTTTTATGTTCTGGTCATTTAGAGTTTACCCGCCGCGCGAATACTGACATGATCGCGGCACAAAGCTTCATGAAACGTGTCCACAGTCTCGCACCCATCGAACAACTGCAGGTAACATGTGTCTGTAACCGTCAACGCGACGCGGACTATATATATATATATATATATATATATATATATATATATATATATATATATATATATATATATATATATATATATATATATATATATATATATATATATATATATATATATATATATATATATATATATATATATATATATATATATATATATATATATATATATATATATATAGGACGACGAGGACGACGCAACGAGCTATGGAAAGAAGAATGATAGGTGTATCGTTAAGGGATAAGAAAAGAGCAGATTGGGTGAGGGAACAAACGCGAGTTAATGACATCTTAGTTCAAATCAAGAAAAAGAAATGGGCATGGGCAGGACATGTAATGAGAAGGGAAGATAACCTATTGTCATTAAGGGTTACGGACTGGATCCCAAGGGAAGGGAAGCGTAGCAGGGGGCGGCAGAAAGATAGGTGGGCGGATGAGATTAAGAAGTTTGCAGGGACGGCATGCATGGCCACAATTAGTGCATAACCGGGGTTGTTAGAGAAGTATGGGAGAGTCCTTTGCCCTGCATTGGGCGTATATATATATATATATATATATGGAGAGAGAGAGAGATAGAGAGAGAGAGAGATTAAGAAATGTTACTGTTGGTCACATCTACGCCAGCTCTTTTTCTCTTCTGTACTGCTTCCTCGAAGAAAGCGCAACCGGGTTCGTTCCATACGCCGCCCAAAACCAATTCTTCACAGCGGGTTGCATTCACACACTCTGTAACGAGAAAATGGCTAACGATTAACACAGACTTCGTACACTCAAACTACAGCGCAGCTCTGAGGTGCGAATGCATGCTCCAAAGAAAGCAGAGCACGCGGTAGTGAAGTGAGTGACGCGGAAGATTCTATGCAGATTTGCCTGCGCTGCATTGTCGAGATGACGGAATTAGGTGACAGCGTGAGAAATAAGGGATTTGCACTTGCGTCGTTCCTGTGCGTTTCCCAGTGCTCGTCGAAAATCGAGTAATAGTGTGCACGGAGAGCTCGCATTCCCGCGTGACAATGATGCGACTGGACACGTTGTGAAAGGTCTGTGTCATCCATGACATGGACGACGCCGTCAACGCCGAGCTTTTGTCATGCCAGACTGGCAGCCGAAAACCCGCCTGGAACAACAACGCCACCACTATACGAACGTGAGTATAATGAAGCTATAATCCCGCGGTCATAACAGAGTGGGCTACATTGTCTTCATTGGATTTCAATTACGGCGCGGAAAGCATGCACGGACGACTAAGCGAAGAAGAAAACGTGAACAGACGCCGACTCACAGCTGATCTTGTTTATTGCGTGCGTAGGCAAGAAATTTGCCCCTGGCAAGGAAACAACAGTCTATTGGAAATGTCAAAATGCGAAAGGCCAAGAAAGTAAAAGCCCAAAAAAGTAAAAGAAAATTATATGTTCTTTTTCAGTCTGTGTTTGCCAGTTCTCCAATGACTCCTATATGTATCACCAGTTGCGTATTTACACTATATAGAAGTAGTGAAAATTATGTGTGACTGTCACAAAAGTCGCATTGTCTCTTCAATTCTCCATCTCTCCGCCTCCTAAATATACACGTTTATAAAGCATCGCTCCTCTGAGAATTGACCGCAAGCCTACGTGTGGTAATCGGTATCCGTGCGTTCGTGAGTGTGGTTTTGTGTGTGATTCAGTTGTTCGCCGGAGAAGGTGACCGCTGGTTGAGTCTGAACTACAGTGGCCACACACCCGGTCCACGTGAAGCTGAGTGCGTCGGTGGCTGTTGTTGTCGGTGGCTGTGTGTGACTAAATTGCTTGTCAGCGAAGGTGACTGCTAGCAAAGTCTAAACCACGGCGGAAACCGTATTCTCTGTCGCAAACCGTATTCGTCAGCAGCTATTGTTTTGTGCGCGATTAAATTGCCTGCCGGTGAAGGTGACCGCCAGTGGAGCCTGAACCACGGCGAGAATCAGTGCGCGCGTGTGTTCTTCACGTGTGCGTCAAGACGGCTAGAGGTGAATGCCGACGTCTCGAGAGGCTTATAAGAAACGAAAATCCAACACTTCACCAGACTGCGCCAGGGACGATAAATGGACGCCGAGCAACTGCCGGGCAAATAAGCCGCCAGGCGCCAACATCAGGTCCCGACACCGAATACCGCCAGCCGCCGACGTCGAGGCACCGACTTCGGCGGTAAAGTGCACGAGCCGCATTGGTGTGATATGGGCGGAGTGTCCATCGACGCGCCCGGTTGTTTACTGTATGTCACTTTTGATTCTGTGGACTGTGGACTCTATATATGTTTTTTCCCAGCTGCTTAGAAATTTAGCTTGTACCGATATACCTATTTAGTTCAATGTTCATATTACGATTGCACGTCGTAATTGTTCTACATGCTTACACCGGTTCTTTGCAGTTGTCACTTTCATGCTATTTCTCTCTAACATATTCGCAGCTACTACTTAATACCACCAGTTTGTTTTGTTGTTGAGATATCACGATAAATTACTGCTCTTTGCTCGATTTGATCAGGTCTTTGTGTCGTTCACGACGGCAATTGGCGAAAGCCAGGTACCAGACTCCACCCCTTTATTCCACTGCTCAGGAGAAGCTAACGCATCGATTCTGAGTTGTGACAGTGACAGTGTCCCTTTTAAGAATGTAATAAACTTCACACCGTTTCACTTGTGCTATCGCCCAGCAAGCATTCCTGCGAATTCCAAGGCCACGTTATTAGAAGCACATTGCAAATAGCTTGGAGGCATATATTGGAGTACCAATCTTGGGGCTGGTGCGATTGAAGAGTGTACCTGTGCGTGGAACGCGAGCTCTCGTAAAAGTCGTTCCCGATGCACGGAACCGCAGGTGTTTCCCGTCCCGGAGGACATAAGCACGCGTGCCCACGTCACAGGGCGCGGCAACGTGAGCCTATGTCGTGCTCGTGACAGAGTGCGTGCTCTTGGAGAATCAAGGGGTTTCCCCGAGCCAGGCGTGCACGAAGGCCACGTGTACGCGGCGAGAGCGCATGCGTAAGTAGCGGGCGTATTTCATATCTCACTTTTGATGTGCACGCAAACACGCTTTCGTAACTCACGAGCAACCTCTCGGTTGCCCTTTCTCGCGGGAATGCCGTCGTAACGCCCATGACGCGGAAATGCGGGAACAAACTGCTAGCTCTTTTCGTTTTATTGCATTAATTTACTTATTTGTTTTGGAAACAGGTGGAACAAGTGGTGTGGTCGGCGCAGCAAGAAGAGTCGAGTCGGTGAGGTTGCAAATGTGGGGTTTTCCTTTCGGCTACGCCAGGCGCGAAGGGCCGTGCCGAGGTAATCTTTAGTTGCGACCGTGCAAATAATGTGGGTACTTTGACGAGTGACGTGCGTGTGAGCGGCTGGACGACGAGCAACAGCATTGAGCTCTGGTTATCGGCTAACTTGGTACCGTGATGCAACTAGCACCGAAGCCTCGGAACGAGGAGCCTCGTTCAGCTTTCCCCCCGTTATATAGGCGCAATGCTCAAGTTTGACGAGCGACGCTCGGCCCTGAACGACACTGACTCGTCTCGCGGTGCCTGTGTTTGGTTAAACTTATCTTCACTCACCCCAAAAGCCTTGTTTTCCAGTCATTCCAGCGGCATGCGCTATGGTGGATCACGTGGTATTCTTTGAAGTTTAAATCATGCTCACTAGCAGTATGTATGTATGTATGTATGTATGTATGTATGTATGTATGTATGTATGTATGTATGTATGTATGTATGTATGTATGTATGTATGTATGTATGTATGTATGTATGTATGTATGTATGTATGTATGTATGTATGTATGTATGTATGTATGTATGTATGTATGTATGTATGTATGTATGTATGTATGTATGTATGTATGTATGTATGTATGTATGCGCGCGTGCCTCTAATCATTACTTGCACAGATTCTCACTATTTCCTCTCTACAGCTGTCCTGTTTTATACATGAAATTCAGTGCTCAATATACGCGTAGTTCGCTCATTATTTCAACAGTCCAGCGGACCTGTGTCTATGCCACTGCAAGATGCAGCTGGTGAGAGCGCTGTCTTTCCTTATCGTTCGGTACGCTTGCTGTATAAATATTATAGCGTGTTAAAGAAACTGCGTGCCCGAGCGGCTTTCCAATGCCTACCCAAAGCGCTACGCCTATTTCGCGTTTGTTTATGCAGAGTATCCCAACTATTACGCATCAAGAATAAAAATATGCAAATACCACTTAGCTGGGCAGAGCCAAGGTAATGTTGTTTGCCGTCGCTTGGAGATGATACACAGAGTATTTTTTTTCGCTCTTTCCTTCCTTTCTCTCTCTTCCTGTCATCATCGTTTCCCCTTTCCCATTCCCCCGGTGTAGGGTAGCCGACCGGACGTTATTGTGGTTAACCTCCCTGCCTTTTGCTTTTCTCTTTCCTCCAGCTTATAGCATCCGCTAACTTTCGGTACCCTATTTCTAAAACCCTTTTACGTTGGGAAAGGTCGAATAAAGTCGACACAGTGTTAAAAAGTGCTTCCAAAGCAATTATACAGTGATCATATATTGAGAACACATCCATCCTTTAACGTCTGCATTTTTTTTAATATAGCAGCAGGAAAACGTGTCCCCGTTTGCTTTAAATCCGTTAACATGTACTCGTCATTAACAGCTATCTATCTGCTGTCATTTGCCTCATTGCCCAAAGCAGTTCTCCTCAAATATATCGTGGTCGCGTATTCGACTCCCTGAATAACAGTCACGTCGATCGCATTTTGTACGACGTACGCTCTGGAATTCTGCAGTCGCGGACGAAACAGCATCCTATAGACAGCAAATTATCTACGTAGATCGTGGCCTCTGTGTAACGTGCTCCTGCCTATGGGGATTTCCTCTGAGCTCGATCCTCCGGCTGACGTATGTGCAGTACCCACGTGACCTTCAACTTAATCCGCGAAATTCCTTTTTCTTAAGTAAACTGCCCCCCCCCCCTTCCCGCAAGAGAAAATGAGAAAAAAAAAGAAAATAAGACCGAGCAACTTTCGGTTAACTTCTCGTAAATATCAGCACTGCAAACCATAGCGCAGTCTCTGTCTCTCTCACACAAAGCTTCGGCCTTTGACTGCATTGTATAAACTTGAAGATGCGAAAATAGAAGAAAAATAGTTTCAATAGTCTGTTGCCGGTCAAGGCTTGACGAATAAAAGTTCTAACTTTCTGGGCTTTACGAGCCAGCATCACGATTTGATCGCGATGCATGGCGTAGTGAGGTACTCTGGATTAGTTTTGACCGCGCGGGTTTCTTTAACGTGCACCCAACGCACGATACACGAGCGCTTCTTGCATTCGGCCCCCGTTGGAATGCGGCCGCCGCGGCAGGGATCGAACCCGCGCTCGAGCGAAGGCACGGTCGGCGCAGCAGCCGAGACGTATATGCAGGCAAGCCATTAGTCCGTCAGTTGTACTTCGCATTCATAGGCAAGCAGATTACAGCATTGAGCCACGCACATGATGAACAAATAAAATGTTTATAATTTCGTGTCGTATCAGACACATTCGAATGACCGAGGCATGAAAAATAATTTGTGGTGTAGAAATCCAGGGAAAACACGGGAAAGGCGTGAGATGGAAATTGAAGACGATTAGCGTTCCTTTGCTCATTGTGGTGTAGAAAGACATTTCAGAGATAAAAATTGTTGCCGAGAGAATCTTATGCACACGGCAGAGGAAGAAATTCTTTCACATTTGAGAGGTACAGATCATGCAACAAGGGGCAAATACAGTTCAATGGCTGAGTAAACACGACGGAGAGACCTATCAGATAAAGAAGGAAATCATGACCGCGGAGGCTTACCGGTGGAGGTCGGAAAACAACAACACGCAATCAATGAAGCGGCGCACGCATCGATATATGCGAACAGTAATATATGTATAGGAAAAAATAAAAGACATACAGATTAACGTTAAGTTTATGCATATATATTCACAAACCGACCAGCACTTACGTGTGCGCGCACAGTGGCAACTTCAGATTAAAGTTCGCTGCAACCTAATGAGGCCGCCGTCGCGTAAGATACGCGTGTATAGCGCATAATAACACCGCCTTCAGCGTAATTGCACGCATCGTTCCGACGCAGGTGCCACGGGAAGGCGGCGTCCTCCGCGCGATATTCGCCGAAATGCACGGTTCGAACGCTGTATACGTACACATGCCTGCGCAGTTCCTACAGCGGTGCGCGAAAGGAATCGGTTGTGCAACGCAAGAGGTGCAGGTCGCTGTCGCCACACTTTGGCATACATTAAGCGGGAGCTCCGATGCAGTCCTATAACTGCTTCGGTCGCGTGTCTGTGCCTCGAGGTGATCTCACAGCGTCGCCCGGACATCCCAAGGACCGCGGCGCGTTTCGGTGAAAGCCGACATTGGCCTTTGCACCGCGCGGTGACGGCCGTGCAAGCACAGACACGGCGCTCATTTCCTGTTATTCGGCGATGGATTGAATACATTATGTCGTCCTTGTTATTTTCTCCGCGGTTATTTTCTCACGCGCTTTCTAAGGCGCCTTTCCGACGCAACACTATAAAGTATTCACTCCCCTCCATCTCTGTCTGCGATAGACAGACAAGAAACTTTATTTGGTCCTGAGGGACTACGTCGTCGTAGTCGCGGCCGCACCCGCGCCTGGGGCGGAAGACTGTGATCTTCAGCCCTGTCGCAGGCCCTGTGGACAGCCCGAAGCTGGACTTGAAGGTCGTCGCTCTTAACGTCTTGCCTGTTGAAAGGGGAGTTGCGCAACGCAGAACATTGCCACAGCATGTGGTTCAAGGTGGACCGTTCCTCGACGCAGTCGGAGCAGCGGGGATCCACACCCGCGGTGTAGTGGCACAGCCTGGATCGAGACGGAAAGGGGCCCGTCTGCAGCATTCTCAGCACCGAGGCCTGGGGTCTGCCTAGCTTCGGGCGAGGAGCCAAAAACGGCATGCGTCTCAGCTAGTAGTGAGCAGTGATGTCGTGGAAAGTAAGCAGTGGGTCCGTGGTTCGGTCGATCCCCTGCGAAGCCGGGCCCCTCGGAGCGGCGCTGTTGACGAGACCTCGCGCCTGGTCGTGGGCCAGCTCATTGGGGTTAATCGAGTTGGGGTACACGCGTTCCGGCCTATGCGAGCCGAGAACCAAGTGATGACGTGACCGGCCGTGTCTGGCTTGCGGGTCCTCAGCACCGCAGCAACCTGGGCCGAGACCGAGTCGGCGAGAAAGGCCATCGCCGCCGACCTGGAGTCCGTGGATTCAGGATCTTGCCCTGGGGGTCAACCACCGTGGCCGCGTACGAGCTTGATCCGGGATGCTGCAACGCTTCAACAAAGGACGCGAGCTCTGGGTTCTACCGGGCAGTCTTGATGAGTGCTAGGGCCCTGGCTGTCCGCCGGGCCTCGCTGTGTTGTGGGTGAACGTTCCTCGGGAAGGGGCAGACTCGAAAGCGTCCCTTTCACCCTGGCAGAGTGGGACGGCGCACGACTCCGCGGCCATGGCTGCCAGACCCGCCATCTCGAGTATTCGGCGGCCGGCCTTGGTATTGTCCATATATTGGTATTATATTGGTATTGGTAAAAAGGGAGAATAGTAACACAAGATATGACACTCAGTAGAACATTCGATGAATAAAAAATATACAGTCCAACAGTACATGAGTCGCAAAGTTTTGTGCATGAGTTCAGCACACGTACGCATATATAAAGTCAGATATTTCGAATACCCAAATGACACAACACATGTAATACACTGCAAGTACAGAACAGAATTAAACATATTGCGCAAAAGTTGCAATCACCACATAAATTGATTTTGAACCCAGAACAACATTTATGTCACCAATTTAGCGTATTAGGATCATATGAAACAATATTTTCCCAGAATGTTGGTGTCCTCTAAAAACTTTTTCAGAGCAAGAAGTGCTCTTTTCTGAAAGCCCTCAGTTGGCCATGGGCTAACTGAGGGCTTTCGACAGGCTTTCGACGAGGGCTTTTTAGGGTGTATGGTCTTCTGTCTGATACCAACAAGAAGTCTTTAACACGGCAGCTTTCTTGTCGCCAGCAGCTTTTGAACATTGATTTACATTAACTCTGAATTTAAGAAATGGTATAAGGAAACTTTATATTTAATGGACATCTCAAATGCCACACTTGGACGTTGTCCTGTCAAACGGATAACATGACTGTGTTCACAATTTCTCGGAACTTACTACACTGACCGACATTATTATTATTATTATTATTATTATTATTATTATTATTATTATTATTATTATTATTATTATTATTATTATTATTATTATTATTATTATTTCAAAACATATTGTTACGGTGCATTTGGACAGGACCATGCGCGCAAAAGAGAGGTGAAGAGGAAGTGGCAGACTGTCTACTGGAGCTGTGAATCCCCATTAAACCGCCTTCAAATTATTTTCCTCTCTGATCCAAAATTATTTTTTCCTATTCATTGGCCCAGGTTTCATAGACCGCAGATTATATTTGTGCAAACATTACTTTAACCACTAAATGTGCAAATTCGCGAGGTGCTTCATGATAATACGCATTCAAATTACCCAGAGATCAGGTTCGATGACATTTTCCCAAACCACGCGGAAATACTCCCTTACGGCATCTTAAACGCCATATTTCAAGACCACCTAAGCAGCCTAGAAACAAACGTTATCATTGCAACAGATGCCTCACAGTGCGAGGAAAAAGCCGGCATTGGAATATTTTGTCCTGCACTCGACTGGTCTTTTTCTTTAAGGTTGCTTGATTTTGTGCCTATTTTTCTGGCAGAGTTGTTAGCAGTAATCCTAGCTTTACATAAATTAGACCCAATTATTACAACGGCTGCCATTCTGACTGACTCCCTTTCAGTATGCTCTTGCCTTACCGCAACTAATGAGTCACCCATGCTAAAACTATTCCACTTACTAGTTCCAGCCCATGTGCAATGTGTTCATTTGATTTGGGTGCCAGGGCATAAAGGTTTCTTTTTTTAATGAAACTGCTGATTCACTGGCAAATGCATCATTATCCGGCCGTGTTCTTCCTATTCTACCAGTGACAGCACAGATCACGGCGGCAAGATTTCGGATGCGATCAATAAGATTAGCCTTAGCAAACCCACATTTGACTGCTTCTCCAGAGTATAAGCACCTGACATTTCCCTGGCATAGCGAATCCTGTGACACAAAGATGCTTGAGGTCTGCCTCACCAAATTACGCTGCCGCATACCCCCGCTGAATTACTATTTACACAGGTCGGGTTTGGTTCCCTCCCCCCTCTGCTCTTTTTGTAATGAGGAAGAGACGATACACCACTTTCTTCTATCTTGTCGCCGCTTCACTGTGGTAAAAATAAAGTGGTTGGAAATACCGTTTCGAAGACTTGGCCTGGACTTGACAGAACCTGCAATTCTTTCGTTCGGAGCGTCCACTTTGGGATTCAGCCACAGGGATGCATGCTTCGCTGTCCGAACATTTCTTACGGAATCTAAACGAATGCTCTGCTAAATTCCTTTCTTTTTGTTTTTACTTTTAAATTAATTATTACTCATTCAATATGACCTTTATGATTTTATTTAACAGGTAATTCTGCGCTATTCAATGCTATTTCAATAGCTATTAGGAAATTTATGCTCCACAATAATTTCGAATAATTCACCCATTTCTCGGCCAATCCCTCATCGTGGGTAGGAGCCACACGCATCACAGGCTACAACAACAACAACGAACTTTGTGCCAGCCTGCGCGATTACCACCGACCTTTCCCCATATGAATAGTTGCACGTACATTTGTGCCACTTTCCTAACATATTGTGGAGTTGTTGGGTATAATACTTTTCGTAACGTTATGTACATGTGGCAGGAAACGGAATGACCGCAATGGAACCTCACCATAGTGACACACAAAACAAACGAAAATGAACATAATGCAATAATGCTGTCTGAACGAAATATATTCAAACAGCGGAATGTTGAAGTACCTTGAACAAAAAAAAAGCCTTTGGCCACACAGCTGCGAACAAAAGGTTGGATAAAGCTATAGATTTCAGCTAAATAATTATAGCCTACTTATAGACATGGAAAATTTGAGAGTCCATCCCTCTCTCTCTCTCTCTCTCTCTCTCTCTCTCTCTCTCTCTCTCTCTCTCTCTCTCTCTATGTACATATTTCAAGCTTCACAATATGCATCAGTAAGGCACAGAGAAAGAAGTATAGCGTACACCGCAAAGATGAAGCACGACTTAATTATATACTGCCCTCTTTTCTTTCTTTAACATCAGGGACTTTATAATTACCATTTAAATATTAAATATTATTTAAACTTTCTCAGTTTCTTACTTTAAGTTAGTACCCCCATTTTTATACAGCCACACCCTGTAGTCAGTGAGTGCAATTAATTGAGGATATAGTAGGCAGGGAAATATAAGATGATTATCTTGTCTGTGGGAGAATGCTACGGTCGCAGTAAATGAGTTCAGAGGTGAAGCAATCGTTAATGTCTGCTGTCTATATTTGGTTAAAATGTGACAGGCTATACGCTTTTAGGCTCTCGGTTCTGGCAGCGCTGCACGGAATTAACCAAGGGGAACCGAAGTTCCTTCGCCATTCAACAGGCTCAGGTGGCATGCCCCGACGAAGTATCGGGAAGGAATGGGCGAGAGGGAAGAGTCGTGGTTCGTGCGGTCTTGCGTGACCGATACTTTCGTAATAAGGAAACCACCGTTCAATTAGCGCCGACGTGCCTTAACGAGCGGCGAGGGACGTTGTAGCTTGCGACAGAGGCTCAACCCCGTGCAGGAAAAGAAGTGAGAAAATAATGAAAGAGAAAGAGAAGGAGCGGGTGGGGGGGGTCACTGTTTAATGAAGAGCTCATTTATTTATTTTGCCTCTCCCCTTTCCCGTTTGATACTGGGCGAAAAATGATTTGTTCCAGCGAAGCGTCGGCAGCTGCTTCTTAGCGGCGATACCGGTGATGAATATAAAGAGAGCGATTATTGAACAGCCGCCAGCGTGGCGCCAATGGCGATAGACAGGGAATGAGCGAGGCATCGATCGGATCACGCCTTTGAGTGATCAATCTACACTTCCGCGATAAAGGAGTCGTGTAAGTGCGGTGCATACAGTCGGCTCTTGGGGAGGCGATATACACGTGGTATCGGCTAAAAGGCAGTTCGCGTTTATGATTATTAAAGAGAGGTCTTTAATGCTGGCACGTGTGTCTGCAATTTTTATTGGGTCATTACACTTAGGCAGAGCGAGGCCTAACAGCAATTCTGCTCCTTGCGTAGAGGCGCGCGAGAGTCATTACGGCTAGTGGCCGTTGCTGTGTGTCGTTCAGCTAAAGTGCATCTCGGTACACGCATGCCTGCGGCGCCGTCGCGCTCGCAAGAAGCCTTAACGTTCCTACAACTGGTTTCTACAAAAGCGGCATCTTCAAAAAGACGAGATGAAAACGTGTCACTTGGCAGCACGAGTGCTGCCAATTGATAACATCCCCTCCGCCGTTGTGCATCCAAGTAATTACGCTAGAATTTTGTTACTCGTGTCGATTTGCACTGTCTTATGGTTTGTTATGGACTGTCTTATAGCTATGGTCTGTTCGTGCTAGCCTACAATCTTCTCTCGGCACCTTGACAGAGCGACGTCCTCTGCATCGGCCTAGCATAACGCTATTCAGGAGTCTATAAATCAAGCAGCGCGGCGATGTCCTCAGAAGTGGACAGCTTTTATAGAGACTCCGTACGGCACTTCTGCAAAGCATCCGCATCGCGCCAACAAGGTCAAACAACCACCTGGTATTGGCGACATTGGGTGCCTGCACCGCTCGACGTGCAACGCTGGGAATGTGGTGACATTTGAGTGGCCTCCCTGGTGTTGTCATACCCGGGAGTAAGTTTGCGGATGATGTCGAAGTTAGTAAGGGGCAAAATTAGAGAAATTTGGTGAAAGTATTTTCTCCCTAGAAGCGCGACTCATTACCTTATGCACATGTCATCCTTAATTGTGCAGTCGTCCTGCTGCGCTGGGGAATACCGTGAGAAACGTTGCTGATATTTGAGATATCCGAAAGATTAACCAATAAAAAATCTCGCAGCCGGTGTCCTCTGGGTGTATTCAGAAAGGGACAGACTTAGGGAGGTCCCGACCTTTTTTTTTTTCAGCAAAAATTTCACACGACGTGGGCTAATGTCTCTGTACAAAGGAGGCAAGCTGTGTTTTGCGAGACGCTGTGTGGATTTCCAGCGAAAGAAACTGTAACTCACTAAAGGTGGAGAAAAGCAGTTTTGCGACTCTGCAGATTTTACAAGTTTAAAGCCCTCTAATTCCAGAACTAAAACATTGTACACAGCCATACATTTTTCTGGTAATTTTACACTATTTTAACTTAGACTTATTTTGCCCACAGTACTTACCTTATTTATTTATTTTTCTTTTTTTTAATGCCAAACTTTGCTTTAGAGGTAAGTGCATGCCTCCTGCTGACCCCGAGATTAGTGGCATTGTGAGACCATTTTGGCTAAGGCGACAGAGCTGAAATATTTTCTGACAAATCTTCAAATAGTTTCTTTCAAATAAACTCAAGAAATGTGCAGCTACATTGCTTACTTATGTCGTGATAATGTCACGAAAACCTCAAACTTGCAAAAGTAGCGAAAATTCGCGAGCTTGAAGGCGTGAAAAAAAACAATGTTCGCCGATTTTCATTCAAATTTTATATAATGCCCTCGCAAGATTGGTAAATCTACTACTGCAACAACACGTTGCATTATTTTGTTTTAGGCTCTGAACTTGAGCATATCTTTAGAACCCTTTCTTTTTCAGCAAAAATTTCACACGACGTGGGCTAATGTTTCTGTACAAAGTAGTAGTAGTAGTAGTAGTAGTAGTAGTAGTAGTAGTAGTAGTAGTAGTAGTAGTAGTAGTAGTAGTAGTAGTAGTAGTAGTAGTAGTAGTAGTAGTAGTAGTAGTAGTGTAGTATTCAATTCCTATTGTCAGTGTAGTGATAAAATTAAATTGACATTACATTCATATTGCATTCCGAGTTAGTTGTTTTGTGTATAGTAAAGTGACTCAGATTGTGTCTTTCTTACCTCTACTGAGCCACAAAATGAGTTGAGCTTGAGCTTTCAAGGCTCCTGTGTCTGTATTTCTTCCTATATTGTACATTAAGGTAGCAAGCACGCAACAATGCGTACAGCGAGTTCTCAAAGTCAGGTGTGGGAAAATTTAGTTCCGGCACTGTTCTCCAATTACACCTGCTATTTGAAATGTTCCCCGTTGATATGGCCGATGCACCAATCAAGTGCCTACCAGCGTTCCCTGCCTCTTTGATTCGAGCCAGTGTCTCAGAGGACATAAAAGAACACGTATGTTTATCTCTTGTAGTGCCGTTAATAGCCTTTCTTTTTTTTAATTTCATTCTCAGTAGCCGGCGCAGCCTGCAGAATCTGTAGTCATACCACTGTATACCCGGGTTACACGTAATCACTTCAATTCCTTTCCCCTGACGTGACATTCACGAACGCTTATTCATTCCTCATTGACTCATTCCTCATTGACTCAAAGGTAGCTTTTCACAGTATCAAGTCTGCCTTAGATCACAGGACATACGAGCAGATGATATCCGACATTAGGGAAATACACAACCACACTCTGGAAACAGGGTACAGCATAATCTTTCAGTGGATTCCTGTTCGCAGTGGCATCGTCGGCAACCACTATACTGACTGGGCTGCCCGGTCTGCCAACAAAGACAATGCGTCAATACATTTGGCAAGAACAAACGCTGCCAGGGAACTTCGTCTGTTTGCACGCAAAAAATCACAAGCTTCCTGGAGTTCAAGTTCCTTCAATTGCCTTCAATTGCCAATTCATAAGCAGGACCCCTTGCTACGGCTACAACCCCTATCTAGCCTTTCCCGCGGCGAAATAACCTTCACGAACGCTTACTCCTATCGTATGTGAATGGCTGCGAGCCCGATGTGCGACTCCCGTAGGTGCGAGAAAACCATCGAGCACCTATTGTGTATCAGTCCTCGCTACGACGTACAACACCTCTCTTAGTACTCGAGACCGTTTTCTTGAGACAACAAAGATACTCTGACCGTGGTCACATACGTCACTGGCACAAAAAGCGATTCGTGCACCGGTGCAGTACCTGAAGTGCACCGGTTTTAAAGACCGCTTATAGTGTCCCTGTGGATCCTCCCACGTTCATACACTCAGTGCTCACTCGCTTCCTCTTTTTCTCCTTCTATTCCCCCTTTCGCTTACCCCCAGTGTAGGGTAGCAAACCAGACACATGTCTGATTGACGTCCTTGCTTTTCCTCGCTTTGCTTTCTCTCTCTCTCTCTCTCTCTCTCTCTCTCGCATCGGATATCTTAGCTTTTCTTTCCGTTGCAGCTGTTCTAATTAAACGGACGTGTCTCATCCATCGTGGTCACAGGCATCGCCGGCCATTGCTTTCAGATCGGTCCAGATTAACGCCAGCGAGAGCATTGTTGCAGATATATCATGGAACTCTATAAGGTCAGCATCTGAGCGGGGTTGTTTTACGACCGATACTTCACCATAAAAATGTCAGGACAATTATTAATCTTGTCAAAAATTTTGAAGGCACTTAAGCTTCGCCTTTAAGAGTGGAATGCGAAATAATTCAAAGATCCCTGACTGCTTCTCACACTTCCCGGCAACTGCAGCTTATGTAACCATAAGGTTTACCTGGAGACGCTGGCGGCAAACTCTGTGCACGAAGGCGAGCCTTAAGGTTATTTCTTTCTTCTCCTCCTCCGCCTTCGAGCGCCGCTGCCGCAGATGCGCGGAAGCGAGCGCCATCTGGACGGTGTTGCGAGGAACCGAGCGGTGCGCGGAGCTCTATGCATGGTAGAAACGCTGGAAAAGGGGTTTGCATTTCAGTTCCCGCGTAACATAATCATTTGGAAACATACTTAGTGCCAGCGAACAAGGACAGAAGGGAGACGACACCACAATGCGCTAAATATGCTTTCCAATTCAGTTTGCTGGCATGCCCAACAAATGGCAATGCTGAAACATAATTAAGCTTTCTCGTATATTCAGATTATAATCCGACGCTATCATGAGTGCGTGTTGTGTGTAAGTCGTACTTTACGATTTTTCTGACGCATTTTACTTTGAGAAATTCAATACGTTCGGCAAAGCCTCTGCGCCATGCGGATTGCCTGCGCGGTTCGGTATGCGTGGTTCGGAATGATTTTTCGCTCGCGAGACGACCGGCGCCGGACGCCGACGAACGGGGCCCCGTTAAAATTTAAAGCCTAGTTGAATCAGCAGTGAGCCATGCGTGCGAGCCTCGCTGCGCGTGTACAAGGTCACCCAGGCTTAGAGAAATTGACAGTGCCGATCGATGTCATGGGCTATACCGCGCTGAACACGCCGATTCTCGCCCGATCACAATATTCATAGTATATAAGTGCGATGTAACGTATGCATTTCTTGTGCTTATACACGGGGGAAAATTACCCGATGTCAAGCGTTGTGAAGACATCTATAATGAACATGCAGCCTAGAAACTAACTGAAGCTGCGATGAGCTCATGAATAATAATGATGTGCTTCGTCTCGCAGTGAGCAGCCACATGGAATCAGTTCGGAAATCTGCCATGAAGAAATTTTTTTTAATTACGAAGCTACCATGAAACAGAGAGAAAGAGAGAGAGAGAGAGAGAGAGAGAGAGAGAGATGTGGTTTTCTTTAGAATAGTGAGCTGTTGGGCTAGTTGGTTCCACATATCTTGCAAAGGGGCTCGCAGAAGTGGTTCGGAAAAAGGAGACAAGATAGGGAAATGGCTTCTTTCCTGTCTCCTTTTTCCGAACCACATCTGCGCTAATAATATAATAATAATAAATGAACTTATATAAAGAATAATAATAAACTGCGGTGCTTACTGCTGTGACTTGCAAGTGTTTTCAAACTGTAGGGTTTCTATTTCATGGAGAGCAAAATTTATTCGACTTCTTGTCAAGGCAGCTCTTTGTTAGTTAGAAGGGCGAGGGAGGGGAAGGTCCGCCATGAATCGCGAGTGGTTTAGAGCGTCTTTCCTGCGCCGGACTGCTTTATTTCATCGACATCTCTCGTTTCAACGCTGCCACTGACGACCATCTTCAAGTCACGCCGCCTAACCTGACCCGCCATTTTTTTATGTACCCACCCCCCATGTATGTTCCGTTTCTGGGACCTTTGAAGTACTATTAGTAAATAAGTAAATAAATAAATAAATAAATAAATAAATATAGGGCAGAACGTTCACTCGAGGTTCATCCGCACTATTCTCACTCGCTGAGGCACGAGCTTGAGCAACCACCGCTTCATTCTCCGCCTAATGTATATCAAATGCCACCCGCCGCAGTTGCTTAGTGGCATGTGTTGGGCTGCTAAGCGCGAGGTCGCAGGATTGAATCCCGGCCTCCTCAACGGCCGCATTTCGATAGGGGCGAAGTGCAAAAACACCCGTGTACTTGGGTTTAGACGCACATTTCATAAAGAACCCCGGGTGGTCCAAATTTCCGGAGTCCCCCACTACGGCGTGCCTCATTATCAAATCGTGGTTTCGTAAAACACGTAAAACCCATACGGCACGTAAAACCCCATACTTTTTTTTTTGTCAACTGTCGATATATAGGACAGCCGTTTTCACCTTTACTATCTGTATTGCTATATATCAGTAGTGCAGCATGGTCAAAAGCACGAACACTCCTCCTCCTTCTTCTTCTTTTTCTTCATAGCTTGTTCAATCTTCTTCATCTAAAAGCCCCTCGAATGCGCCGTTTCCTGCTATAGAGCTCGATCCACGTCACTGCGACCGCTACACTGTGTGACTAAACGCAAAACGTGGGCTCCACGTGTGCCCAGTCACGTGTCACAAAAGGTTTCGCAAGTTTCCTGCAATAAAACGCCCACCCTTCTTTCCTTCCTTCAGTTTTGAACCGCATCGCGAAAGTCACTTGCGCAATCAGGCCTACGGTCAAAGCATCGCTCCCTTCGTGCGCTGCTCGATCACGTGCCTTCTTTGTGTCGACGCGACGACCGAGCGTTTGCGCGGCCCGTCGCTGCACCCGTCGGCGAGGGCGCTAATGAGGGCGATCGATCAAACGTGTTTGTCTACGGGATGGCCCACGAGGACGAATGCAGGGCACACACGCATATATATGGCGATTCCTATGCGCGCGCTGCAGAACGCGGGCGCGAGGCCGGCGAGACGAAAGGGCCGCTCGCCGGGCGAGGACAGCAGCCCCTTCGATCACAGCTACTTCGAACGCGTGTTTTGTTTCGTGTTCTCCCGAGCTGCGTTTGCCGTTCCTAACTTTGCATCGCAAAACTCTGGTTACTGTTACCGACCAATATGCGGCGGTCCATATGTGAGCTCGGTCAGAGAGAGAGAGAGAGAGGAATACTACGATTTCTGGCTGTAGTGCTGCTGTGGCCACGTTATACTTCCGCTATTAGATTCGTCGGACGATCCCACCGCTGTCAACCAGATGTAAGATTCGTCGGACGATCCCACCGCTGTTACCAGTTGTAGGAGTTGTCGGACGATCTCGCCGCTGCCACCATTTGTAAGCGCTGAAGGTCGTAGAGAGGAACTTGGGAGGAACTAGGTGAACAGGGTTTATTTACATTATTGACATTTGAACAAGTGATACATTTGCACAGTCTAGCGTGCCTCCCAAATGGAGCCCGCAAGACGAAGCATACAGCAAACGAGCACACAGCCCACGAGTACATTGACGAGCACCGAGCACGACGACGAGCACACAGCTCACGAGTACGACGACGAGCACCCGCACTAGCAGCCGACAACAGCCCCTTATAACCACTCCGTTCGACGTCATCGTTCGACGTCATCGTTCGACGTCATCGTAGAAAGTCCTCGTGGTCGCCTTTGTGAGAAGGGCGTAGGGGTTTCACACACACTCATGCCGCACAGGTTTCAGTGCTTTCTCCGAGGGCCGACGACCTTTGCAGCGCAGTCATCGTGGTATCCATTGTCTTGCGTCCCCGTAGTCAGATGGTCACGCCCAACCCCAGCCGGCGCCTCTAAATTCCAGAGCTGCCTTTCTCCTGTAGTCGCCACGTGTAGAGGCAGACTGTGATGAATCCTGGGGCCCGCGTACCGCAAAGCACCCTTTTGCCAGGGTGGCTCCCCATGCCGCAGAGAGACCATGACGACCCGGCAAATTGACCAGCAATGCACGGGGCGCCAAACGTGACCAGCCCTGCTGTCGTCACCGATCCTCCAAACGAGGCGCATGGTCGGCTAGCGTTGTCGTCCTCGCTCGTTCTCTGAAGGGCGCCGCCACCGCTTGGTCGGTCGAAGCACGTGCAGCGGGCTGAAATAGCTGGCACGTTGCCACCCCGGCCGGCCATTCCTAACACCGCCCTCTTTCCATGTTCACATGTTCGTGAGGATTAATAATTTACAGGATAAGTGCTCGCCTCAGCTGTCGGGTGCACTTTGCAAGGAAAAGTTTCCAGCAGAAAACACTGACGTGGACAACCGAGAGGAAGACGCACAAGACACCGCTGTTTCCCGCATGGTGCCTTTTCTAAACAGTTCTCAAGTTTACTTGTAGTTTGTTCCAGCGGTATGCAGTCTCTAGTTTGTCCAGGTGCGAGCTTTTCGGTTGGAAATCTTTCTTGCTTAGCAATTTAGTCCGCCTTTCGCTGCGTATTCTTATTTTTGCAACTATTTATATGTTTCCTCGCGCCTCCGTCATTCGGTCATGAAAATCAGTGCTTGTACGCGTTGCCGTGTAGTGTATGCCTTCCTTCCTACGTAATACCCGTGAGCTGTAATGGTATTTCAAGGTAAACGGATAAAAAGCGAACTGAGCTGCGCAACGCATGGAATGTGTCGGCAACGACAGAGAGCGTCACAGGCCTGTCATCGCGTCTACAGAGGACACTGAGCGACTGAGCTCTTTCGACGTTTCTGTAAGCGACTGTAATGGCAGACGGATGCCGTTCTGCGATGGTATTCGCCTCTTGAGAAAGCCTATCATTGACCGTAGTGGGGGAGGGAAAGGTGCAACGCTCTGTCATGTTGAAATTGCAGAACACGCTGTAATTGCAGACAACAGTTTCGATCCTCCCCGAGCCATAGCGACTGCTTTAGTTCGCTCAGATTGAGACCACTGCAGTTCCTCACGATTCGATTATATGCTTCGCTGATTGAAACGAAGTTGTTGTAGCGGCACATTCTAACGAGTTTCCCGTCCGGAAATTTCCAGCTGAAAAAGCGAGCTGTGTTGACCGCACAAGCGAAGCAATTTCTTTTATTGCGATAACAATTGTAGGCATGGACACTCTAGCCGCATTTTTTGCCGTCTGCGTCGGCGTGATGTTCCGTAGAAAGCCCAAGGGCGATAACACCGTCGCAGCGCGTCGTATGCTGTATGTGCGAGTGAAAGCACCCGAGGAAAGTCGACGATCGCGGCTCAATCTGGCGCGCGCGAGGAAAGCGGAGAGCAAACGCGCCGTCTTCCGTCGCGCGAAATGCCGTGGGGGTGGCAGGTATAGGGAGCGCGGTTCGGTGTTGAGCTGCGGCAGCAACTGCGCATTTTGCGACCGGGCGCAAGGGGAACTGACGATCGCGGCTGAATCTGGTGCGCCATACATGGAGGAAAGCGGGCAGGCAGCGCGAGAGGGATGGGGGGCGGCTTCGATTCCTCCAAGTGCGTACTTTGCACCACCGAGCGCGATGGCGCGCGTCCTGTCTTGAAAGGAATCTGCAGACGCATCATACCTTTGTGTGCGCTGTGTTCGCGGCGCGCTCTTGAGAGCACGAAGGTCACTTCGCTCGCTGCTGCTGCTGCATTTGCTCACACCAGCGTTTCGACAGCGAGTGTCCACGCTATCGAGTGTGACGTGTTCCTGTTTGCTTGTACGCGCTGATAACCATGCTTGTCGATTCAGTTAGTCAGCGAATGATTCCAAGTTTACACGGTCCATAAAATTACTATACTTACTTCGTACAGCTGTCTACTAATTTTCTATCGCAATCGATGCTTCGCCCTTCGGGCAACTGCGACTTTTTTTAAAATAAAATCTGTTTAATTTGGATTCTAAGCTTCATTCAAGCGATGAACCAGGTATGTTGACTAACGGATGCTTACCAGGTAAAAGGAAAAAAGAAAGAAAGAAAATGTAGTTGAAATGTTTTCAGTAAATTGAGCAAATGCTGCCGGATGCGAATCATTTCAGAATGATCTTGGCATATAGTGCGTGTGTATACACGTCAGAGGATGGCGAACGGTTTCATATACAGCCCTGTTTATAATGGCGCACGCCATTATAAACAGTGCCTATATAAAATTATATAAAAATTATATAAAAGTGCCTCGAGCGGCCAGTCGTGCTGCAATTTTACGTGTATTTGCGGGCTTCTTTCACACTCGTAAAAATACTTTTACATAGCACGTATCGAGCAACAGAAAGCTGTACGGGAGTTTTTCATATTGCTCTACAGTTTTCTCACTGACGCTTTTCATCTAATAGTAATATTTGAGAAGTTGATTAATTAATTAAGACTAATCATCTAATTAGGCGAAATGCAAAATATAATTTGAGTATCTCCAAGCGACGGCACACAACATCACCATGGTTCTGCCGAGGTACGTAACATTTGCATATTTTACATGTTTGGCTCGAGTTACGTGGGACACCCTGTATATGTGGACGAATGAGGAACAGATACGCGCTGGCGTCATCTTTGTGTAGGTTGCGCTGCATCTGCACTCCCCCCCCCCCTTTTTTTTTTTGCCGTGTCAATATAATGCGAAAGCATATGACTCACTATCGGGAAACGCGTGAGTTTGGGTGAGTCACGAGGAAGATCGTATCACGTTCCAATAACGGCATATATATATATATATATATATATATATATATATATATATATATATATATATATATATATATATATATATATATATATATATATATATATATAATCAGTGCATCACAATGAAAGGTCTGTCCAAATAACACTCACGTACGCGCTGTCAGTACCATAGTAGGTATACTGCACTACAAACGCTGCTAGACCTGTTACGGGGTAGTCCGTAAGCTCGTAGCGACATAATATAGTATATGCTTGTATACAGTATACTTACATACTTACTTACGGACTCAAAGGGTGATGCCCACCCTCTGTCAATATCGATCTTTCTTTCTTCCTTTCTTTCTTTCTTTCTTTCTTTCTTTCTTTCTTTCTTTCTTTCTTTCTTTCTTTCTTTCTTTCTTTCTTTCTTTCTTTCTTTTTATTTCGCATCCTCAGCGCAGTATACATCAGCAACAGGACGTCAGAGCACACGGCGGCTGCCCTCAGTTCGCAGACGACGAGTAGATAGACAATTGCCTTCCGCATGGAAACAGAGGCCACCTTGTTTACCACAGAATGTTCGAGCGACGATCGTGTGACCGATGATCGAGTATCCAGCAGCGGTTGACGTTTCCTCGATTCCGTCGTCGTCGACCCACGGCGGGGCTTCGGTGTGATTTCTCCGCGCACGAGAAACTGGAGAAACGGGGAAATCTAAGACGGGCGCTCCCGATACTTAAACCGCGCTCATCTCGAGGACATCTGTATCTTGAGTGAGCCAAGAGCGACGGCACTCAAACTCGCAAAACAGGCTGCCGGTCGTCTTGTCGCTATTGTACTGACTGGCTCGGGCAACGTGGACGAATGTTACGGAATTAAGCTTACATGAATTTTTGCGAGGTTCTCTTCGCCGCGTCATCTTCGGCATGACAAAATAGAAATGAGGGGGGGGGGGGAGGAGGAGTACGGCTCTCACTGACCGCACTGAATGATGACAGAGTACTGATGTCTTCGCATGCATACGTTTTATCTTGCTCCTCCTGGAATGTGTCGTGTTTGATGAGACATGTCTGTATTGTATAAAAAGGTATGTATAGAGGAACGCATCTTAAAGCGGGACTGTCAAGCGCTAGGATGCGTTCTTGAAAGAAAATACCGTGGATGCCACATCTTTAACACGTACGCTTACACAGAAACAAGCAAACAAACTAAACAAAATAATGTTCGGTTATTTAGCGCAAGTTATAAATTTAACTATGTTGTGGGAAGCGGTTTTCATGTTGACCCTTGAAAACGTACTCGTCTCGTGCTCGTGCTCCGAACATCCTGGCTTGAAAGCAGCTAATAGTGAGTAGGAACATTACATTTCAACGTCACATTTACTTAAGTACATAAAAGGAAAGGAAAAATTAGTCACACACCCGACAGTAGCCGTAGCTACGAAGAAAACCCGAATGGGTTTCTGATAGAACAAGCAGTTGAAGAAAGATTGGCCCTGGATCGGGAATCGAATCCGGGACCAACGTCTTTCCTGGGTCTTTTTTCCTCCACCTTGCGGGCTTCCGCAGAACTCATCTGCAACATTATGTGTCCCTGAACTTTCAATTGTCGATTAATTCACCCTCGCTCTGTGATTAGATAGCTTCCTGCGTTGTTATATAGCTCGAATAGTAGGGCGTCATCGACATGGCAAACATGCGTTGGTCCCATGTCATCCCGCATTGCCCCATTCGTGGTTTTACCATGCGCCCCCAATGGAGATCAGTCAATCGACTTTCGTTTAACTTCCAACCCCAATAACATCTCTAATTTTAAGCACAGAACGGCACTTGCAAACGTCAGCGCTGGACTCGTGAGGGCAAATAAGCGCCGCCGGTGGTGTAATACCACGACGAAGTCGGCAACCAAGAAAGCAGCCACTGCAGCGAGGACGAACATGTATAATGCGAAGTCCCGCTACAGCGAGCTGCCCTTACCTTGTTCAGCGCTAGGCTTTGCTTTGCGAATGCAACAGCGTGTCTCAACACATGATAAGTGACCAGTAGCGGGCGAACAAGGGGGCCACTATAGAGCCAACGTTTGGTGAAGTCCCCCTGTCGGCATACGTTGGCTCAAGGCTGAAGTTTCCGTTGTTCCGTTCATCAATTCATCTCCATCTTTCTGCAGATATTTTATCCTTTTTGAAGTGTCTTCATCTTTTCGTCCCCATTTCCCCCTTCCTAGCTGATACGGGGGAGGGGGGAGTTGACAACCGGGCTCAGACTGGTTCACGTATCTGCCTTTTCCTTATCACTTTTCTCTCTCTTTCTTGATTGCGATTAAATGCCATGTTGTAGAGCATTTAATTAACACTTACCATATATCGGCCAGCAGGCCTGTCCGAAACACATTGAGGGCTCTTCATGAAGTCCCATAAATACAGTATAGCACTTGTAAACATTTTGTGAATGCAATTAAGAGGAACCTTTAGCTTGAGGGCTCCTATCTAAGCACATGGGAACAGAGCAATCGTTTTTCAGCAACCACTGCACCAAATGTGGCGATCGAGGTTTATTGTTGCACTTAAAAGATAAAGTTAAAATCTAGTTACTATAGGAAGCAGATTTCTTATTTAGGCCGTCAATTTTTTTACACAAATTGTTGAAAATCGAAGTTTTTCAATAAACGAAATTATTAAGCTTACAACTCTGTAACCCGGCAAGAAAAATGATTCTGTAAACTGCACCTAACAATACATATAAAGTGGGCAAAATAATGTATTGTGCACTCATCTGAAATATACCGCTAATTTGTGAGTACGACTTTTGTAAAAACCTTGTAAACATTGCAACAAATTCACGTAAGCTGTCGTTTCATGCATCACATTTGTCCGCTTTAGATGCTCAACAGATGTAGTTTACAGAATTGCGCTATCTCTCTTTGGTGCAGAATTACGAATTGATAAACTTCGTGCTTCTATTTTGTTTAAAACATTAAAAAATTCCGACAAGTTTTGTAGATCCGCCGTGGTGGCTTAGCGGTGTTAGATATGGCGCCGTTTCCTGAGGCTACTTCGAGTTCCCCAGACCACATCGGATGGCAGCACAGCTAATTGAGGAATGCAGAAGCAGGAAAGTGCATTCCAGAGAAGCGGCCGAGCAAACAAGTTTAAGGCAACAAGTTTACGTGCCAACAAGTTCGTGCGCCGCCGGGATTAGCAGGTGGGCATCCGACAATGAAGCAGGTGCAGCCCTCCCCTTCTCTTTGTTCGAAGTGCATTGCCAGTCTGCGATGCAAGACCGCAGCAAGCCGCCAGGTGTGACACCACGACACGGGCGCCTACCATTGGCTGAAAGTGGCGTCATCGGAGTGGACTCTCCCATTGGTGAAACCTGACGTGACTTGCAGTGCTCGAAGGGTTTATAAGAAGCCTTCCAGAGAGACCTGAGCCTTCTGGGACGTGCCCTGATTCCCTGATTCACCTCTCTCGAACTTCTTGCCGCGGGCCGCAGCGTCCGAGTTGCTGCCGGCCCGTAATGTCTGTACGACTGTTAATTGACGCTCACGTACCCTGTATATAATGTAGAATAAATCCCGCCCAAGTTTTGTGGCTTTCATCCCGAAGTCCCGTACTCCAACCCCTACAGCGGCTATCTCTTTGCGATGCTATGTGCGAGGGCACGGAATCAAATAATGGCCATGGCGGCCGCATCTCGATGGGGGCAAAATGCCAAAACGCCCTTGTACCGTGCATTGGCTGTACGTTAAAGATCCACGGGTGGTCAAAATCTCCCGAGTCCCTCACTACGGCGTGCCATATAATCATATTGTGGCTATGGCACGTAAACTCCAAAATCTCTCTCTGTGAAGCTTTGTAAAATATTATAGGCTATAAAGCAATATCTTGATTCCTAGAGTGACTATAACTTAAGTTTATCTCTGAAATGCAACAAATTTTATTCAAGTCGGTCCAATGGTTTTCTCATAAAATCATTTCTGCGTTTTACATGTATTTGGATAGGCAGGCCCCGAGCTGTAGCTTCCTATCAAGCCTGCTATCGGATGTGGTGTAATAACGCGTAGCGGCTGTACGGTGCAGTTGGCTGGTTACTATAAAAGACGTTGCATGCGAACATCGTTCTCACGTAGCTCGTTCGCGATTTCTGCAAATTAAGGTGGGCCTTCCCCTCCAGCCTCCCTTCACGTGCCCTTTCAATCCCCTTTAAAATTTTCTGTTTTTCTACCAAACACTTCTGACGTTCCTCCTGGCACCGTAATAGCAAACGACTCCGGAATTCTGCTTCCACTGGCATGCACCGTGTTCCTGCAAGAGGTCACGCGAGACGAGTGTTCATTTGTCACCACGGCAGCTTCCGATTTGGGTCACATCTAGAAAAGCGCTCCTTTCTTTGACGTAAAAACATTTTTTTTTTCCTTCCGTAATCCATGCTCTTGGCCTTTTGAGGTAACAGGAAACGACGCGAGAAGATCGTGAACCCCAGCAACATATAGAGCTCTCTGCCGAGAGCGACCGGCTTATACGACCGAAAAATGCCCCATCCGCGACAGGAAGATGCATCGCGCTCACAACCGCACGTGCGTGAACTCCAGGATTCGTGACTCTGGGATCGCCCAGTGGCCTGTCCAAATTCCCGCGCGCTCTCAGAGACGACATCTGAGCGAGAACAGTTCGCTGCACCGCGGCTATTTTCCGATTTTCTGGGTCATTTGAACATTACAAGTTCCTTGAAGCTGCAATCACGTGCCTCACGGAATCCCGGACAGCGTTGCGAAAGCTACAAAGGCGTACCAAGGTGCAGCTCCTATCTCTCTACGTTTTTTTTTCTTTTTTTTCTTCTTGAAGTTCCGCGACATAACGGCGTATTTGTCACTGTCGCAAGCACGCACTTATTGAAGCTCTTTTCAAGGCTTCTCAGCATCGTGCCGCGCATCTTTTGCAGCGTCGTCTGCTTGTGATCCTCGATCACAGACGACGCAGCCACGGATACTGGTGCGCGCGTCATGCAGGAATACATGAGTGCATCGGTATACGCTCACCTTCCTCACCGACTAGCTCACTGTCTAGCGGAAGCTTCAGCTTGCCCAATGCTGCATGATTTTATTGAAGCAGCACATGCAATATGGTATACAAAGACGTCATCGTGGAGGCACTAATATTATACATTCATAGACCACGATGCAAGCAGTCAAAGGTTGCTTATTTATCCCAATGCATGTGGGTATATGTGGAACTGCTGATATTGTGAACATGGTAACATGACGTCCGTGGCGTCATTTGAATACTGTGTGTATTTCTTAAATTTTTACGTTGTTCAGTGCTTGTCCTCAAACAATACTCATTTATTTCGCGTTAATTTCATTTCTTTAACACTCCGTACCCGCCCTGGTTGCTTAGTGGTTTTTGCCTTACACTGCTAAGAACGAGGTAGCGCGGGGTCAAATTGCGATGAAATGTAAACTGGAGCGAAATTCAAAAACGCCTGTGTACCCTGCTTGCATCGGGTGCAGGTTAGAGAACCCAAGGTGGTCAAAATTAGTCCTTGGTCTCCCAGTACGGCGTGCCTCATAATCAGATCGTGGTTATGGCTCATAAAATCGCAGACGTTAATGAACCACTGTGTGGTCACTACTTTCCTGTCTAAAATGCCATATCACGTTCATGCGCACCTGCTATCCATAACCTGAAAGTACCAAGCACAACACGTTAAAGGAAGGAAAGGCCCGCATAGGTAGATGAAGCTTGTTGTCTGGCTACAAGACACATACGCTCCAAAGGGTGCAAATTTTTATCAATGTGTAGGCGTGCTTGAGAAGTTCAAACAAGTTCAAACATTCTTTAGTTGCACTAATTCATTCGTATGGTGATGTGATGTTTTTACAGGTGACAACGTTGCGTCCTGTATGTCCACGGATTCGAACGACAGTTGACCTTTAGCTCCCCTAAACGACTGCTGCTGTAGCCGGAAGCGGTGAAAATGCGCTCCAACACAATATGTTTGTTTACATCAGCTAGCGTCATACCCTTCGTTGACAGGGTGTAAGAAAGGAAACCTACAATGCCAGCGCAAAAAACGTTATAGCAGCCCTTTGATGAACAATTCATAAGATGGAGTAGAAACCGTTGCATTCAAATAAGTGGAACAGAGTCCCGTCAGTTTAGAGGACGACGTTTTCCACATACTTATTTCCAATAGCAGAGACAGAGAGAGAGAGAGAGAGAGAGAGCAACAGTTGGTATCGAGAACGTGCCGGTTGCTGTAAAAATTTACGTAGAATTGTGTTATGAAGCCACGCAAAGTTATGGTGAACTACAATAACCTTGCCGATTATAATGGTCAAGAAAAAAAAATAGAAAGCAATAGAAAGTTTGGTTCACCATCGCTCTCGGGGCGGACATAATCCAGACATCGAAACAAAACCGAAACAAGATTATTCAACCCTTAATTTACTTTCCTCAATTATATCGCAATTACCACTGTGCTCGGTAACAATGTGCTTACCTTCACGAATACTTAAATAAGAGACATAAAGACACGAGTTAATGAAAAAAAAATTGAAAAAAAAAGCTCTCGCAGCGTTCATACCATTGAAAATCTTATCTCGGTGCATGTTTTTCCAGCGTGGCGAACAGCAGCCAGCGCCATCCACACCTATCATATTATCATTATCACCAGTTGTTAGATGGCGCTCATTCTGTGTCCTTCCTTTTTGTGTTGCCGTCGTTTTCCGTGCTGATTCGAATAATGCTTCTCTCTCCGTACGGTACACAACTTTTGCTAAAAATTACGGCCAAAACTCTCCTAACAAAAATTTTTCTATATAGTCATATCACAAGAAGCCAACAATGACACCAACGGCAGCATAATGGAAATTACTTGCAGTTCTTAACTGAATTACCGAAACGGTAAATAAATGGAAATGAAAGTGGATGAAAACAACAGGCCGCAGGTGCGTTACGGACCCCCGTCTTTGCATTGTATACGCGTGCGATGCTCTTACCAATTGATCTACCGCAGCGCCGTTCTCCCATCTACTTTCTGTGGTATTTCGTGTTTATCCACTAGAACTAACCCAACCCTGGGAGTGTTAGCGCCGCCACTCACAAGCCTTGGCGGCGCAGGTGGGACATCCTTTCCGCCGCAGGCGTCACGTCTACGTGAACTTTCTGGAGACGGCAACCGGTTAGTAAACCCACGCATGCTACCTGAAAGCATCAGAACTGCCCGATTCAAGACCCTCGCTGTGTAATGAACGAGAAGAAAGGAAACCGAGCGTCTCAATGTTGATATGGCTAATAACAACAGGACCTCAGTTACCTTTCTTCTCGATCATAGTTTCTCACTATAACACATAGAGGGAAATCTGGCGCCACCGTCTATGGGAGTTTCTTAAGGGGGCACCGTGACGTCATGGGAATGATGGTATATGTGTCTGCGAGGCTCGTGTTGGCTGGTGTTGTAAGAGGCTTCGTCTAAAACGAGAATATGGCTACACAAATAACGTCTTCTCAAAGTAAGTTCTTCATGAAATGTTTCCATTCAGGCATATTACATCTTTACTCACCCACAATGCATGACCAAGCGAAGAAAAGCAAGAACAGATGACCAACTGTTACAAAGCGAGCGCGAACCTTGTCGTTTGTTCTCCAACTTTAGCGGCCCGCTGATACCTTTTAGGCCGCTGGTATACCTATTACGTAAGATATAGTCGTACACGCAATAACAAGTTCTAATAGCTAAACAAAACATGTTTTCGCGTAATAATAAAGCTAAAACAGCTTTTCACGAGCTGTTTTAGTAGAAATTGAATCATTGTGACAGACGGAACGGTACTTGCCAAGCGCGTCTTCAAGGTGTCCTGGCTCTCCGAGAACGATTCCAATCCGAAGCCATTATATGCCGGCATTCCCGTGCATACCACAGCGCAGCAGTGCCAGATTTCCCTCTAGGTAATGTAGTGAGAAACTCTATGTTGCCCGTCCTGCGGCCAGACCTCCACTCTACCTCACATGCTCTGGGAGTGCGGGTCGACATACCCCAAGTTCATCAAGGAGGAGTGGGACTCGCTTTTGCGTAGCCCCGCTCTAGAAAAGCAAATCCTGGCCGTCCGGCGTGCCCGCGACCGGGCAGGTGGGCTAGACCTGCCGGTCCCGACGTGGGACTAGCCGGACCTACAATAAAGTTTATTCACTCACTCACTCGATCATATATATATATATATATATATATATATATATATATATATATATATATATATATATATATATATATATATATATATATATATATATATATATATATATATATATATATATATATATTGCCACGACCTCGACACAGCTGACAGCCACACGGTGCAATTCGGTGCCACATGCTAGGCATGTTGGGTGGCTCGCAGAAGAAGAGAACGACGAAGGTGCCAGGACAGCGATCAATAAAGAGATCTCCAGCGTCGACCGAAGTCTTTGTGGCTTTGTCTGTGACAAACTGGTGGACGTGCTGGGTACGCGTCTATGTACTCTGACCCCCAGGAACGGGAAGTGGACAACCTACGCAAAAGCCGACGGCTTCAAAGACTGCCTCCGGAATACGGCCTGCAAGATCTGCCGAGGATGTCCACCACAACCGCAAGCCAGACACAGGAGACGTACGGTACGGGACAGCCTCCTGCGTCGCTGGTTCTCCACACCCCACGCTGGCCGCGGCCGTTCCATGGTGAGCCTTTTGAGGACGTGGAAGACTGGCTTGACGACTTTGATCGTGTGGCTGACGTCAATTATTGGGACGAGCAGAAAAAGTTACGGAACGTGTACTTCGCCCTAGAGGACTCTGCCCGAACATGGTTCGCTAACCACGAGCCATCCATTACCACCTGGCAATAATTTCAGCAGCAGATACGCGATACGTACAGCAGCCCCGCAAGAAAAGAACGAGCAGAGCAAGCCCTTCAGAACAGGGTTCAAAGGCCGAACGAAAGCGTCGCCATGTTCGTCGAGGACATGTCGCGGCTTTTCAAGCGTGCTGACCCTGGCATGACAGAAGCTAAGAAAGTACGCCTGCTGATGCGTGCAGTGAAAGAACAGCTGTTTGCTGGACTGATGCGAAGGCCTCCAAGTACAGTAGCTGAGTTCGTCAGTGAGGCTACGACAATGGAGCGAGCCCTTCAGCAACGTTCCTCAGCCTACGATCGCCAAATCAGCCTGGGATCAGCGTCTTCTGTCTCGTTGCCCTATGACACCAATGCGCTTCGAGAGCTTGTGCGTAGTGTCGTGCGTGAGGAGCTCGATCGACTACAGGGAGCACGATTTCAACCGACCGTAACGTCCCTCACAGATATCGTCCGCGAAGAAGTCCGCCAGGCGGCACAGCCATTCGTGCAAACCAGACCTGAAGCCGCCCCCGTACTGACTTATGCACAAGCAGTGAGGCTACCATCGCAACCCGGGAACCACCGTAACCCGCCTTCTTCTGAAGAACCGCTGTGCCACTTCCAGGGCCAAGCTTCACGTACAAATATATACGGGTCCACGAGCCCCCGAATCAATACGCGAAAGTCAGACGTGTGGCGCACACCGGACTATCAGCCACTCTGCTTCCACTATGGCGAAGCGGGCCACCTGTACCGTGCCTGCTACTACCGAAGAATAGGACTCCAGGGCTATCACCCCGGCGCTCGTCGCCCACGTGAGGGAGAGCGCCCGAGAGAAATCCAGCAATATCTGGCCAGTCAACCTTCGTTGCCGTATGCGCAGTTCCCACCGGTTGAACAGTCCCTGCCAACGACCCGATCTCCGTCTCCGCAGAGGCGCCAGTCACGATCACCACCTCCTCGACGATCGGCGTCACCTAGCCGCTACACTACGTTCTCCGCTTCCGTGGGCAACCGGGCCACGAGGCCAAGTCGGGGAAACTAAGAACAGCGACCTCTGGGGGTGGGGCCGCTGTCCAACGCACTTCGAAAGATCCTCCGCTGCGACCCCCCGACGACGGCGTCGACGACGACGACGATAACGATGACGACAACGACGACTGCGTACCTTCGACACCTTCCTGCGAAAACCGTGAACCTGTTTCAGCCGACATACTTGTTTCTGTAGATAACCACCCGGTAACCGCTCTTGTCGATACTGGTGCCGATTATTCTGTCATGAGCGGACAACTGGTTACTGCACTTCGCAAGGTGACGACACCATGGCCAGGACTTAAACTCCGTACAGCCGGCGGTCATGTTCTCACGCCGATCGGCAAATGCACTGCGAGGATACAAATTCGTGAGGCCACATTTGTCGGTTCATTTATTATACTGGCAGAGTGCTCCAGGCAGGTCATACTCGGCATGGACTTTCTTCGGGAGTACGGCGCAATCATCAACCTTCGCGAGTTACTTGTCACTTTTTCCAGCGAACACGCAACTCATTCGGGCGACTACCACCCACAGTCCACGGTGTTACGCGTTTCGGGTGACTGTGCTACTTTACCACCCAGGAGTACTGCGTTGATCACCGTAGAAACAGACGATGATCCTCCCCGTCTCGGAATCGCTGAAGGCAATCTGTCAGTCTTGTTGGCGCGACAGGTTTGCGTAGCCCGCGGCATCTTGCAGCTGTCGTCACGGACTGCTCAGATTTTAGTGACCAATTTCAGTCGTGAATACCAGCACTTCGCCCCACGAACTGCCATTGCCTATTTGGAGCCAGTCAGTGACTTTCCCGCTTGTTTAACTGTAGGACACACTGATGAAGATTCTAACTGTGACGTACCAGCCAACAACAATATTGCTGTGAATTCTAAATTATCAGTTGAACAACAGGCTAGCATTTGGAGCCTTTTACAGTCTTTTGCGGACTGTTTCGCTTCAACATCGAAGGTCAACCAAACGCCTATTGCGAAACACAGAATTATTACAAATCCGAATGAAAGACCTGTGCGCCAACGTGCCTACCGTGTTTCTCGTAAAGAGCAAGACGCCATTCGAAATCAAGTCCAACAAATGCTTACCGACGATATCATACAGCCCTCCACCAGTCCATGGACGTCACCTGTGGTTCTGGTGAAAAAGAAAGACGGCACACTGCGTTTTTGCGTTGACTATCGCAAGCTTAACAACGTTACGAAGAAGGACGTTTATCCCCTTCCCCGCATCGACGACTCTTTGGACCGCCTTCGACATGCTCGATACTTCTCATCGATGGACCTTCGCAGCGGCTACTGGCAAATAGAGGTTGATGAGCGTGATCGTGAGAAAACCGCATTTATTACGCCTGACGGACTCTACGAATTCAAGGTCCTTCCTTTCGGATTGTGCTCTGCGCCTGCTACTTTTCAGCGCATGATGGACACGGTTCTATCAGGTCTGAAGTGGCAGTCATGCCTTGTCTATTTAGACGATATCGTTGTGTTCTCAGAAACTTTTGAGCAGCACATCCAGCGTTTACAAGCAGTTCTTGCCGCAATTCGCACTGCTGGTCTGTCTTTAAAGCCTGAAAAATGCCATTTCGGGTATGACGAATTCAAATTTTTAGGCCATGTCATCAGCTACGAGGGCATTCGACCAGACCCCGACAAAACCATTGCTGTTGCTTCGTTTCCAACACCTTCGAACAAACACGAACTCCGCCGTTTTCTAGGGCTTTGCGCATATTATCGACGCTTCGTGGCTAACTTTTCACGGATAGCCGAACCTTTGCAATGGTTGACTAAGGATAATGTTCCGTTTGTCTGGGAGCAGGACCAACAAGAAGCCTTCTGTGAACTCCGGAAACGTCTGCGCACACCTCCTGTTCTAGGACACTTTGACGAAGACAGTGACACCGAGTTGCACACAGATGCCAGCAACGTTGGCCTTGGTGCCGTCCTCGTCCAGTGGCAGGATGGCGCCGAACGCGTGATTGCATACGCCAGCCGCACTTTGTCTCCAGCTGAAAGGAACTATTCCACTACGGAAAAGGAATGCTTGGCTGTGGTGTGGGCAATTACTAAGTTCCGACCATATTTGTACGGCCGATCGTTTCGAGTTGTGACAGATCACCATTCATTGTGCTGGCTCGCCAATCTGAAGGATCCATCTGGCCGTCTTGCACGCTGGAGTCTTCGCTTGCAAGAATACGATATGACGATAGTATTCAAGTCCGGGCGTATCCACACCGACGCCGACTGCCTGTCACGTGCTCCACTTCAACCGTCGCCAAACGACTTTGATGAAGAGGACGCATTTCTGTCCATTATCACAGCATCAGACATCAGCAAGCAACAGCGCGATGATTCAGAACTCCGGCCGCTCATCGACTACCTTGAGAACCGTCTACCAGAGCCGCCTCGTATGTTTATGCGCAAGTTATCCTCCTTTTTTCTCCGCGATGGCGTGCTCTACAAATTAGGTTTTCACTCGACCGCAACCGCCTGCCTCCTTGTAGTGCCGTCTTCACTACGTGACGACATCCTGCGGGCCTCTCACGACGAGCCATCTTCGGGCCACTTGGGCTTCGCACGGACGTTTTCACGCATACGCCAAAAGTACTTCTGGCCTAACCTTCGCCGTGACGTAAAGCAATACGTGAAGACATGCCGCGACTGCCAGAGACGCAAGACACCACCCGTGCGTCCTGCTGGACTTCTCCATCCCGTGGATCCTCCGAGGATCCCTTTTCAGCAGGTTGGCATAGATTTGCTTGGACCATTCCCCACGTCGAGGACTGGTAACCGCTGGATTGCTGTTGCCACAGACTACCTTACACGATACATTGAAACCAGAGCTCTCCCACGAGGCACCGCTAATGATATTGCGACCTTCTTTGTACATGGTATCGTACTCCGCCACGGTGCCCCTAGAGTGGTTATAACCGACCGGGGCACAGCATTTACAGCGAAGCTCACAGAAGATATCATGCTTCTCAGTGGTACAGTTCACCGCAAAGCCACTGCTTACCATCCCCAGACGAATGGGCTCACAGAAAGGCTAAACAAAACGATCGCTGATATGATTTCCATGTATGTTGACGTCGACCACAAGAACTGGGACGACGTTCTCCCATATGTTACGTTTGCATACAATACTGCCGTTCAAGAAACTACCGGCTTCACCCCTTTTCGCTTGGTGCACGGCCGGGAAGCTGTCACAACGTTGGACGCAATGCTTTTACCCACCTGCTGCTCTAATGTTGTCACTGATGCTGCCGAATTTGCTCGATGCGCCGAAGAGGCGCGCCAGCTCGCACGAATGCGTATCCGCTACCAACAACAAAATGACGCCGACCGCTACAATCTTCGTCACCGCGACGTCACTTATCAACCCGGTGACAAAGTATGGGTGTGGACACCGATCCGCCAGCGTGGTCGGTCGGAGAAGCTTTTGCGCCGCTACTTTGGACCTTACAGGATCGTTCAACGACTCGGCGACGTCACATACGAAGTGATTCCTGAAGGAGTAGGCACCACGCACCGTCCCCGACGCCCACCCCTGTCCGATGTCGTTCACGTCTCTCGACTGAAGTTATACAACAGCCGCTGAACGCAAAGCTCAGCACCTCTCTCACCATCTGCGTCTCTCTTAACAGTATCCCCGTGGCAATCTCCAGTGCATCAATATTCCGCATCGAGACGATGCTCCTAGGGAAGGGGGTAATGCCACGACCTCGACACAGCTGACAGCCACACGGTGCAATTCGGTGCCACATGCTAGGCATGTTGGGTGGCTCGCAGAAGAAGAGAACGACGAAGGTGCCAGGACAGCGATCAATAAAGAGATCTCCAGCGTCGACCGAAGTCTTTGTGGCTTTGTCTGTGACAATATATATATATATATATATATATATATATATATATATATATATATATATATATATATATATATATATATATATATATATATATATATATATATATAGTTATAGTTATAGTTATAGTTATAGTTATATAGTTATATATATATATATATATATATATATATATAGTTATAGTTATAGTTATGGCTGTGCGTGTGTGCGTGTGTGCTCGTGTGTGCGTGTGTGTGTGTGTGCGTGTGTGTGTGTGTGTGTGTGTGTGTGTGTGTGTGTGCGTGTGTGTGTGTGTGTGTGTGTGTGTGTGTGTGTGTGTGTGTGTGTGTGTGTGTGTGTGTGTGTGTGTGTGTGTGTGTGTGTGTGTGTGTGTGTGTGTGTGTGAACGAGAAGAAAGGGACTCAGCGGCCCTATATGTATTAATCATATCATAAGAAGCCAACAAAGAAAACAAGGACAACACAGGGGAGATTACTTGTACTTACGCAAGTTAACTAATTAAATGAAAAAGTATTGGAAATGAAAGTGTATGCAAAAACAACTGGCCGCAGGTGGGAGTACATCAGCAAGTACTAGTAATTTACCCTATGTTGTCTTTCGTGTCTTTGTTTGTTGGCTTCTTATGATATACACTTTAACCTCAATATAACGAAGTCGGTAAAATCGGCAATTTGCTGCGTTATATCGAAATATCGGTCTTTTGAAATTCGACCTTTTATGCAAGTATGTACCGTTGCCGATCGATTTTTCTTGCACAGAAAGGGGCCGCAGAATTTTCCGAATTAACGGGCAATCGGAAATAGCAAACTTGAATGAGAAAACAATTCACTTTGATAAATTTGGAAGTCGGCGACGATGATACGGCTTCATGCCACATCGACGATATCTTCACATCGGCGGTACGACTAAAGCGAAGCCAGCCACGCTTTCGCGTGCACTCCGCCCCCGCGACTGATAGCGTCGAACGCACTGGGAGACGCTCTCAGTAAAAGCGCCGGCAGCGGGGGAGCGAATGCTACGCCTGCCTCTCGCTCCAGCGGGTCACCGAAACTCGAGATGACGCAACCTCCAGTGCCAAACGCGCGGCAAGAAAGCTTGCATGATGCCACGCCGTCTCGGCACGCCCACTCTCTGCACACATATGCGCGCGCACAGCCCTGCGCAGCCAGGGCCCAGACGCGAGCTTGACCGCGTTTTACTGCGAGCTCGCTCCCTTCCCCTACTTCCCCTTTGCTCGCGCGGGAAAGCGGCATTCGTGAAGCCACCATCTTTCTTGTCTCACCCTCGCACACTTTCAAAGCACACAGTGCGCGAGGCGCGATATGATCTTATCGCACGTCAGCGGTCGCTCTTGTCGCGCGGCGCGCGATTTTAGAGGTGCGTCTGCAGGAAGCCGCTTGTAATTCAATGATTTGACCACTTGCGTCCGCGGAAGTTCCCATTTATTGACTCGGCATACCGTGGCGGCGCCAGTGAAAGTTTGTTATATTGAAATCACATATAAACACACTTCGTAATATTGAGGTTTTAAATAGATGGTGTTCCGTGGACAAGATGTTATGAAAAGTTATATACTGCGTTATATATATATATATATATATATATATATATATATATATATATATATATATATATATATATATATATATATATATATATATATATATATATATATATATATATATATATATATATATATATATATATGTATATATATATATATATATATGTACGCGCGCGTGTGTGTAAATATGCAGCCTTAGGCTGAGATGTTTGCAGTTTCAGGGCAGGAGCAGCCGTGTAGAGTGGCGAGCGGCGACCGGGTAGATCTGCTGCCCTCCTCTCCCATTTCCAATCATTGCACCAATAAGCGTGTGCCTCCGCACCACCTGCGCGGTAGCTGCGCCACAGATTCGGAAGGGGGCTGAGCTTCGGGCTCTGTTGCGGGTGACTTGATCTTCGTGCCCAGACGACCAGACGACCCAAGTATTAGTGGTACGATCACGTGACTAACCTCAAATGACTCCTTAGTTCATGGATAATACAGATTGGCCATTTTCAAATTCCTAAGTTAGCTTATCACTTCACACTCCTCACAAAGCCAAGATTCGGTCTCGTAATTAACTATTAATTTTTATGAACTACTGCATATATTCTCACAACTCTTGCATATTATAGACATTATTAGGTCTACTTCATAACTGTAGCAATATTTTGCCGGATTTGTAAGCGGAAAGATTATTTTTTCAGGTGGGCCTAAATTTGAAAATGACCTTGTGTGACCTTGCTGAGCGCTTCCCATATAATGCTCCACATGCAAACTAGTGAGTGCGCGCGCACGTGTGCGTGCGTGGCATTCGCTCTTCTCTTAATAACGGGTATAAAAGTAAATTGAAATGAAAAAAGCTTTTGGTACGCCACGCCACTTAGAATACCTGAAGAAGGGAACTCGGGAAGTTTAACGAGTTTAGATGACAAGAACCTTTGGAACACGCAACCTCAAGGAAATGTTTCAGGAGAAGAAACAGGATTGCTGTGAACCGCGACCCAAAGTGACAAAAAAAAAAAAGCAATGTATCCGGAGCATTCACTTTGTCGCGACTATGGCCCCGAAAGACGTGCTTGCGTTTCTCCGTAAGGACCAAACTCACAACCACCGCGCAAAAAAAAAGAAGAAAAAGAAAAAAATGCGATTAGGAGAAGAAAGAAAGAAAGGAACAGAGGGAATAAGTGGGAAAAAAAAAGAGGATAAAGCCAGCACCGCCCGCGGGCTGCGGGCGTAACGCTTCTGAAATTCAATAGCTCCCTGTGCTTGCAAACAAAAGCAGGACATCGATTCATAATTACGGCTGAGGGAGCCGATGTCTTCGCAGCATTGCGTCGCAGCTACGCGTATAAGCATTAGTACGCAAAATAAATTATAACTTGTCGAGCTCTGGTACGTCTTTCATATAGTACGCAGCATGACACGATGCAAAGTGCTTGTCCGTGCGCCCTCGTTGTGTTCCTCCAAGTTTGCGGCACAATTATCTCGAAGCACGCTCATAAACTGCAAACCACAAATGAACAAAAGGAAGAACGAATTATTAAGCTGAATTATATTAGCCAGAATTATTCATTATTAATTACGCTTCGGCGAAACGAGAAAAATTATAAGCCAGTCACAATGTGAACCCACCCAGACGCGTTATGGGAAAACCGTTGCGTATATGCATATCGCGCTGCGTATAACAAGCCCCGAGTGCGCGGGGGCGCACCGAGCTTCGTTATGCGACGCGCGCGTGAGAGCGAATTTCGCAATTGCGTCGCCAATGCTGCGAGCGTGCTGGTGCCATCCGCATGCTCTCGAAGACGGCACGCACGCACACACGCACATAAACACATTCAACTTCTTTTCCACTTTCCGTTCGTTCGTTCGCTCGTTCTTTCTTATTTCTTGTTCTTTCTTTCAAATTCCTTCGCTCTCTTTGCTCCTTGTCGCGCTTTCGTCATGCACATTCAGCAGGGTGTGCATACACAACACGCGCGGCTCAAGGGCACGCGTATCACATCCTGCGCGAGGTGCGACGCGCTGTTCTTCGCGGAACGGAAACGGTTTACCTAAACAGGCGCATACACATCCAAGTGGTACGTGTGCCACCCCACCCCAACATGCCGTTGCGCAATTAATGCGAGCTTCGCGCACTTATACAGCGGTGCACGAAAGCAGAAAACTTCTCTCGCTTTCTTCTTGCATTTCGTTCGCCAAGTCTTTGATGCGGACCGCATCAAGGCAGTTTATTTATTTCTTTCTTTGCTATCGTTACTCATCTTCTTCAAGGTGCGGTCGTGCAGTCTATTAATACAGCTCCTACCGTCAAATAGCCCCAAGGCGCCTCCTTTAGCTGTCACCCTCTCGCAGCGGCGGCTGAGGACACGCTGCATGGAAGCTCGCTTCACGTAGTTTCGTGAAAGATAAGGCAAGAGGGCTGGCGGGCTTTCTCGGGCGGATGTCTGCCGAGTGGGAAACGTTGCCTATATCCCCCCGTACATCTGTTCTTCGTGCCTATCGGAATTGCAAATTGGGTCAAGTGGTAACAATTAATCTTCAACAACACAGTTCAAGACAGGGGCACGCAGACATGTGATATGCATTTGATGCCTGGCGATGCCTATAGGATGCAGGGAATACTTAGTACTACGCGTAAAGGGCGGGAATATAATCTGTGCGCAGCATTGCTACGCAGTCGTACGAGTTTCTCGATGCAAACTGTTGAACATTTCTTCTATTTTCTTCTTTTTCCTTTTCTTTTGTTTTCTTTCTTTCAAAAGTATGTAAGCGCGCTTTCAAGATGTACCATCTGGCATAGAGTTTCCATCTGGTCAGCACTGGGCTGAAAAGTGAAAGAAGAGAGCGAAATACAGGAGGAAGCTGACAGCAAACGCAGCGTTTTTAGCCTCCTTTCGCGCCTTGATTGTTCATTTGTTCAGCGCGCACTCACACACACACACACGTACGCACGCACACGTAGCTTCGCGTCAACGCGAAGCTATGTCGCGCTGTCACAAGATCCCAGCCGATGCGATGGTGAATTCGCTCCGTGGGTGTACACCGCAAGTTGACACTGGACGTGCGATAACCGACGCCAGAAGCGCCTCGACATGTGGATGACCGAACAGTTCGCGAGAAGAGCACTTACGATCCTAAGGGAAAGGAAATAATGAAACGTTTCACCAGCTCCGTTTATTATACGCTCACTTGCTGTCTTTCCTTCCACACTCCCTTTGTGGCGACTTTCTCCACAACTTCAGGAATCACGTGTATTCCGGCGTCACGGCTGCAAAAACGCCTGCAGCAATGGTCTCCTCCCTTCGCGGCGTCTATAAAAGCTGCATGAGCGAGTTGGCTAGTGGCATTATGAAGCGTGTTTACAGAGCTGACGAAGACGACGCACAAACGCCCCCTGCGTCACACGCTAGCGTTTCATGTTCCTTAGCGATGTAAGCATGTCTTTTAACGACGTTTATCGGTCATCCCCACCGTCGCCTCCTTTTTAAACATGCGCGGCCATCTTCGCTTACTATACGGGTGCACAGCGCGTCAACTGCTTCGTCCCGTTTCTCTGGCCGTCATCGCGCATTCTTGCGGCTAACTATAGAGCGCACTGCCCCGGCCAACCTGTCGGTCTTTCATATCAATAGAACCCGCTCTGATCGTTTCGTGTGATTAGGTGCGCTTTCGTACGGGATAACTATCTCGGTACATATGATCGATTAACGCGTTGACCCGAGACTTACTGATGTGTGACTGGTCTAAAACAGACAATTTCTTCTTAATATTTTTTGTCACGTACGTTAGGACCATCAGCGATGCTGCGGCTCGGGCAGCTAAATGAAGAAATGTTCAGCAATTCGTGTGGCGAGGTTGCCACGTTTAGTCGCGTCTTGTGGGAGTGTCAGAACTTAACAGACCATTCGGACAGTGTCGATCCCTCCTTCTCTTCCAACGCCAGCCTCCGCTCGCGCTGGAAGACCACACTGCTCAGCTCGAACCTGACAGCACAACTCTGGGCCGTCCAGCGAGCCGAGGAAGCCGCTTCGAGACAAGGTCTCGGAACCGCGTCTGCGGCGGCTGCCCAGACCCATTAAAAAGACGCCGGACTCGAATCTTTTGAGTTGGAAATAAAGTTTACACCCTTCTTCTTCAGCACTCAGTAAAAACGCAGTTTTCCGTGCTAGGTTTCCCTCAGGTAAAATTGTCGGTAAACTGCCAGCTAGAAATCTTATGTTTGCCTAACGCTACTCTGAATTTTTCGCACTGCTGTTGACCATGGCAAAAAGCGCGAATATCTGGTAAAGAGAGAAATAGCTTTATTTATTTACTTATTCTTTTTCAAGGGATCAGTATGCACCAGTGTGTAACGAGCAAGTGAATATTAACAAAAAATTAACTATTGTAGATTTACTGAATCCTCTATTACCTTACCACTGAAGAAAGATTTTGACAATTTTCTTATCTTCTTTTTTGTTTTGTTTCTTTCTTTTTAGAAACATTCACATAAGATTTCGCGCTGCCTTCCTGATTACAGAAAAATACCACTTGAACGGATTATTCTGATGAACGAAAACTTATAGCGTCGATGGTCGGCATAAATGTCATCGTTATCTTTTAAATATCCGTTCCATAAACTTCAGCCAGTCAAAATTTCATCTGTAGATACCATTTTTCGACGTGACCCGACAGAGCTGTTTTCCTCTTTTTTTAATTAAGCTCTTCCAAATGTTGACTTTCCGGAACGTGCGTGCGGCGGGACCTTTCGGGGCGGCCGTTATGTTGGTTATGAACTGGTGCAGTTAGTTCCACTTAAGGCGCCGCAGCTAGAACCGGGCTAAAGCAAGGTTTTAAATCCACGACACAGCGACAGCTGCAGCCAGACAACGCATGTTGTAAAAGCAACTTTACGGAGTTTATCGATCGTTGCTCTAGAAGCTGTCGTACCTGACCATAGCGCAGGAAACGTTTTTCGTCCACACCCACAGGAATACTCAGATTTTTTTCACACTCGGCAAGTTTACTGTGTACTAAATGTACAGTATATATGATGTACGAGTAGCATATTAAGCTTTATTCACTAATATTGTCGCTTTTCAGTGCAATGTACTAAATACCTACGTACTTTTGTGCAGTGCCAAATAAATGATCTTGCGTAAGCTACTTCATATTTACTTTTCTCGTTAATATGAAGGATTCGAATTATGGCCAATAGTTGAAGGCACCAATATTTTCCCATGCATTTGCGTCTCTTTAGTATGTAAACTCACTGTCTGTATATTTGGATTTGTTAATGTGAACAGCGTCGGCATGGGCAGGATCCCCTATAAATCAAAGGGAGCCAAAAGCCCTCCCTCCCTCCCTGCCCCTCTCTCTCTTCCCCCTCTCTCCCTCTCTCTCTCTCTCTCCCACACACACACACAGACACACACACACACGCTGAACGAAGCAAAAGAAACAGGCACATGGTTCCAAGGCCAGGAAAGCAAAATGCAATGTGAGCGAATGCGAACGCATGCGCTCAAGCGCATAACACCAGCAGCGGTGCAATTTAAAACCTGTGTTGTCTGGTTCTCTTCTCCTGTGTCCGTGCATGCACGCTTTACCTTCTTTTGTGATCAACTTAAAACGCTTGTACACAAATGAAGCCCAGCGCCCACGATCGTTCACAGTGCTACTTAGACGAGGTCTCATCTTGTGCATTGATTGAACAAAAAACGAAAGACTGTAGAGTGAAAGCTGATTGCAAGCGCTACGCGGGCATTCCACGGGAACACGAAAAGGGCGAGCCCAATTCGTGTGAACAACGCCGGTGCAGGGAGTCGCTGCCGACGACGATGTGGGAGCGACGGGGCTTTCTAACGAACAGCAGATTGGGAAACTCTGTTGCAGCGGTGCCAACGCGCTATCAAAAGGCGTCGCCGAGAGAGAGAAATAAGCAAGGATAGGAAAGGCAGGGTGGTCAACCACGTGAGCGTCTGATTTGCTACCCTGCAAGAAAAGTATAAGGAAAAGAAAAAGGAGAGTGAGCTGCCGAAGGAAGGCTCTCGGGCGCCATCCCGTGGCGCTGGAGCGCGCGAGGAAGCCGAGGACGCACCAAACGCAGCCGTCGAATACTTTTGGAATGAAGTTCAACAATTGTGTACTACAGTTCAACTGCGTTGAATGACTTGACGGCGGCGGGGGGGAATGGGAAACGCGCTTCATAAACATGTGCCAGATAAATATTATGCTCGAACGCTGCCTGTTCTAATGGTTGTACTACGCTTGACGTTTATAGCTGTGTTCGCGCAGGCACACGGTTGCGGCAACAGCAGTGCCGTACTGCAAGCAAGTCTATTTGCGCCCGGTTGTCGAACGAGTCGTTCGTACGATAACAAGGCCAATGACCACTCAGCCAGAAGGAGAAAGCATTAATTAAGGAAGAAGTCACCAGTATGTTCGCAAGATGGCATAGAAAATGGCATACGCTGTCTTAATGCAACCGAAGAACATTGTATGATTCCCGCAGCCATTCCGACTGTGTAGAGGCCGTGGCACGAGTACCATAATCGTACCGAACAAGTAATGCGCTGCAGTAAAGTGGAAAGCTGGGCGAGCTGGACTTGACGCATTCTTTGGATCAGCGCGGAGAACCATGTCAACAGAAAATTGCGAAAGCATTAATGTCCAGCTGAACCCCGCTAAGAACTCCTCGCGGGCAAGCGATGGCGCTCGCGACGTGGCGTCGCAGCCAATGAAAAATTAGGGGCCATTTCGCAACTACAAATGACAGACGCCGGCTTCTTCGCTCAATTATGGGCCATTTGGCGCTTTCGCATCAAAAGAGAAGAACACAAGACGAACGCTGTCTAACCAACGCTCATCTAACTCAGTTTTTAGACAGCCCTCGTCATGTTTCCTCCCCTTCTTGCGTTGCCGTTGTTTTCCGCGTTGATCGAAAGAATGAAAGTAACTTATACTGCTGAAAACTCGACAAAGAAAAGAGACAGAAGTGCGCACCCTTCTTGTTGAAATTTGTGCACTACATTATAGTAGTGCAGTTTGAACCAACCAGTTCGTGACAGAGTACTTCTGAATTGATATGCAAGTTGCTAAAAAAACTGTTTTCGTAACGCTCATCTGTCATGGCCTCACAAGCGCAATACCCATTTCGCATACTTGCGCGTAAGTGTATTTATTTTCCCTCTGCTTTGACTTCCGATTTCCAGCAGTATAATTCAAAATTAAACTCTATTTGCCGTCAAATATGTCCTCCCTCCACGCTCACAAAGAACGCCTCTATTACTCTAATGAACATTTACGTTAGCTTTCAAGAAAAAAAAGAATGCAGAAATGCCTACGCACGCCGCAGCAGTATGCATTAGCCCTCGTGAGCAAACCACCTCGCGAGCGATGGAGCGAGCGATGGAGCGAGCGATATTAAACTCACCCTGAGCCACAGGCGGAGCTTAGACATGCAAATTGTGGCAGCACGTCTCGTCGAGAGCACAGGGGGTGTGAGGCAAGCGCGGGTCGCACAAACATACAGACGCACGTTTTGCAGCACTGCGCAGCAGACCGGCATTGACGCCTTCTGGCCTGCAGAGCAGCGCCCTCGGAGCACACCGTTTCACGCTCGCACGAGCAGCTGTACGCCTGCTCGTAGACGCTCGACGACGCCATCAATGGGAGCGAGAGCGGCGCCGTCTGTGCGAGCGGCGCTGCTCCGTGCAAACCGCCGACAGCGGGGGCTCAAATCAACCGCAGCTGCGTGAAGTGCGCATGAAAGTAACCAGGAAATACAACTAGCGGTAACGGGTGGACGCTATAGCGGTGTGTGGGCGTGTAACGGAAGGGGCTGCGTGCGGGCGCGTTTCAATGTTTGAAGTGTTTTGAGCACGCAAAACAGAAAAGATTTGTTCTTAAAAAGCAGATGCGCACACATTTTTGCGATGTAAATGTGAGGAGGTAGCAAAAGTAGCCGAGATATTCGATTATCTATATAGACTGCATATATGGAAAAAGTCGTTAATATATGTCTCTGAAACTAACAACCATAATATGTTATTGTCACAAGGTATGCCGCGTACATCTATAGGCGTACACCCGCTCGTACACACCATGGGACTGGGCGAGTGGCTGATGAAAGGAATAAATGGTCATCCATCTTATATACTGCATAGCACGAAGCTACAAAGGCGGAACGCTTCGCGCCACAATTCAGCGAGGGAAAGTCGCCGTTTATTTATTTATTTATTTATTTATTTATTTATTTATTTATTTATTTATTTATTTATTTATTTATTTCAAATGCCCTCATGGCCCTACGGGCATTATTGAGTGGAGTGGAACAGGACATTCAACAACAAAGATAACAAGAAATGTAAATACATTCATGGGTCACAGCATTAACGTATCATTGCATTATAGCATAGCATTGCACACATAGCATTACATAGCTCACTGCACTGAGTTTTATAGATTTAACAGCATTACAGGTTTCAGCAATTGTGCACATCCACGGAAAGCTAAAAAGAAACGAGAAAAGAAAACAAGAACTGACAAGGCAAGCTAGAAACCAGCATCACAGAGTTCGTGAGGGACCAAGAAACGAACGGCACACATGTCATGAACAAGGAATGCAGACACTTCACTTATTCTTAAAATTCTCGAGATCGTCGGCGAGTGTTACATCTGCTGGCAAGTGATTCCACTCGGATGGAAGACCGTGTTTGAGGGCACGGTGACAAGTGTTCCAATTAACAGCTGCCTAAGATTGCCACAGCCACATAAACTACCCTGCACCTAACCAGAGTCATCTGCGAGATGCGGTTGGCCGCGATAGGTTCGATGCCGGTATACCGTGGCTCCGCGAGGCTTCGACAGAGCAATCATAAGCGGCACGTGGAAGCATGTTGGCCACCGCATGCGCGCTCGCGTACGGCACGTGCATCGAAAGCGTTGCAATAACAACAGCGGTATACACAGTGAGAGAGGGAGAAGAAACGTGCGTGCGTGCGTGCGGGCAGGCGTGCATGTGTGTGTGTTCGCCCACGTGTCAACACACCACACCGTGAGAGAAGAAATTAAACGGTACCCGGTATACGGTCTAGACGCAACGTTTTCTGTCCATTAAACCGTCCCTTCGCTTTACCAAGTTTTCCTGCATATGCATATATGCCCCCCGCGCGTTTTCGAACGGTTCCTTTCCCGTCATTCGGTAACACGTGCGGTCTCCATGTAGTGTGTTTCCGTGGATCTGTAGTCCAAAAGCAGCAAGCTCGTGCCAAAGGAATCTCTCTCAAGGGCATAGTTGTAACGATTCACCAGCGCTAAATATAGCACCAATAAACGCGCCTCAACCATCTAGGGCTTCCGCACTCGTGGTCCAAAGTGTGCGAGGAATCGCGATGTCCGATTATACATCTTCTTCAGTAGTTTGCGCCCAAGGTGTAGTTAGGCGGTTAGGCCCGACGAATTCAGGAGATCATCCGAACCTGGAGAGTAGGTAGGTGTTGTGCTCCTTCCGCTGGCAGTTGCCAACTTGCGCCTTGTGTGTTTAAAAAATAATAAAAACCTTGAGCCATTCTAATCTGTGAAGGTGGTTGATCTGCGAAGCTGTTTAGCATACGACACAGAAGTGACAGAGAGAGAGAGAGAGAGAGAGGAATATAAGGATGTCAGGGATGCTAACCAGTCAAGAGTCTGGTTGGCTACCCTACGCTGGGGGAACGAAGAAGGGAAAGAGAGAGAAGGGAGAGAGAATGTATAGAGACGTGCGCGTACAGTACTTGAGTTAAAGCCGCTCGCGCAAACTAGACGCTGTCAGAAAGCTTAAAAGTGCCTTCACTGCCTTCTGAGCCGACCATCGGTGGGGACGGTGCTCTAGTACTGTCTGTTCACTCAGAGGACGATCATGTAATTTTCTCAATGTGTTGGACAAAGATTGTCTTTGTGCTTGAAATTGAGGGCAATGCCACAATAAGTGGTCAATGTTCTCCTCGCATCCGCAAACATAACAAGCAGGACTATCAGCCATTCCAGTTAATGCTGAGTAGGCATTGGTGAAGGCAACTCCAAGCCACAATCGACACAGAAGAGATGCTTCGCGTCGGTGCAGTCCGGGCGGAGGTCTGAGTTGCAGTGAAGGGCTTAGTCTGTGCAGTCTTGTGCGCCTTGTATGTGGTATTCCACTTTATTTTGAATAAAGGTAAGAACAAGGTTATTGTCTTCAATGGTGGTCATCGTAACGAAAGGTACGCACACGCATTTATTTAGATACATTTGCGTGGAGAACTATATATTGCCGCTAAGTGTCACGCGCCAGCGCTGAGAGAGAAGTGGCTGAAACGCGCACTCGGCAAGAGGTGGGCGCTGAAGAAGAAGAAGAAGTAGTAGAGGCTCAGGACGCCGGCTTGAGTTTTGTGTACGCCATCTTGTACAACAGTTTGTCTCGCCGACGCTGGGTGCATTTTCATTTGTCTTTTCGTGACAAAACTGGTGGAGGTGCGGGGTACGGTTCATCCTGTGCCACAAACCCCTCCAGGTAGCAGGAGTACCAGCCCTATACTAGTGGACACCCCTGTTCACCAGGCCAGCAGGAGAATCTGAGGATTGCCTCCGGAGCTTGATCATCTCTCCGCAACAACATCGACGCCCCCACGGACCAGTATGGAATGAACATCGACGTCTCTATCGACCATTATGCAAGGTACGGCCACAACGGCAACTACAGTACGTGCTGCAGAATCTCCGAGTGCCGAAAGTCTTCCACGGGGATATCTTCGAGGATGTAGAAGACTGGCTCGCTCAGTTTGAGCGCGTTGCCGAGATAAACAAATGAAGATGCACCCGGCGTCGGGTGCATCTTCATTTCATAGTGCAATATATATATACATATATATATATATATATATATATATATATATATATATATATATATATATATATATATATATATATATATATATATTGCTTTTTTACTTTTTCTTCGGGAAGCCGTATTTGTCCCATGAGCTATTGCATTTCTTTTTTGCTTTCTTATGGGGTATGAGCCATTGCTGATGATAATAGTTTTTGTTGACGCAGAACATAAATGCATGAAAGCACAGCCATGAACAGCTTCGCTGTTGCAATATTAATGTGGTCTGTGGAATATGTGGTAGCTGTCCGTTCCGTGCTTTCTCAAGTATACAGGGTCGCTATTCTGGACGAATTCCACCATAATTCGCCATCTTGTCAGCGCTGATTGGCTACGGACTCCTTGGTTGGCTCCAAACGCCGCCATTATAGAAGTTGACAATATGGCAGAATTTGGCAGTGTCGAAAACAGTACGTTAGCTGAAACTCCGCGCCGTAACCGCAGAAACGTACCAACCCAGCACTTAATTTGTTTAAAACACAAATATGGGTTAGAAAGCATCAGTGGTGAGACATCTGCTTATGTTTTGCCTCGTGCAATGTGCAGACGTCACAGACATTGCAGGAACTGACAGACAAAAGGCATGCTTGACTGCGTACGAAGATTCTGTGAGGCGCGTGAGGTAAAAGCCTCATGAAGAGAAGGTGCAAAATTAAGCGAAGTTCGCGAAATACTGCAGCATACTGCGGTGGATTTACACATAACTGTAACTGCACAAAAAATATTAGAATTTTTTCATTGAAAACAAGAATAAATTTAACAGAATTACGAGCAATGGAGCAAATTGCAATATTTCTAGAAATTAAGGCAATGTGGACATCCTATATACCATTTTGGAGGCTTTATTTTAAATGTGTAAGCATTTATATTCCTACCCAACGAGAACTTTGTTTGTTGCGTAAGACAATGAGTGGCTCATACCGTATTAAGCAATGGATCATACCCACGTAAGGCCGAGGCTGCAAGCGCTCAGCAAAGTGAAGCGAACAGCGCATACATTCATTGAAATCACCCATACAGCACGCAGAACAGCATGCCTTTCAATAAAGAACAAGCTCAAAAAAAGCATCCGAACAATCAATAAGGCATCTCATACACCCTTCAGCAAACGTAGCGGTGGTTTCGCAACAGCTTCGCCTAATTAACCTTAATTTACCTTAATTAACGCCAAAGGTCGTGGGTTCGAGGGCCGTAATGAACTCTATCTTAATTAAACCTACCTTATCAAGCGAACGACCGATGAGGGTCGATAAGGGTCTATACTGGTCGGATCAAGTGCCATAAGATTGATGACGACACCGGGCTGCGTGTAGATGAGCAAGTTGCACAATACTTACTCATACTTAGACAAATACCAGAGGAGTTTCTGCGTGAATTTTCTTTTCACTGTCGCAATAAAAGGGCCGATGTACCGGAGGGTCACTGTTCTCAAATGATTCTGTCATGATTATGAAAACCTAAGGCAGGATGTGCGTTTTGTGCCATGTCGTGAATTTTGAAAATTTGTCAAAATGAAGGTTGGGCACTTGATCTGCCATGTCATAACTTTTAAAACTTGTCATAGTGGAAGGTGAGTTTGCTATTTAATTTCATATTTTTTAAACCTTGTCGGAATGGTGTATCGTTTAGCGATTTTAAATGTAGCGGGTGAGCACACGCTTGGTCAGCAAACGGTACAAATCTTTTTTTCTAAAGTAGAGAAAAAGGGGTGTGCTCGAGCGTGGGCTTTACATGGCATATCTCGCTTAACTGCAGTAAGTCGGCGACTGGCATTCACATACATGTCTGCGACTGGATTCTGCTCGTATACCTTTCGGATGCGCAACTCGCTCTTTCCTTTACAGAAACTTATGTCCGAATATCAACTTGTCCAATGCTTCCTGCATAAAATAAAGTGAAAAACACCAGACAAAGGCCAGAGAAATGTTTCGATATGATGTGTATCTGATGGCACTGGAAAATGTTCAGCGAAATAGAGGGTTAAGCTCTCGCCTCTACATCTGAAGCTAGACGGAACAATGACATCCCATGGCGTTGGCTTCACGAAACCAAAGTAGTAATGTATTGCGATTAAACGATCGTTTGTTAGGATTAGTCAAGACCAACGGCTTTGTGGACTGACACACCATAAGGTGTCGGTACATTGCGTTCTTCAACAGCAGAACATCGTGAACCACGACTCCGCGTATCGCAGAGTAACATCGCCCTGTTAGAAAACATTCTATTTCTGTGTCGGAACAGCGTAGTCCATCGCACTGCGCACAGACATCTGGCGAAAAAAGAAAATAAAAACGGCAAGATACTTGCGACACACAGGGGATAAAGAATTGCGGGACGTATTTCTCTCCTGTCCTTCCTTTCAGGGCGAGCACAGCATCTTGCTTGCTGCAGCGAATGGCCGACTTCATCTTTCTTGCTGATCACGGTCCTACCTCATTCTCAGCTATGTAAACCAGTTGGAGGGGCAAGCAGTTGACCAAAATGAATAAAGAATGCTCGATGCGGACGAAAGATAGCCGTGATACTGCAGGTGGCGAGAAACATCAGCGCGACAGAGAATCAGGTCAGTCGGCAGGGATAAATGTTGATGTTCATTCGTAGCGATCAAGAATAATAATTAGGGTAACAGCGCTATCCTAAAATCTATCACTACTGATGACTGCTTTTACATATGTGCTAAATCTGCCGCGAGAAGCCTGATACTCAAATGCAACACCGTTTTTTAACAGTATATGGATTAAACATCCTTCTTGTAGGTTTTAAAACGCACATTTCGTTGGCTATATATGTACTATCGCGATAAAGATACGTGAAGCAACAAGTAAGAAAAAAAAAAGAATGCTCAAATTACTGATGCATCCGCTTTTGGATACAGAACAGCAGACGGATTCACAAGGCTCGCCCGAGCTGTCATCGTATAATCGAGCAGGGCAAGATGGAGACGGGAATTTGATCCACTCCGGAGTCCGGACACGTATTGCGCCACAGCCGTGCGACAAATCTCCAATGGTTTCAGGCGTATACGTCGTCGACGCGTATCAATGCCCTCCACGTCAACTCGCCTGGGACATAAATAGACTCTGCCGCATGTTTTTTTACAGCGGGAAAATACAGTCATTCCAGTATATATGCAACATGCGCGAGGGAGCGCGTTAGGAAATATCCTCCTGGCGTCAGCTTCTTGTCTAAATTCCGTGACTGATTCATTAGGTTTAACGTCCCAAAGCAACGGTAAGGAAAACGCTGTACTGCAGGGCTCCGGCTTAATTTTAACCACCTGATGTTTTTTATCGTGCACGTAAATCTTAATAAACGCGGGATTTTTTTGTTCATTCCGCCGCGTAATGCGGCAGCCTGTTTCGTGAATCGAACCCGCGACCTCGTGCTCAGTAGCAGACCATATTGACCCTTTTTCGGCGATCTCGTGGGCACCGCCATGTTTGATCACGTGGTGACACATCCATTGCTTGCCTCAACTGCCTCCGTTGCCTCCGCGTTTACAGTGGGTACGTGCATATGACGCCGGTGCAGCTTAGCAAACCTTTGTTTCGGGAGCTATCGTAGACGGTGACTGGGTGGACGATATGAAGCTTTGGCCACAGCTACAGAGAACATGCAAAAGCGCTTTGGAAGCTGATTAAGCTATGTCCGAACGGCGCGAGCCACGTATATATATATATATATATATATATATATATATATATATATATATATATATATATATATATATATATATATATGTGTGTGTGTGTGTGTGTGTGTGTGTGTGTGTGTGTGTGTGTGTGTGTGTGTGTGTGTGTGTGTGTGTGTGTGTGTGTGTGTGTGTGTGTGTGTGTGTGTGTGTGTGGCTTGATGTACAAGCGAGGCTAAATAAGTATTCCAAGTTATTCAAACTTCCTGCTCATGAATTGGATCAGGATTAGTGTGTTTTGCTCTTCGTTCTTTATTTGGCAAATATTTCGAAGCAGCGAGTCGTCGCATTTCTGACTCAGTAAATTTTCTTGGTGCGGTCACTATGTTACTGTCTCTGCCTAATAGCTTGGCGTGCCCAGTTCTGATAGATTTGTTCTTGCTGCGCGGAAGGCTTGAAACGTAACCGTTTTGTACATTGTAAAACCTTGTAGCAAAGATGTATTATCGCTAGTAACTCGCTTACTTTTATGGACCGTTACGAAACATTCAGCTTCGACCATTCGTGCGCTATCGGTGTAGTCTGTCATTCATTGTGCGTATATATGGTGCGCATATACTATTCAAGTGTGTGCCCATGCAGTTTATACGTTGGCGAGAGAGTGGGCTTAAGATTCCGTGCCAGTTGAGGGCAGATGTGTGCAGATACTGTGCGCGAAACTTACCATGATAGAAGCGGCGCTACTCTCTTTGTCATTATTGTTTAACGAGCGGCACTCACTCTTGCCGACGTTCTGTGGCTGAAGCACTTTCTTTGAAGGTTAGCGATACAACGCTACGGATGAGCAAATTCCTGTATCCTTGAAGAAAGCCGTACATCACGAAGTGCCGGTAACACGTAGGTCAATTGCAGCAACGGTCCGCGAACTTGGCTACACAGATTAATTTCATTCCTTAAAAGATAGAGGAGGCTAAAGCTTCGCCTTTAAGAGTGGAACGCGATAGCATTCAAAAATCCCTGACTGCTTCTCACGCTTCCCGGCAACTGGATCGTATATGACCGTGATATTTACCGGGGCGCTATGCACGAAGGCGGACTTTCTTGTAGAAACGCGGCCTCTTGCATTGCCCGCGATGCGGCGGACGCGGGCGCCATCTGGAAGTATTGCAAGGGACCGGGCTAGCTGTTCCGTGGCCCCCAAGACCCTCGGGTGCCGGCGCGCGCAAATGGCGGACACCGTGGCCGGTGCATGAGTGGTGAAACGCTGGAAAAGGGCCTTCTTTGCGTTTTCGAGTAACAGAATTATGTTTTCTCGTATAGTCAAATTACAATCCGACGCTATCATATCTGTAGGTTTTGTGTAAGTCGTACTTTACGACTTTTCTACATATTTTAGCTTGAAAATTTCAGTTATTTCAGTAACTTCCATGCACCACATGGAGGGCCTAGGTATGGCTGGGTCGAAAATATTTTTGCCGAAACGACGTCCGACGCTGGACATTGAAGTTTCTGCGACAAGGGGCACTATTTTTGCAGCCGACTACTGCACACGTCTTCAATCCACATGATTCAACGCGGCATGACTGGTTTACAGTGCGTTAGCGAAAACTCAGTTGCATTTCGGACAGCTGATCTCACACAAGCAAGGTGGAAGCGGTAACGTATTCTTGGATTGTAGCGCGAAGTGACACACACAAGAATATGTTACCGTACCAACTCGCCCAACTTTCTATCCTTTTGCAAGCGGTAATGGTTTCGTAATCGTGAGCTGTCGCTGAGGCGATGTGCGGCGCATCGCCGAGCGTGCCATCTCGTTTCTCTATAACAAACTGCTCTGCGAAAAGGGTCAATAGGCGGTCCAGAGTTGCAGAGCGGTACCCTCAACTCCATTCCCACTGCCTCCCGGAAAGTGGAGATCCCCGTAATTTCACTCCTTTTCACAGGCGAAAAGTTTTCATTTTTCCGGAGGGAGGCTGGTGTGCGATGATTGGATTTCCGAGCACTATATATATATATATATATATATATATATATATATTATAAGAATTTTTCACTGAAGTGACGACCTTATATGAGAATTTACAAGACCTCATGGTAGGAGACAGTTTCCTTTCACAGCCTTAGTCCTCTACCACCACTAAGAATAGGGCATTTCTCGCTGGTGTAATCTACCTTCGTGTAAGTGCCGTACACTTTGCTATCACTAATACTGCTTCGCCTTTCTGGTGAAACTGCAGGCTCTCTGTGTCTTTCTTTTTCTGTAAGTCCGAGTATAAGCGCTTCTGCGCATGACTGCTGTTGATTCTGATTTCGAGTGAACCCGGCTTGGCCTAATTTCGGTTACTGAGTGAATTATACAGGGTGCCCCAACTACCAAGCACCAAGATTTTAAAGAACAACATTTGCGTTACTTGGAGAAAAGCTAGTGCATATTGTTCCCAGTACAGTGGAGTAGCCGCACGTAATTATTTCGTTCCTCAAGTTCAATTCGACAATTACAATTATCTAATTCGAGAAGTACTCTCCTAATTATCAAAGTTTCAATGAGTAATTTGCAGCCACCCCTAGGCACCCCGAAATGACATCTAACTGCTGTGTTTTCAGCGACGTACTAATGGCGTGCTATATTTTCCGACTGGCAAACAAACCTCACGAAATATGAAAAATACCGCGTGAGTGCGCTCCCACCCGCATCATAAAGCAGCGACCTCAAATAAGCTGATTGAAAGCAATTGCATTGCCTGGTCGCAAACCCGAAAAGAGAGCGCATCACCTTGATAATGGTACGGAAGGAGCACTAACGGCAGGTTTCGCCGCTTTGCAGCTAGCTATTCCTTCCTCTCTACGTCACAGTTATTATCCGTCTCTCAAGGCCAACTGATGACATTGATAACAAAAGCCCCTTGACAACGCGGCTCAAACGCCGCTCTGACCACGCACGAAACGCGGAAAGCAATGTAATAGACATAGCATACTTCAAGATCCCGGCTTTGCTCGCACCGCATCGACAGAGTGTGCGCGCTGTTGTGATCGGCCGTTCACCCCGCGACAACCTGCGGCGACGGCTAACGTGATTATGGGGAACGGGCCGACGGCCTCGTCGAAATGGTTCTCAAAACGGATGATTTATGACCAGCGCGGGAGTACCTCGTTCAGGAGAGGTTTGAGCAATTAGCATTGATGCGGCCGTCACCTGTCAGCCGCCGAAATCGGCATGTCCACGCCGGGGACGGAGTCAGTGTACGATCGGAGTCAATGGACAGTCGGACACCGTGTACGATGCCCCTTCCCCTGTTTGTGCCTAGTGATGTGCGTGCGTTTCCGACATAGCTCCCTTCGGATTGGTGGGGCCTGATGTCATCGGTCTCCTGACGCCGCATTGACTGAACAATGACAACGCAGGGCATAAAGGCTTGGAGCAACAGGACGGCGGGAGTGATCGGCTATACAACTTCATCGTGAACTTTTTCTGCATTAGAACTGATAGTTGGGCGAGTTAATGCGATTTCATAGTGACACTGAAATTTTGTTTTCAGATAAAAACAAACTAGCACGTGAAATTACAGAAGCGTTTCATGTCAAAAAGTGGGCTGAAAAATGCATAAGCCAACCATCAGTTGCAATCACTGACAATGAATTTGCATTTTTAAATACTGGTTGAACCTTTTTAATCTGTTTTCAATCTGTTTCTGTTTATACTGGCGATTTTGTTGCACATGCTCAGCGCTGATAGCTGGGTTATTTATGTTCTGTATCTTTCCGAAAATAAACAGTTGTGAGTAAGCGCTGTCAGGATTGGGGGCTCAATCCCATCGTCCGTGGTCCTTTGAAACAATCCTACTGCCATCTGAAATTCGAGAGCGGATCCACGTGGCGCCGATCCCCCGTCACATGCACCCAGTCCATCATGCGGCACGGAGACGCGCGCGGGCAGCCACCTTACTAAGGCGGCGAAGCGACCCGGATACTTACTTTACAGACGCGAGTTCGTATCACAAGAATACAGGAGCCCTCAATACATTTGCAGCAGTCGTGACTAGCCAAGGACGAACAACCGTAGCAGCATCTATACACACGAAATCGGTTGCAACGGCCGAAGCTGTGGCCATAGCCCTTGCTATACGCGCCGCGGAAGCTAAGGGCCAATCGGCCTACGTGCTGACAGACTCGCAGGACGCCTGCCGCCTCTTCCTTGGGGGGGCTTTACCGGGCTGCGTCTTCCGCATCCTAGGAACGAACCTCACCATGGATCATTGCGTGACCTGGTGCCCGGCGCACACAGGGATAGCGGGGAACGAACGGGCGGACCGCTTGGCTCGAGGCATGACAGGCCGAGCCGCGGGCCACACCGCCCGGGAGAACACCTCGACACCCGGTGCGCCAAGAGAAATCCTCGAGTTACAACGGCTAAGTAGGCGAACCAAAGCCCTTCCTCACCCAGGCCTAGACAGGAGGCAAGCACGGGACTGGCGCCGCCTGCAAACAAACACTTTTCCACATTTATACAGGCTACACAAAATGTACCCAGACAAATACAGCAACACTTGCCCGTGGTGCGAAGGAACACCGACATTGGAACACATAACATTCCAGTGCGCGTCACGTCCGGCGGCTGCCACCTCGCCGCTGCTAGACAACACTCTACATAACTGGTCGTGGGAGGCGCGACTCGCGGAAGTGGAATTGGGAAGCCAACTGGCGACCCTTGACCAGGCCCGGCGAGCCGCTGTAACCAGTGGGGCCCTGGAGGAGGGGCTCCACCCACCATAACCAAACAGTCTCTGTTACAATAAACGTTTACTCTCTCTCCCCCCCCTTTGCCAAGATTGGAGTACGGCATGAATTCGAAGGTAGCTGGCCCATGCCGTCGTCCAACTTATTTACGCTGAGATCGTTGATGAAGTGAAGAACTGTTTCTCATCGAGAACGAGGAAAAGGGTTTATTTACAGAAATTAAATCAGTCTAACCTGACTGCTTGAGAAAAAGAGTATCAGTCCAACATGACTGCATGAGAGAAGTGACTCAGTCTAACTTGACTGCTCAAGAGAAGTGTCCTCAGCATTCGCACAACCACAGTTTTTATACACTCGATCCGCCGGTCATACGACGCGGCGACTGTTCGTTTACTCATCACCAACTCGCCGCTGCTCTGCAGATCAGTTTACAGACACAAAGGCACACACATTCCGAAGCCCAAACGACGGCGTTGGAGGGTTGCCGTTCCGGGAATTATCGGTGCCGATCGAGGGTCGCTCGTTGTTCTGCGCCACGCCGAAGCGTGAGAAGCACAAAAATACGTCGTTCCCGCGGCAGCTTGTCCATGCGTGTCAAATCAGCTCCGCGTTGGGGAACTCCGGAATCATTGTTCATACACCGAACTAGTTCCGTCACAATGTCGAAGGGGCTGGAGGAAGAAGGCGGATTTCACCACAAAGGCCGCTTCTTCGAGCGCCTCCCAGCTGCAGCGACGGTGAGGGGGAGATGCGCGTCGTGTCGCCCTGTTGTAACTGTGTGGCAATCTTGTTTGGCAGCTCGCCATTCTTAACAGCGCTCGTGTGTCCCCCTTTACTGTGTCCTTGTCGATTGTGCGCGCTAAATATTTCACTATGAATTTTTCTGCATTACTTTGAACTTTCTTGTAAATGTGTAAATATAAACGTGTTTGTCAAACGTCCTGAATATCGGACCCAGCCTCACGTTCACTTACTGCTCCATGCACGAGCAAAGTGAATTCCACATCTTCGGACCCCCAGTCGCAACAGCGCGCAGCTATATTTCGCGCCAAAAACTTGATTCGGACCAAAGTCAAATTAAAGTGACGGTTTTATTTTTCATGAGAGTGTATACGTGCTGCTAAAACAGCTTCATGACATAAAATAAAAGCGATATAAACAGACCAGGAAGCGACCCACGTGCTGAGTAAAGGCAGAAACGATGCGTTCAAGAAAGTAAATAACCACTTCTAAATTACCCGAATTGGCAATCGCGACTCCTGCACACAAACAAAAACAAAAAATACATCAGATTTTAGTGTGCCCTTATTATCTATGAATTTGTAAGCGCTGTTGAACATAAGGTGCTGCTATAGAGGACGTGTTCGGATAGGTCTCCTTCTGAGCTACGCAGTACTGAGTCCGCTTTGTCACATCTTCAATGGATTTCTTGGTGACTGACGCTCGAATTCTACGGCAGGCATCCGTTATCCTTGCCTTGAGTTAATTTGACGTCCGTCTTGATCATGTAAGCACCATCTTTCACATAACCCCAAAGAAACAACTCGAGTGGAGAGAGGTCAGGTGACCAATAGCCGGCCAATTTACAGGTCCGTGCTTTCCAATCTACTGCGCATGAAAAGTCGCATCCAGCCAGTTTCGTGCTCGGCTGCTGCTGTGTGCGGGTGCCTCTTCCTGCTGATACGGCAGAAGTGGAAGACATGACAGTGGGACTTCGCTGAGAAACTCATCTACCGCTCCTTCAAGGATTTCGTCCACGTAACACTGTCCAGTCAGTGTGGGATCGAAGAAGATGGGACCGATTATAGCACCGACGTAAATTCCGAACCGCACATTAAGCGACCGATGCCGATGTACTAGTGGAACGATTTACTGGTGCCGATTGCGCTTTACCCAGAGTGCATTGGAGTCACTCCAATAGTGTGCATTATGCAAATTTACCTTGGCGTTTCTGCGAAAATTGGCTTCATCTGTGCACATGATGTACCTAAAAAAGTTCGGTCGCATCGGCTTTTGTGAGAACCCAAATTCAGGAAATCTAGGCTATTCTACGGGTCCCTATCTTCCAAGCATTGGTGCTGGTTAAGGTGGTACGAGTGAAAGGCTGTCATTTAGAATCCTCCAAACTGTTGACATGTAAATTGGTACCTGGGCGGCCAAGTCCCGCACGCTAGCATGAGGGCTTGAGGCCATAAATGGTAGAATATCCGTGCGTAGGCTAGAACTTGTCTGAGGTTTTCTGAGGTTTGTCTGAGGTTTTCATAATTACTGATGACAGTCGATGCGTTTGGTCTACCGCCACACTTCCATGACTGATATATATTTGCGGCGTTCCTCTTGGTGCTATTTGCAGCTGCCAAGGCAAGGGTCATGTTTTCCTTCTGCTCATTTGAGAAAGACATGGCGACTGGGACGAAACAAAACGCACCTTTAAACATTTGGACTGACGTTGTCAATTTGCTATTGTGGAGATAGGTTTTTGCCAAAAAAAAAGAAAAAAGAACCATCTGTGCGCTTTATCTACGCCAATACAACAGCTATTGCAGCTTGTTTCCAACTAACACCATACGCGACGTGTAAATTCGCGCGGAGCGCGGCAGAATAAGGCTAACTCGATCCTGATGTTTTTCTTTATTTTCGTGGTTTCCTCTATATTTCGCGGGGTTTATTTATCAGTCGGAAAAGAATTAGTACGCTATTAGCACGTTGCTGAAAATACCGCAGTTAAACGTCCCTTCTATGCCTGCAAATGCCTCACTGACAATGTGATAATTAGGATAGATAATTATCTAACTCGAGAAGAACCATGCACTCGAGTTAAATAATTATCTACAATGACCTAATTGAAACTTATCCAGCTTGGGCTCCACAACACTACACACGAAATCATAGAGGCCCACAGACAAGCACAATACACTCGCTTAGCTCAATCTATCACAGGACGTTACATACTAGACGCTCTTCGAATTCGCATACCAGCAGCCGATCCCACATTCCTACCAGTTCCCCGCCCCGTACATACTCAGCTCATAGTAAAACCCCGCCCTCGGAACACCCACACCACCTATCATTCGGCCCGCCGCAAGGCCCGTGCAAAAGCTTTATACAAATACTACGGTTTCGAAGCTGACGACGTATGGGTGGACGCGGCCTGCACGGGCGGAGACGCGGCAGCTGTAGTCATTGACAATACACTCCAACCCATCACAACTCTCCACCTTCCTGGTGCATCCATCCCGGAATCCCCAGAAGAAGCGGCGATCGCGCTTGCCCTCACACACATTGATGCCCGGTACGTCCTTACCGACTGAAAAACAGCACTCCTAAATTTTGCACGCGGACGAGTCCACGAGACCGCCTTCCGCATTCTCAGCTCGCCCTCAGCAAACCTGCCCCGCCATGTGGAACTAATCTAGGTGCCTGCGTACTCCGGCAACGGAACCCCCCGGGAACCCCGGCAACGAAGCCACCAATGACCACGCCCGAGGTCTCATCAACCGGGCGGCGGCGTAATCGGAGTCGAGCTCTTCCCGGGAGCGCATGCACTCGTTCAGCGAGCTGACTCATATATCGCGCCGAACGCCAGCTATACCCCCCACCCCACCACTCCCTTGGCAATTATCACCAAATACTATGGCGCCGCCTCCAGATCCGCACTATTCCCTCTCCCTATTTCCTCTCCCGCATCCGCCCGCGAGCATACACCCCCTCGTGTGCTCAATGCACCCACCCCCATGCTACGCTTACTCACATTCTCCTTGAATGCCCGGCGGACCCACCCACCCCGCGGGGCGCGGAGCTCCTGACTACCTGGGAGGAATGGGAGACCCTTCTGCGCTCGACGGACCCGGTCAGGCAGAAGATCGCCATTGACCGGGCCGCCCACGTCATGGAACTCCATGAACTCACGTGTAGTGCAGTGGGTTCGTGCGGGGACCCTGGGACATACGTGCACGGACCCCTTAGTCAAATAAAGTTGTTTCTTTTTCTATCTCCTTGCCGCCTTTCGCGTGGTCCACGGCCCTCCGCTCCTCCGTCTCCGCGTCGTGCGGCTGTACGACTCTCAGCCGTGTCTCTAGCTCCCCCGTTTGCGGGGCATAGTTTACAGGACACGGTACGAAGGTTAACACAAACTTTTGAAGAAAAGAAGTTGATGAAGAAATGTCCTACGAAGAGAACTTATACGAAAAACAAAATAGCATCTGAAATTCGACAGCGTGCTACCATCGACGCAAAGCTTTGACGCCCCAACGCGACGATGTCCGCAAGCAAAACATTTCTACTCTGGGACAGAGATTGTCGGTAGTAGGGTCAAGTACGACTTGTTCGCATCAGCGTCATTCTTTCATACGGAAGGCGGAGTACAGAAGGATTGTAGCTATAAGGATGTCGGAAGAGCGCAATTGACGCGGGACCGAAATAAGACGTCGATGGGTGTCAATAAGCACTCGATAAAATGTTAGAGGCAGGCTTACCAACTCTTCTGTGCATGCACGAGCTCGCTAAAGGATAGTATAAAGATCCACTCCGGGTGAGTGAGTGCTCCGGTGAAATTCGAATTCTACAGCGATTGCCGTCATGTACATATGTTCCGAGCCGTAGCCTTCTGCCGTTGCACCTGTCGAAAATACCTGCTCAAAAATAAAACCGCATCAGTTCTGCAATGATGTCGCCGCGCATCGTTCGCGGAGGGCACGGCCGCTGGCATTTAAGGATTAAAGGGACGTAGGAACGAGAAAAATTATTTGGCCTGTAAGTTACCCCTCCATAATATCAAAAACATGCACGTACCACTTTTCATTGTAAGTCGGAAAAGGTGCAAAAACGAAAGGCGACGTCGCCTTGAAGTACCCGCCGTGATGTCATCATGTTGACGGCGTCTGCTAAGGGCCTATATATAGTCAATCGTTCATCGATAAAAATGGACTACATGTATTCTGAAGTACCCAAGGACTGAACATGGCAAGTTTCTGGAACATTCACCCAGACTACATGGCCCAAATACGAATACCTGTGCTTTGAAATCCGTGACGCCATGCTAATGTACAGACACTGCGGCTTGGGAGCGAAATTCAGGAAACGGAACTTTTATTTTTATTTATTTCTGATAATCATCCTATTACCGCGAAATTAACGAAAATAGTTTATTCAGGTTAGAATGATTACAGCAAAGCTAAAGGGACGAGCTTGAAATCGATCAAAGCAGGAGGCCCCGCCACTCCGCGTCGTGTTCGCAGCGCACCCAGCGCGCCTCCAACGGGCGCTACGGCATCTTTCAGGTTCATGTTTTGTTAGACGGAGAAGGAAAGGACTAGGAGGAAGCATTGTGCAACATAAATGAAGCCAGGCGAGCTGGCCCAACAAGTGATCATGTCGCGGTAAGGTTTAGTGCCTTTCACCTCCGCGCTCAGCGTACATTCTTCCGACAGGTGCAACAGCAATGCGCGGCACCGGCATGTAGCAACGAAGACGATAAGCGTGTATCCGTCGCAATAAACTACTGTAAGTTGCGCGAACATAACGGGAGAAAATGTGCACAGAGCGGTTGGCAAAGAACCCGAACAAGTGCGCATCAAACCTACCGAGAAGCAGCACAGTGGGCCTAGTCCACCGAGTGTAGAGTCTATGGTAGTCGCATGTTCAACTGACTTTTTTGATAGAGAAAAAGCAGAAAAAAGCGAAGGGTATTGCTTCACGGAGTTGGCTTGCGAATGCCGGCTGCGTGATGTAACGCTTCCTTCGATCTAGTTTAATTCCTTCCTCCGTGGTCTTAAGGGCCGATAATTAAAGGCAAAAGTAATGAGCTTGGTGGCATCCGCTGCCATGCCGTTTCAAAGGGGATGCTCACGCCATCCGTCCGTCCATCCTCATAGACGTGGTGCGCACCTTCGAAGCCATCAAGGCACCCTAGTGCAACGGCTGTTTTGCGGTCTGTGTCTTGCTCAGTACGCAAGGGGTCCCGGAATCTATACCGTTTTTCATGCTTTTGTTTGATTTACAACAAAGCTTATTTCCCGCCTGCAAAAGGTACTTCTACAGACCCTTTTCACGGCAATACCGTGGGCGCCGTCATGCTTCATCCCGTGGTAACGTTTCCATTGCTTGCCTCAGCAGCCGCCGTGTTTACAGTGGACGTGCACGACGCCCGGTGCAGCTCAGCAAAACTCCGTTTCGGCGGATATCGTAGACGGTGACCGAGTGGACGATACGATCGAAGCTTTGACCACAGCTTCAAAGGTCATGCAAGTACTTACAGTACTCTTTACGCCTTGTCCAAACAGCGCGCGCACTGTGTATGGTGCTTTTACTAAAAGTGAGGCTAAAAATGTATTCCAAGCTGTCCAAACTTTCTGCTTATGAAATAATCAGGATCAGCATGTTTTGCCCTTCGTTCTTTATCTCACAAACTCTTTGAAGCAACAGAATGCCATGTTCCTAACTCAGTAAAGCTCCTCGGCACGGTCACTACCCTATTTCTGCCTAATCGCCCGCAGAAGTGCTCAGTACAACAGATTTCTTCGTGCTGCGTACATGAGCTTGGAAGTACATGTTCTGTACTAGGTGCTTGTAACAAATACGTTTTGTCACCAGTCGCTAATTGCTTACTCTGTGCAGCGTCACGAAACGCTCGATCAGCTTCGAACATTTGTGCGTGGCCGGTGCAGTCGCCGTCGCCCATGCTTTGCGCATTGATTCAAGTATGCGCCCATTCACTTATTTTTTATACGTTGGCGACATAGTGGCTGTATGTTTGCATGCAAGTTGACATGGATGTGTGTGCATAAATGAATGAGCAAAGGCAAGTCGCAAAAGACCAGGACTGAAGAAGGACACAAACGACAGGACTGGCGCCCCTGTCACGGGAGAAAGGCGCCGGTCCTGTCGTTTGCGCCTTGCCTTTACTCATTCAAGCATGCACCAACTAGCCCAAGCAAGAGTTTTACGTGTGCATAAAGTGCGAGAAACTAAGCCAGGAAGCGGCGCTACTGTCTTTGTCAATGTGTAAAAAGCCGGACTCCCTCCAGCCGACGTTCCGGAGTTGGAATCCTTCCTTTGGAGGTTAGGTATAGATCGTTTTTTTTTTTTTTCGCAGACGCCATTATATATTGATACGCAGTGGCGCCATCTATGGGCAGTCGGTATGATGGCTTGGGCGGTATTGCATGGCAGGTATTGGGGGGCGACCTCCACCACTGGAAAAGCTGGCGCCACCGTCGGCGTGACGTGCATGAGGGATCACGTGGACACAACGGCCGCGTCGGCTGCATCGGAGGCGCCGAAGCGAGCTGAAAAGGAAAGTTTCAAGTCCCACCTGCGCTGCGTTTCTTATTAAGTGGTGAGGCTTTCCCGCCTTGGATGTCTGCTTGACAACATTTGAAATAGGTAGTGGCTGCCTTTGGAGGCGTGCAGCATGGTAGGCTGCACGCCTTGGAGGCGTGCAGCAAATGGTAGGCTGCACGGTAAGCACGTACGCAAGGGATCCCGGTGTCAGCCTTATTCACACGTAGCCGCAGGACAAGAAGCTGCGTGAAGCTTGGCTCGCGAAACTTAGGACCGGCAAACAGACATCGGCTACAACTCGGGTATGCAGCAAGCACAGACGCGAGGAATATTTCTGCTACGGCGCCGGGACTGCGATGTTCGGCGAGTAGCAGAAAACGCGCACTGAGACGTTCGCCCGCGCTCGCTGCCCGGCTAATGTCGCCACGGTTTGGTCTGTGAACTTGTTGATGCTACACACTGGGAAGTTTACTCTAATGGAAAGGGAGTGGTAAGAAGCACATTAAACAAATGCATGGCATGTGGTCATGTTTGTGTTATGAATTAACGCAATGGATTACGAAAAAGAAGCGCGAAATCGCCCACTGAGTGCATACAGTGCGACGCAACATTAGAAATAATATTGAAACGACCAAGAATTTAGAAGAAAAAAAATCGTCGCGACGGCACATCACAGTCGCCGTAGGCGTCGAAGTCCCTTGTTAAAACGAAATTGTTTTTGAACAGCTCTCATAACGTCCGCGCAACAATGGTTGCTTGTGGACTGTCATATGCTCATATTCTGCGGCCTAAAGCCCACAGCGCGGTACAAAAACGCTCTCAGTGAAAGCGAAACATTGTGCGCGGACATGCATGCAGGCGCGCATTCGGTCGCCGCGAACCGGTGCGATCGCTGCATGCATTGAGGCTTCGTTCTGTTATGCGCAGTTTGGCACATATTTCACATAGTTTGCGCTCAGCCGATTGCTTTCACGCAAGAAGCTGGTTCGGGAGACTCCATCGCGGCGACCGCGCGCAATGGCTTTCACTGTACGTATTCGGTAAAGAGATAGCGTCTGTAAACGATTCTGTGCTTTCAGTTTACCCATCATTATTATATCGACAGTAAAAAACTTAAGTGATTTCAAGCCTACTAAACTTGAAATGCTTGAGAACGATGCAGGCGTGTCACAAATATTTGATAGCGCCTGCCGCTCAGATATTTCGTGGTTGCCCCAAGTTGGCCGTACACAAGCGTGCGCTCTTAATTATGTTTTAGTCCCAACGCCAAGCGATCAGATAGTGAGCAGATTTACCATTTCATGCTGGTAATGCAGACACACCGATTCTCTTCGTTGAATTAAAACAGATATACGCAAAATAGTTCACAACACATACACACAGCGCGGCTGATAATGCGCCCCCAAGAGCGTACTGTGTTACCGATGCACCGAAAGGCTTCCCCTACATCCTCGTGCAGCACCGCGCTGGATCCGACAAGCCAGAGAGGAGGAACGGCTCGCCGCGCGCCCTTTCGTCCTCGCCCGGGCGGAAGAATGGCTCACGAGGGTTGCAATGTGGGCTTGTAGGTAATGCATCTTCAAGGGGAGTATGGCAGCGCGATTCAAAGACTGTGTGTCCCTTGTCTTCCTTTGTCCCGTCTATGAATCGCGCTATCATACTCCCCTTGAGGAAGAATGGCCTTTTTTTATCCTCAAGGAAAGCTATCAATTGCGAAGGGCTCGCAACACAGGCAGTCCGCTTATGTAGCAGATGTCCGTGGACTTGGTCGCACAGATTCATTTCATTCCTTAATGTGCCTCTCACTATTTTTGCGGCCAACTACTGCACAAGTCTTGCCTCAACCATTCCACATATTGCAGCGTAAATGAAGCACAGTGCGTTAACGAACGCTCAGTTGCATTTCCGACAGCTGGAGGGGTATTCTGTAAATGTCCACCTAGTGAACATGTCCATTTCGTCTGCTGCTGAAGTGCTGATTGGGGTGCACCTGTCTCCTTCTCACACATACCCCAGCCCAGTCAATCAGAACTTCAGCAGCAGACCAGCTAGGTGGACATTTCCAATAGGCAGACACTTACAGAGTACTGCCCCCCCCCCCCACCCCTCCCCGGTGTCACAGTGGAAGGGCAGAAGCGGAAATGCTTTTGTATTCGTGCGCTTTCGCTGAGGCAACATGCGGAACGCCATCTAAAGTGCCATCTCATTTCTCTAGAGCAAATTTCTGCTCTGCAAAAAAAGGTCTATATTATATAATCATATTCCAGCAGAACATTTTGTTGGGCTAGTTGGTGCAAGTTACTGAAGTACTAAAGCGCCACACAGACGACACAAAAAGAGACACGGACGAGCGCTCACACATTAGCGTGAATTTCATGTTTATGCTAGGCTTTGCCTTAATGTGTTCCACCTGTATTTGACATCTACCTTTCATGACAAGAAACACTATTGCTTTAAGAAATTTGCTTACAAGGTCAGAAAGAAAAGAATTTAGCAAAGCTGAACGCTATGAAGCAGACTTTGCATCGCACCCAAGAAACGACCTTAGTCCCACCCGGTTTCAACTAGTTACAAATAGCTTTCCCAACAGGAACAATTTGGCACTTGGGGGGTGTTGATGAAAACCCAGAGAGTTCTACAAAATCTGGGGCAGCTAGCAATCGTAGTTGGGTGCACCTAAATTGTGGCACTGCTACTGTAAATGAGCGTTACTTCACATACTCGTCAGTGGCTGCTCAGTGGTGGACAGTTTGCCACTCGTCTGCGTCATCACATGTGCCCTCTGTCCTTACTTAACACTTGAGCACTGACTACTTTATGGGCTTGTCTAACTTGAGAATTGACTCCCTCTATACACAAAAGTAAGGGCATAGTATCACTGCCTTTCACACACATGGACAAGAGGAGCCTTAGCACAGAGCCAATGTTTAGACAAGGGCTGCTACTGGCAGTACAATGACGGCAGTACAATAGTGGCTCTGTGCTGATACTTCTCCTGTTCATCCACTATTGATAAATCCACCTCCATATTCCTGTGACCTCTTTGTCTTGCTTTGACGTTCAACATAAAGAATATTTTTGAACTTCAGCTGTAGGGCTTTACTGTAGTAGCATTCTTGTGAAAGCCTTAATCTGGCATCCACTGTTCCTGGTACATTGTGTAGCTTTTCAGCATGTGTATCCATAAGTCAAAAGGTCTTTAACCAGACGACTACTCTGTTACAGATAACTAGCTAACAAGCTTGCGTAGGCATTGAAATTGAACCCATGGTTTGCACCAAAAACTTGTACAAGTGGCAATAAGTACAAGACAGCAAACAAACAAACAGTCATTGTTACAAGCATAACGAAGGTGAGATGTTTGTGTTAACCATGTCCAAATCTAAGATATAGTACATTAAATGTACTTTTATTTGATCTACAGTTCACTTGATTTATGTGTGGTTCCTTGCACCACATGCACCAATTCACGGTATGTGGCACCACAGCCCTCGATTCTACAGTGCAAAAGCATGCCTTTCACAATGGTTTCAATTACACCTTCGTGCAGGTGATGTGCCACGCTTGCAGAGGTAACAATAGCAAACACAGCGTCCATTTCCAGTAGAAGTGAAAACACACCCTAATCCCTTTAACAAGGTTAATTTCAACAGAGCTTGAACAGCGTCCGGCGCATTGAAATTTATTGCGGGCACTACTATGGCTATGTTTTTTTCAGCTCCTGTCAGATTTGTGCTCACTTATCTACACTGTCAAACTGAGCAAGTAATGTTGTTCATGGCACAATGCTATGGAAGTGATTTAGAACTTCACTGAAAGCACAAGAAGCTTGCACTGAACTGAAGAAGTAGCCACACATACCAGGCCACAGGTAATTTGGCCAAGCAGATGACATGGCCTACACCTCAGTGCTCCATTCAAAAGCGTCTGCAACATGCTGAACCAATACCTGCTGCACCACTTATGCATAATACTGGCACCGGCGGAACTTTTCCGGCACCAGTTTCATGAGCTCCGGGGGTATCGAACATACCACATATGAGGATACTACCAACACACACTTGTTCTTAACGTGCAGAGTGAATTATAAGTGGAGAAACAAAGCACTACCCTAAAAACACACTATGCTTTGCTTTTTATGCTACATTGACAGACACATATTGGAATCTCTCTGTCAGCTCAAATATTTACTTTCAAAATGAAGGCAGTACACATAATTGTCTCTGCAGCCAACAATAATGTCGTCTTCAAGCACAACTGGCGATGAGAAGACTTCATTGTCGAAATGGTATGAGCTGAGCACTTCTCCATGGTGACTGTCAATTATGCACAAATTTCCTTGCGTGCTTGCACCAACATAAGTCTCCTCATTGTTGAAACAAAATAATGTTGAATAGACAGGCGCATTGAGAAGGGTCTTCCAAAGCACACTCCCGTCTTTACTAGAAAGTTTGTAGACATGGTTATCATGGCACCCAACGATTAGAGATGGGCCTGCATCACCGGTGGACACTGAAAGTGTTGAGAATATTGCACCACCAGTTTCTGCCATCCACAGCTGCATACAGACAAAAACAGTGTCAGTCAGAAATTTTACCAACATGCTGAAGCAAGGAAGCACAAAACACAAATCAGGATGCAAAGATAAAATGTAAACTTTCCTGCAGGTGCAATGTTACAAAAGCAACAGCTTACATTATTTCATAACAATGCAGACATCCCTTCTTCACTTTTAAACTGAAGAAGATATGTGCAGAAGTAAGTAGAAGTGACTTGGGAAAAAAAATATAGACAGCCTTGCTCCTATTTTATACTTGTGCAAGCTTTTACAGTATTCAGTACTGGAATGCACCCATCGACTCAAATGCAATAGGAGTTTGGACTGTTTAAAGACATACTGACCAATAACTGGCTATTTGTATTGTAAATAGCACTTGCCATTTTCAGTGACACAAGAGCAACTTGCAATGTTTCAAATATCCTGTTACAACATCAATATATTTTATTTGGGAAATAGTTTCCTAGTGAACATATTAAAGCTTCAGCAATTGGCATCACTAAAAATTGAAACAGGTAGGATTAAAAATACAAAATTTTTCAATGTCCTTGTTGCATCCACAAATGGAAACACTGGGCTTGAAACCTATTCAAAAGACATGTATTTGGCTTGTGTGTAGGAAGTTTACCAAATGCAGGCTCCTCAAGAAAGCAAAACTTCTACTTCCTTCAGGCATTCAGCACCTAAATCAATAAGACACTGCACCAGTCACACATACTGCTGCACAATGCAACATGGAAGTTCAGGTGATGTACCCAAGCTTTGTGCAGAGACAGCTCTTTTGTAGCTAGTGTGCCCCATAAACATTTTGACAGCAATGGTACCTGATAAACACTTCACACCTCAGAGGCTTGCCTACAAAAAATATATTATTGCAAAAAGCTAACAAAAAGAAAACTGTCCCCATAATCCTCAATAAGTGTGCCCATAAATGAACCAGAGACACTTTTTCACAGTTTTTAAAGAACACTTTGCACATGCAAGCAAATTTACAGCAGGAGCCATTAGATTTGTTTCCAGGTGTGGACAATGCATATTAAACTTGGTAATCTTGTTGGTGCTTTCAATTTTGAGATGTAAACTCGACGTCTTCTATTGCAGACGTGGCATCAAAAGGGGATATGAGCATGCAGGCACAAGTAGTTGTTGACTCAATACGTATCTTTTCTGGCTTCCAGTAACAGTTTCATGCCTCCAGTACATTTCGTATACTTTGAGTCAGAATTTTTTTCTATACATATGTGCACTTGTACATCAATAACTGATTTACAAGCCCAAACTTCTGCATACATTTTTGCGACATATCTCACTTTATCTGAAAGCTTGTCTACTGCCGGGTGCAGCCAGGGAAGGGGTACCTATTAGTGCTTGCAAATATACGTCAAATCGGCTATCCGGTTTAACTGGAGGGAAGTGAATCCGGTCTCGAAAAACGGTTATCCGGATTTTAAGAAACAGATATTGAGGATATCTGATTTAAAAACCGGTTAGCCGGATATTCGAATATTCGATTCTACTACATGTTTCCGCTCAAATTAACCTAAGCGCCAGCTATCTTAGTCCATGCACCAGTGAATTTATCTCAACTGCCACACATTTAATCTCAGCGCCAAATAATTTGTCTACGCACTACATATTTTAATCCTAATGCCAGCGAATGTAAGCAAAAATAAAGATGCATTTGCAAAGGTGTCCTAAAATGTTCAAAATAATGACGAAATGTTATAATTTTACGCCGACCAGACATAACTGAAGAGCTTTCTTGATGAGCATATTCATGTAACAACAAAAATTCTTTCCCCGCACGATACATCATCTAAATAATGCACTGTCATGGACATTACTGCCACGAACAGGTCATGTCAAGCATAGCTGTTTGATGGCTTTGCTTACATGCATTGAAACAAAGGGGCGTCCAGCAACAAAACGTTGATTTCTAAAGCTGATAAAAACTGTCTGAAAAGAGCGTCACGTGACCTCTCATCATTTTGTTTTCTACAAGGCCCATTGACATGGATATCAAATGAACAAGCTTTGAACAATCTCTGCGATTATGATCACGTAACGCATCTGAGATCCCGTGGAAGAGGGTGTTACGGGCTCTCACATAACATTCACCAGCATATTCCTCATTCACAACCATATTGACATAGATATCGAATGATCGGGCTTCGAAGGAGCTCTGTGATAGAACCCACGAAGAGCATGCCAGACCATGTGGTAAAGAGTGTCACGTGACCTCCCGTAGCTTTCAGAAGGCAACATGCCATTCACAAACACAGTGAGATGGGTGTCAAACGATCGGGAATCACAATAGTTATGCGATGGTACGCAGGTAGCGAACGTCAAATCACGTGGGAGATGCTGTCCCATGACCTCACGTATATTTCGCTGACCCATGCGTGATATCCAACCATACTGACATGGATACCAAATGATCCGGCTTTGAAATAGGTCTGCGATGGCACGCACTCAGCGTGCTTCAGACCACGTGAAAAAAAGTCACGTGACAACATGCAGCTTTAGCCAGACCATGGTTAATTATCACCCATGCTGACATGGATATCAAACGATCGGGCTCCGAACAAGGTCTGCAATGGTACATGCGTCAAACCACAAGAAAAAGGGTGTCTCGTGACATTACATAACTTTTGCCAGATTCATCAGTCTTTGCCAACCATACTGACATGAATATCAAACGAACGGTCTTCGAAGAAGCTCTGTGATGGCACCCACACAAGATACGTCAGGCCAAGTGGTAAAGAGTGTCACATGACCTAGTGCACCGTTCGAAAGCCGGCGTGTGATGCACATACCCACCGACATGGTTATCAAACGAGGATCAGAAAAGTTATGAGATGGTACGCACGTTGCAAATGTCAAATAAGATGGGAAATGGGGTCACATGACCTTGCATATCTTTCGCCAGGCTCATGGGTCATTCCCCACCATACTGACATGAATATCAAACCAACCGGCTTCGATGAAGCTGCGCAACGGCACGCACATCGCAAACTTCAGACTACGTGAAAAAGAGTAACGGAACGTCACATAACTTTTGCAAGCCCGTGGTTCATTTGCAACCATTCCGGCATCTATATCAAATGAAGGGGAATTGAAAAAGCTATGCGGTACGGGAATTGAAAAAGCTATGCGGTGGTACCCACGTCGCGAACCTCAGACCAGGTGGCGAAGGGTATCATGTGACCCCACATAACTTTCGCAGGACCATGGGTGCTTCCCAATCATATTTTTAATTTATTTTGACCTCCTTTGACATGGATATTATACGAATTGGCTTCGAATGCGCTCTGCAATGGTAAGCAAGAAAAGCACATCAGACCATGTAATAAAGTGTGTCACATGCCCTCATGCGACTTTCTCCAGTCACTCAGTGATTCACAAACATAAAGACGTTTCGGGGACAGGGTTTTGGCAACCTTCAACAGGGTCTGCTTGGAGTTAGAACTAGATTGAGCATCACTGAGGGTCCGGCAGGAAAGATGATATGATGTAAAAGCAAATAATAGAAGTTTAATGCATCATTACGTGTGAGCGAACGTTCAGCGTGCATGCTCTAGCATGCATTGGCAGAGAAAATGTCACGTCGCGTCAACACATTGGTCAGCCCACTGACCAACCCGCACAGAGGAATTCGGAACAATACTACTCCCTGGCGTAGACGAGGAAAACGTGGGACAAAGGGGAGTGGGATTTGCTCTGGTGCATAATCCCGTCGCGCACACCCAACGGGCAAGTCTTTTCACGTTGAGGAGCGTGATGATCAGGCGCGTCGTCTCAGGCACTTGGCAACCATTCCATTCATCACTGCACACAGTACACAGTGAACCGTAACAACATGCGTACTAAATGCACGAAAATCAAACAGCCAGTGCGTTCTTTGCCACACAACACCATGGAAACAGAGGTGAAAAGCGCATCATGTGACTTCACATAACTCTGCATTGAACGTGACTGGCTGCTGAACTGATTGACGTAGGTTTCACGGTGAGAGGAATTTGCCTTGAAAGAGATGTGGTACTGATAAAAGGAATGAATTGGTAGAGCTTGCCACATTTTTTTTCTTTCCTCGCACACACACAGGAAGCCTGAAATGCTTGCAAATTCTTGCTTCGGTAGTTGCTCTTCACACATTAACGATGCTGTTGAATTATTGTTATGGTCTCGTTGCTGGAAACGCTGGACTGCTTTGTGCATTATCACTGCACAAGATTCCTTAGTATGTGAAAAGAGATAAGCACCTTTCCGAACCATGGGTGAGCAGTAGCATGACTAGACGTAATAGATAAGAACGGTCATTGCTAGTTTTTTTTAAATAATCACCATGCAACTTCGGCTCGAACAAGTTGAGTGCCAACTTCACTGGAATTTGTCACTCGACGGAACGGAATATGTGAACAGAATAAAATCGGCGAGAATTGTCCTGGTATTATTTCTCTACTTCAAACAACGCAATACTTGAACTCATGTAGCATTGTACTATACCTTTCCTAACTTTTTCTAATATTTCAGTTCACCATTTTTATCTACACGCACACTTCACAATACACTGAGGTGCGCAAATAGCAACAGAGTGTCATACCATAGTGCACTATGCACATAAAAAGGATACAAGTCAGAGAATCTTCTATTCTGCATCACTGCGCTTTCTCGTGACAAATTTTTTCAAGATTTCTCTACAGCACATGTGGCTCATTTGGGGCAGCTTGCTCAGTTAACCAACGTGCACACAAGAAAAACGAAGCACCGTTTATTCAACGAGGAACCCGGCAGGCACCACCGAACTTTGGCAAACATGTTTACCTGGCATGTCTATATCAAATTATTATCGCTTATCACAACTGCCTGAGCTTCCTAACAGCTTCATTTCCTAACAATAAAAACCTATTTCTGGGGTGTGGGTGATGCTTTCGAATGGAAGTGAAAGAAAAATGATTTTAATAAATTTTATTAGCACGGAGTGTTTCCGCAATGGTTGCAAACATTTCCCCTGCAGCTTCTGACTCAGTGTGCAATAATTATGCACAATGTAGCATAGCATCTGGATGAATGAGACCATTACAACAATTAGATAGCATTGTTATTGTGTGAACAGCAACTAGAGAAACCAGAATTTGCAAGTATTTCAGTTGTCCTGTGCGTGTGCAAGGAAAGAAAAGAATTATGGCAAGCATTACCAATTCATGTCTTCTATCAGTACCACATCACTTTCAAGGTAAATTCCGCTCACCCTGACATCCACAGCAATCGGTTCAGCAGTTAATCACATTCAACGCAGGTTTACATGAAGTCACGTGACACGCTTTTCACCTCCGTTTTTGTAGTGTTGCGTGCCAAAATTCAAACTGACTGTTTGATTCACAATTGTTTAGTATACATACCAGTATGTCTGTAAATCATTCAATTATTGAAGAAAGCCCCGTGAGGTCACATAACACTCCTTTTGAGTTCGTATGCTTTCCATGTCAATATGGTTGAGAAGCATCTATGGGCCTGCGAAAGTTATGTGAGCTCACGTGATACCATTTGCCACCTGTGCTGAGGTTCGCTACGTGGGCACCACCACACAGCTTTCTCGATGGATATCAAAAAATCGGGCTTCGTGCTAGCTCTTTTCAGCTTGTTTTGATCAGCTTTAGAAAACAACAGTTCGTTGCAGGATGCCGCTTTGTTTCAGTGCATGTCAGCAAAACCATTAAATAGCTCCGTTTTCCATGACCTGTTCGTGACAGTAATATAATGTCCATAACATTGCAATATTTCGATGATGCGTTGTACAGGAAAGTCATCTTTGTAGTCACATGACAATGCTCTTAAGGAAAGCTCTTCAGTTATGTTTTGTCGGCGCAAAATTATAACATTTTGTCATTGTTTTGAACTTCTATAACACCTCTGCAAATGCATCTTTACTTTGGGTTAAATTCACTGGCCTTAGGATTAAAACATGTGGCACGTAGAATAAATTATTTGGCGCTGGGATTAAACTGACTGGCACTTCGGCTAAAACAGCTGGTGCTTGGAATAATTTCAGGGGGAACACTGTAGTACTATTTTAGAGAGCACAGCAATTTGGAAAGATAAATTTAAGAACGAAAGGCAAGGTTAACGAGACAGGATATTGTGTTTGCACAAGTAGTTGCAATAAAAACTACAAATCTAATACAAAGAGAAAGAGAGGAAATTTGGGCACAATTATAGATGAACAAATATCAGGGTATCCGAATAACCGGCTATCCGAATATTCGGTTACTGGTAACCGAATAACCGATCACTCCGGTTATCCGTATTGAAATTCGAATAACCAGTGAATCGAAGAATCGGATAACCACTTTTTCTGCAAAACTGGTTTGATGTTGCTGCACTGGTACCTATTAGGCTGCTGGAACAACAGCAAGCTTTTAAATGAACTAAGGTACATTACCGCTCACCTTGCAGCCATTTAAATGATCAAGGAAGAAAATTTTGCCGTCAACACAGCAAATGCCCACGCCACTGTCACAAACAGCAGGTGAAGAGAAGATAGGCTTGTCCAGTTTGCAAATCCATAGCAGAGCTCCGTGTTCCTGAAAAAAACATTACCCTTGCACCACACCAAACAAAGTGCCCTTCATAAGCATTGAGCTTTGACACTTAGGTAAGGCATGTTGTTCAAGTGTTCAAATGTTCAAGTGCAATAGAGACATTTGTTAACGTTTGCACTCGTGTGTATCCACTCATTTTATTTGTGTGTTTTTATTGCACTTTTTGTTTAGGCAAGCTGCTCACAAATAACAATATTAGGACTACTACTGCTACCACTATAACAAAGCTGGCCAACTTTTCGTTCATTGCAACCACTGTTTCTGTGTGACCATGCAGTAGTGTTCTAATTATCAAGCGGAATTATGATGGTTTTGGTATATACATTAATTATGTCATGATTTACATAACCCATAATACAAGAGCAAAGTTTCACTTAAAATGCAAGCAATGAAACTGCTTCTACCACTTGACAGTAAATGCACACTACCAGGCCAGAAAAATTTGTGACACCTTTATTTCAACATCTAATGCTCTAAATGTTTCAACGTAACTGAACTGATGCTCTATGAATATTTGTGTGAACGGGACCACCAATGACAACATTCAGTGTGCTCACAGCGAAACAAGCCTGAGAGCACTAGCAGATAGAGGGGGGGCCTGCGGATTGCAGTTTTCCATGAGCTCCAGACAAAATGCCAAGTTTGTCACGTTTACTTTCCTTTACTTCAGTGACGTATGCAGTGGCATCGTACTTCACATTGTCAGGGGCGAGTGCCTAATGAATACATTGCAAAAAAGTTGCTGTCCATGCGTGAGCACCCCCTATATGGTTGGAAAGCTAGCAGAGAACTTCTTGCCTGGCTGGGCATTTTGGGATGCTCAAGCAAGCTCCCGCGTCCACGTTTCTGAATGCTATGCCAGCGTACTGCATCGCATATGGATCTACAAATTATTGTGGCAAGAATAAAGTTGTTTTTGTTTTTTAGTTGTTTCTATCCGAGCAGTGGTACCTGCTAAAGAGAGCATCATGAGTAAACGTCGTAAAGTGGTTGAACGCGGACCACTCAGTGTGGTAACCAAACGCGCACTCAGGGATTCGGATTCACAGCGAGCACTTTATAACAAGTATACATCATGAATTTTGGCCTGTAATGAGTCCTTTGTATTAATATTTGCCTTTCTTCCATTTTAGGCCGGCCTTCAAACTTTTCTAGTCACTCTGACTATGTGCTAACTGTTTTCACATACACCTGAACTTCCGGTCGGGCTGCAGTGGAGCCGCACGGTCGTTGCATGGATAAAGAGGTGTGTAACAGCACCTCAATGACAGTGAAGTAGGATTTCGGTGTGGCTTGCGTGCGATGGCATCGGCTAGTCGTTTCAGAGCGTGCTCTTGTGCTCGGTGTACACTCCTAGCTCGGAGCTCGCGGGCTCGCTCTGCCGGCGTCTCGCAGGCATAAACCATGTGCGTGTGTGCACGCCAGCTAACACACACGTTTTTATTGCGAGAGCAAATTAAAATCAAGAACCATATGTGCTAACGATTATATTGAAAATCATGTCATACCATCTCACACGTCACTACACATCCGATAGCACATAGATTGAATACTTGATGCTACGAGTTATATGACATAAATTCAATCTGTTGGAAAATTTGGCGTTAAGTCGGCGATTATTCTATGCTGGCCACTTGAAGCGCGATATAAGTGAGCGATGTGAAGCAAAAACTAGCCGACGCAATGCATCCTGCTTTGACAGCCGATGATGCGACAGGTTGCTTTTGTTAGCATCTACCCAAGCCACTCCAGTTCATCCCTGGGCTTCATTTCAGCTTTCTTTTATTACAGACACGTCACAGTTTGCTCAGCAACAAATGTACATTGTAACGCATATAGTTCAGCTTCTACAACACTGCAGGAAGCAAAAAGCAAGAGTGAATCTACAGACGTCAAATTCAATGGGGCAGGTGCAAGCTTCCCGAACAAGACCCACTTGTGGGTCACTGGTGCTCAGATTGAGCATAATGTTCCCCACATAACTCTCTTTTTTAAATGCCCAACTACGATGGGCCTGACGCACGGTGGCAGTTATTGAGTGCAGGGAGCTCCACACCTTGTTGCTGGCGATCGAGCATCGCGGTGTCACAAGTCCATCTCATTTCCAAAGAAGAAAACGGAATGCAGTATTCCTCCATCATTTTTATACAACGTAAGACGACTAAACAAAAAATGCAAGCTTAATTTCAAGCAATCAAACTCGATGGCACAAGTAGCAACAAGGCGACAACGGGGAATGTTTTCCACACAAGTACTCTCGCACTCGGCGCCCCGAACGCTTCCTCACACCTACAGAAGGGGGCACTCACTTTCCATTGTCTTTTCCTTGAAACTCTTGCAGGTTTTCTAGAACTGCCACGATTAGCACATCTGAATTACACAAGATGATGATGCCATTAGATACCAGCTGCATGTACTAAACTGCACTCGAGGAACGCTGATTATGATCATCATTTTTTGCCAGCAGTGAGTTCTTTGTTTCATAGAGCCAAAGACTGCTAAAAAATTGCCCAAAAGTTCAAGTTGTGCGTGCCTTCTGTCCATATGTGACCAGGGCATCAAACCAAAGCTGAATTGGAATATTAGCCGGAACTGAGTCCAAACCAATATTCCCAGAATGTGCCTCAACCTGTTGCAAACTTGAATAAAAAAAAAAAAAAACAGTTACCGGTTCGACACAACATGGTTCAAGCACATAGGGTGTTCAATAGCATATATAGGCACTCAATAGATAAGCGATTTTTCAAAATATTTACTTCTTCAGTGAGTACACCCACATGCAGATTATTACAACTCACAAGTTGTGCTGTGTGCTTGTGAGAAAAGGGATAAACCTAGGCAGGGACGCTCGCACTTCTGAACTCGGCCATACCAATTCTGTCCCACGGCGAGAACCGTCGACTCCGCAGGGACTCCATAGAATCACTATTTCTGTTGAAGCTCCCTATTCAACCATTATACGCCAGCGTGCTAATAGTGCTCGATAAAGAGAAAACGCACACGCGAGGATACACAAAGTGCATGAATGACTCTGTTCTTGAGAAGGGAAAAAAGAAAAACCAACAAGTTCATCAGTACGGCTTCTTGTAAGAATAACACTGTGATCGCTAAAACGAATGCTGTCATCATCTCAGTGCGCAACAACGGCACTTAATGGCACAAGAAATTTGATCTTTGTTGTGTGCCATGGTTCAATGCATGTTTGTGGCTTCCAAGCAAATTACAGTGCTCTTTGATTTTTCAAATCTTTCCTGGGCACAACATGCATGATTTGGACTTTTCTGTTTGCATTTAGTCAGTGCGAGACTCCGTGCCACATGCAGTTGCATAAGAAAGAGTGCCGCTGTACTTAGCACAAACTGTCCTAGTTCATCGTTCAGAAACGTCAATGCCCTAACCTACTTTAATTATTTTAAAAGCAGTAAACTGAGCTAGATGTCAATAGCTAGCTTCATACATTACTCCAGATTAGAAGTTCGGGGTTGTAATTTAAGTAATACAATGTGAATGTTGGTACTCTCTTTGACAAAGAAAAGCATAGAAAAGGTGTACAAAGAAAACAAAAGGGATCGAGCACAGAACCGGGCTGCCGCTGGCCGCTCTTCTCATTGTTGGCATCTCAACACCCGGATTTATGCTGCATCCTCAAGGCCAATTCTTATAGTTTGATTCTAATATCGTAAGGAACAACAACAGTTCTTGCAGTCTACAGGCAAAGAGATTGATGAAAATGGAGACTTGTCTGATTGATTCTGGTTTAGCAGAACTACAGTTGTGCAGATGATTGAGTTCCTAAGCAAACACATGTATGAGGTCACTTTTGCACAATAGTTACCAGCCATCAAGTGAGCATGTCTCATCTTAGGCACCCTATGAATTTGCTGTCTTGATCTAGACAAAGCAATTTATTATTTGACCCATCTCAACAAGTTTGGATTCCTTCAAAATGAAGCCTGATGCCTTTAGCTCTTTTAACGAGCACTACTCCCTACTAAATGCATCCAGGACATGACCTTCCTCTTTTTCATTACTTTTACTGTCCCTGTGCATCAAATGTGATTCTACTGTATCACAAACAACTATTTGTCACTTGGTAGTGTCATTCCACTACCAAGTGACAAATAGTTGTTTGTCTTCTAATAATGATACCAATTAAAGTTGCTGATGGTAACAGCGCAATGCTGTGGTCCTTTAGGCACTTGAGTGATTGCTGTCACCTGAATAATCATAAAGCTATACAACAATGACATAAGCACATTAAAACTTGTGCAGTGTGCAAGTAAAAATGCTGGGCATGGCAGATTATATTCATAGATAACTTACAGGAGACAAAGCTGCAACCAGTCCATCGAGAGTTGCTCCGTATATTTGGTATGGCTCATATGAAACAGATGGGGATGCAAAGATGCTTCCTTCCGAAAGGCGCTGCTTCCAAAGGAGGCTACCAGTCTAAAAGACAATGCATGATTAAAGACGTTTCATAAATACCATGCAACCTACGACACATACTGTTAACTGCTTAATGGAGCCCTCTAACAATTACTGAACATGATAAGTAAACTTGATGAGTTGCTAAATCATGCTGACATTAAAATATGAACAAAAGGTCCTTGTACAGATTACACAGACACTACGTTTCGCTCAAAAGTATAAGTGTTCGAAAACGGAAATTTTCCAATTGAACACTGTATTCGAGAAAAATCACATTAATCTAATTTCCAATCTTCAGTCAAAGTGAAGTATGAAAGTTATGTAGAGTCTGTTTAGTAAACAAAATCTGATTTCATTATTTGATACACGTAATGCTATTCATAACTGGGTGTCCTGCCAAGTATTCAGATTGTAAGCGATAAACAACTGCAAGGCGATCGTACCTGGTACACCATGATAATGACAGTAATAAAACAATATAACAGTACGTCACCAGACACATGCAGTGTGTCGTGTTTGTTTGAGAATCCAAGTGAAATAGTACAGCACTGCACATCATCATAAAGGGATGCAAACAAGGTGAAATTGGCCACACAATAAATTGCTGTGCTTAACACCGGACAGCATACTTGTAAGCTGCATAAGAGCAAAGCATCCTATTGAATAAGTGGAAATTATTAAGCAGAAGTTATCTGCTCCATGTGCTTGCTTGGAAACTGGTGCCTCTGCACAACAACCTTGCCTCTCCTGCAGCAGGATCATTCGTAACAGTCATTACTTGCATTGCTCTTCCTACAACTCGAAAATAGTTCCTTTTTGTACTTTAACAGAAAAGTGCCTATGTTCAACAATATCAAATAGTGAATTCTCATATTGAATATGAATCGATTAGCAAACTCTGTTCAATTTGTACATGAAATTTCAAGTATATTCGCAGACCTCTACTCATGAGACTGCTCTTTTCTTCAACTTTCTGAAATACCAGCAGCTTTTCGTCCACATTTCTATGCACTTATGAACACGATGGCCATTTGCTGGATTTTGTAACATATCAAAGACTAAGCAGTGCTTGTGAGAGAAGCAAAAAGGTTTTATCTATGATAAGGCAGTGGCCCCATCTGGTGCCAGAGAATGATGGCACTATGTTGACACCATAGCCTATGAGATTGGGTGGCACCATCACCTGAAGTCACACTTCAGTGTTCATGCAGACTGGGGGATAGAATGTGGCAGGCAAAATTTCCTATTGGCACAGTGGCACAGCTTCGAATGCTGCTTCAAATTATAAAAATGAGAGGAGGGCAACGAGTACACGGCAATCATTTAATCGCTGATAGCTCCACTAGTAGGAGGCATATTGTTTAAGAAGACTAAGGAGATTTTGCCGTTTAATACGAAACAATCGTAATGGCACCGCTCAACTTTGTGGGAATGCTAGAATTCCTTGACCCTTGATTAGTGGCCCCTTTCCCTGCATTATACAGATGTGACGGTGGAAGTCTGAGTCGATGTTGCACAACTGTGATGGGAGATGGTGTGACTGTGCTGGCACGAGCACTACCTGACAGTGTGGATAACATGGGTGTGCGAGGAACTTGATTCCAACCATTTGGCTATGTGATGTTGGCATGTACGGACCAGCCACGCACTTGTTGGTGCTCTTTTGCAGGATAGTTCCGTGGAAGGTTCCTCTTTTGGCTTTGGAGTGCAGCATCAACGTGAGCGAACACAATCGTTCAGACGTCCTTCCATTCCAAGGTTGCACCCGCGAATAACTTAGGTGGCGGTGTCATACATGGGTGAACATTCACTTGGTAACCTTGCATCGCGAGCCAAATTTATTCGATTCCTCAGTGTGTGCCATTGAGGAACTATTCCTTGTATGTATTTCGTCTAGCTGGCATTGTTATACAAGGAGTAATAAATACCATTTTTATGTGTTTGCACCACTCTGTGCTGCGCTCTTTGTTAGGGCACTTCAGACACAAAGAGGCAAGATGCACACCTGATGTGTACTTCCCATCCTGTATGCTTGTGCTGCACACTGAAATTTATTAAAAATCAACTCCTCAAAGGGCCCCTCACCAGGTTTAGCCATCCTAGGCTGACAAGGACAGTGCATACAATGTGCGCTACTGATCATGCCTGCAAAGTATTACTTTGCTATGCACCACAAAAACAACTGAAATTCCAAAATAAATGTTGCACGCCCTTCTACTCGTGGGTGCCACGCTCCCAGCTGGAGATTTGCACAATCACACAAGTGTATCTATGTAAATGGCAGTGCTGCGACACCACTCACAGTGACGCTTGATTTCGAGAATTATTCAAGGCAACATCAGTTATTTGCTTGATCTGTTACTTCAACAGATGATTTAAAGTTTGGAGAAATAAAATCTACAAACCGAATGTCTGTGAGTCTTTGTTGTACTCCATGCTGTAGCAACAGGTACGTGCTTCATTTTGTCTGCTTGTTCTCATTTCGTGCAGTTGCATGCACAGAAAACGAAAACATTTCTGATTTCCTACTGGGTTCCAGTGCATAATCATGTTCTTTGATCCGTTAGCCTCTGACTCAGTGCTTGCGTAGCACTGACTTATACCACTAGTCACATGTTCGTGTGCACAGTGTGCAAAATTGTGTGCTGCGCGAAATAAACACAAGCCCAACAGCTCGTGTGCAAGATTCTCAGGAGAAGCGCACCACATAGCAAAAACGTGTGGCAAAAAAAGTTATGCAGATCCCACGCATTGTGGGCATCGATGTAAGTGAAGCTTTCTCTGCTGTTTGCTTTTATTGACAGTAATTAGTGGTGATGCTGACAGCATATGTTCAATTTTTTCAATGTTTTGTCAACACGAGAGTGGTGAGTTGATGTTAAACGTTACCTTGCGTGTACCACTGTTGTTTGTCTGCGTAGTAAACAAAACACAAAGGGAGAGGTGTTTGCTTGAGGTGTTGTGCGCCATAATTCATAACCTCTGAGAGTGTTGAGCACTGTCAGTGCCTCACATGGCAAATCGAATTGTGGCAGGAGCATTAAACTTGAATTGGATTATAGGGCTGTTTGTACCAAAGCCACAATCGGATTATGAGGCAGGCTATAAAGGCACACTCTGTATTAATTTTGGCATCGTGTTGTTCTTTAACATGTCCCTAAATAAATGTGCACAAGCATTTTTTTATTTCGCCCCCATCGAAATACGGCTACCTCGCTCAAATCCACAACCTCGAGCAATGCCATAGCCACAAAGCTATTGCGGCGGTTACAGAAGCGTTGATTTGAGATGTGCGACTGCTTCCGTTGCGTCACCTAGACCCTGCAATTCGCTTTAATTAATGCGGCTCTGCTTCTGCAAGCCCTGCATAAGTTGTACGCTAGACATATTTGCATCGTTTTGTTTTTCATAAATAACAGAAACCCACCGTACCGTACCTTGAACTTAAGTTTGTCCAGCGTTTCCTTGCCTTCTCGCATCACCTTTTCCCTGTTCCCTTCCCCCCTTGTATTTGTATGGGGACTGGGAACGAAGAGTGGCAAAGCTGTTATTCACTCATTTTGCGATATGTGTTGGTTCTACCCATTCTCTGCCTTCTCTCCCACTTCCTCTCTTCCATTCTATCTAGCTTCCCTCTGGACTTGCACGTTGGTAGAAAGGTAAGTGCTTGCGGGGGTCACGGATAATCACAACTGTCAAGAGGCTAATGTGGCGATGACCCGGGAGCTCCAGAGGGCATTGTGCACATTCGACGTGGTGTGGTCCAAACGAGTTTCTTGCGTCTTTTTTTCTCTGTCACTCTCCTTCCATGTATATACACGCTCTGAACCACCCCCCGACTCGGTGTGCTGCCGCCGCCGCCAACTGATGCAGGAGCAGCAGCAGCAGTGGGAAAGTCAAAGGAAAAGGCAAAGCAAGCTTCGCTTTAAAAGAAGGCAGGGCTGTCACGTATGCGCCACATGATCCTCTGGCTCCGGTATGGGAGAACGCATAAAAGGAATTTTGCTTGTGGAGGCTAGAAGGGACAAGTAGAGAGAGTGCCAATGTTGGCACTGAAGCTTGCCTCCTGAAATCATGGTTTTGCAACACTTCAAAAATATTTCTATCTCTGCTATTAATGAGCCAATCAGAAAAATTGTTGCGGTAGAACACTCCCTACAGGGCACGTAACAACTTCCAGTGCATAACCAACATTTGTGGCCTTGTGAGGGGCCCTTTAAATATAGTGCAATTGAAGAAAATGGCTCACTCACATTCTGACTGATGCAGTAGAGACATTTATCATGAGACCCACAAAGGAATGAGCAGTTGATCCTGTTTGTGGTGGGTGAGCTTTTGACTTCTGCACCAGTGCTCAACGCCCACTTAACACTACCATCAACAACATCAGCACAGTAAATGTGGTGATCATAGCAACCTAAAGGACAAACAGAGCACGAAGAAATGAATCTCATGTACTGCATCTGCATCTGTCTCTGCAAAATCTGTTTCTGAAACAGCTTTTTGACAATGATGATATTAACTTCTATAAAACTATTCGTAACTGGAATTATTAATTGTTAGCTACAATGAGAAGGCATTTCCCAAAAGCAAACAATAAATAAATAGATTAGTGTAAATGGTTTGGAGTTCTGTAGATGAAGAATCATGTTAAATTCATAGCATTATCTACAATACCGTGCATGCTACACAATCTGGGTCCCTTCGAGTTTTTCTTAATGGGAGCCGGCATTTCCCAAAAGCAAACAATAAATAAATAGATTAATGTAAATGATTTAGAGTTCTGTAGATGAAGAATCATGTTAAATTCATAGCATTATCTACAATACTGTGCATGCTACACAATCTGGGTCCCTTCGAGTTTTTCTTAATGGGAGCCTGCTGTGTGTTCAGTGCACAATAAAGACAAAAGAAAGTAGGCAAACACGCATGTAGAAGTGTAAACTTACTAGGATTACTCAACTAAGCCAGCCTTCTCGTCTGTAAATTAGAGCCTGGGGACTGTACATCAATACCTGCAAATCACTCACCCCCCCTCCCTCCGGTCTCCTCTCCCATCTCCTCTCGATGTTAATTATGGTAGTACTGCCATAGTTGGCATCAGTTAGCAGCGTAATCATCATGTTGTCATGGCAGAAGAAAAAAAGAAGCCACCAGAACTACTTAGAGATTGCAAACTGAACCATCGCAGCAGCTTCACTGCATTTCCCGAGGTTGCCGTTTGAAAAGTGCGAACATTGGGCTGTCAAGATCATTTTCTGTTTTCAACATCACCTGGCCAACTATTCCTGATTTGGGTAACACTTTACAATTTTCCTTAAAGTGGTCAGTATAAAGGCAGTATGTATAAACAACTCCAGTCAATGCCCATAAAGCCAGTCAATCCTCACAAATGTATGCACTCAGTGTTATCTGAGCAAGGTATGAAAATCCCAGACACATACCGAACGCAACATATTTGCCACAGGTGGAAAGGGTGGCTGAAGACTCTATCCTGTCAGACACTGACATCTCCCAGAAGCAATCCCCAGACTTCTCATTCAAGGCACAAAAGCGGCCTGCATGTGACCCTATGAACACAACCGTGTCACCCCTGAAACAGATTAAAATAAGCAAGTTTTTACTTTGAATGCCAGCCATTACATATTACAAGTGGAAAAAATACATCTCAAATTCTGTGCAAACATTGACTAAAGCTGCCAGGCTATAAAAGGAGCAGCAAGAAAGGTAGCACTGGAATTCAGCAGAAAGACATGCTATCTAGCTCTGAGTGACAGTTTTATTTTTTATAATGTCTCTTAGTAATTATCATTTTCTTTACACCAAGCACATTTGATTTCAGCAAAACTTCAAAACTCTTAAGACTGCAGAAATAACAATATAGAAGAAAATTTCACTGCGCAAATCTATTCACATTTATAAAATTGTAGAGGTAAACAAACAGTAATTTTTTAAACTGAATCAAAGTGAATCAAACATTGAATATTTCTTTTATAGTTTTTAATAATGAACAGCCTTGTTTTATCACTCATATAAAGCAATGGTTGTATCCTTATGTCCACCATATTAGCGAATTCCTGCCATTAAGCTGGACATCACCCGCCATGGTTGTTTAGTGGCTATGGTGTTGGGCTGCTAAGCATGAGGTTTCGGGATGAAATCTTGGCCACGGCGGTCGCATTTCGATGGGGGCAAATTACGAAAACACCTGTGTACTAAGACTTAGGTGCACATTAAAGAAACCCAAGTGGTCCAGATTATTCCGGAGTCCCTCCCTACAGTGTGCCTCATAATCAGATTGTGGTTCTGGCCCGTAAAATCCCATAATTCTTTCCTTAAACTGCACGTCATGAAGCACAAACAGAGCATTAGAAATAAATAAACAGTCCACTTGCAAGTTCATAACTCTTCAGAAAGTGCTGCCCAACTACTGTAAAATACCGCGGAAGTGCCCAGTTTTGCGCATCATCATCATCATCAGCCTGGTTACGCCCACTGCAGGGCAAAGGCCTCTCCCATACTTCTCCAATTACCCCGGTCATGTACTAATTGTGGCCAAGTTGTCCCTGCAAACTTCATCTCATCCGCCCACCTAACTTTCTGTCGCTCCCTGCTACACTTCCCTTCCCTTGGAATCCAGTCCGTTACCATTAATGACCGTCGGTTACCTTCCCTCCTCATTACATGTCCTGCCCATGCCCCATTTCTTTTTCTTGATTTCAACCAAAACGTCATTAACTAGCGTTTGTTCCCTCACCCAATTTGCTCTTTTCTTATCCCTTAACGTTACACCCATCATTCTTCTTTCCATAGGCCGTTGCATTGTTCTCAATTTAAGTAGAACCCTTTTCAAAGCCTCCAGGTTTCTGCCCCGTACGTGAGTACTGGTAAGACACAGCTGTTATACACTTTTCTCTTGAGGGATAAACGTGAACCATTCTTATTCTTCTGATTATTTCAGTCTCATGGTCCGGATCCGCAGTCACTACCTGCCCTTCCTGCACTAGCTCTCGCACAAGTGCCCAGTATTAACATTTCCAAAACTTCAGGATTCTGAAAATTATATGTTAAGCGCCCACCTCTTCCAAACTTCCAAGCATCAGCCAAAATATTCAACCCGCTGCAGTCGCTACGAGACCGCTAGGGGCGATGACGGGGATATTCGCTTCCTTGCAGTGGACAGGGAAAGACCGATGGGGGTGAAGATAATGAGGAAGGGAGAGAAGACTCCTAAAAAGAACCTCCGGAAGCCTTCGCGCCAAGGCATGCTGAACTTTGTGTCGACAGCTTGGGCTGCTGTATCTGAAGAGGTGACCACGCAATCGTTCAAGTGGTGTGAGATCAGCGTCACGTTTGACGGCAGCGAGGACGGGCACTTGCATAGCACGAGGGTCAGCGACGAATGGATTTACCTCCTATTCAGCACAGACTTGGAAGAGTCATTCACTGGGTTCAGTCACAATGAGTAGGTGCTCGTGTACCCCATCATTTATCACTTGAACATGAACATACTTTCTTCGATTCCGTAGCCACCGTAGCCTTGCCTTGAAGTTTTATATTGGCCGCCATCTTGGTATTTACTGCTTCAACTGGACAAGCGCCCATATCTAGACCTAGAAAGTGGGGTGCGCGCTACTGCGGTATTTTACGGTAGTTGCACAACACCTTTCGTATTTCGTGAGCTTTCTTTCAGGCTTGGAAGCAAGTTTTATCTAGCACATGTTGTGGAACAGAAAGCTGGATGGTATTTCTTTCAGCATGGTCTACAATTTCCTGATAGACACTTTTGATTTGAATATTCCCTATTTGGGAAATTGATTAATTAATAATAACTAATTATGTAATTAGGCAAAATACAACAAACAGTCTGACTTGCTTCAAGCGACGGTAAACATTACGTAGGTTCTGTCCAGCTTTGTGGCACTTGCATATATTTAAACTTCGGCACAAGTTACAAGAAACACTCAGCGTGGTTCCAAAAAATGCCCATTTCCTAATGCCATGTGTGAAGAACAATTTTTAGTGCGAATTACTGCAATTTCGCAAGGTCTGGTACCCCGAGTGAAGCAGTGTTCTCTGCTACTTGATGTGCACTATTTGATTTAAGGACCGTATCAAATAGGACAATGTTTCATTCATTATTCAAAAGTTTCAGATATTCGCACTGCCTACGAAGTGGGTACTTCCTGTTGCACCATCACGAGAGCACGCAAAATTACTTCACATACAAAATTACAATATTACCTTAGTGCCATCCAACAGGCCACATAGTAAAACACAAAAATTTGAGAACAAGTGCTCTACACACAAGCAAAGAAAGAGAGAGGGAGAGTAAAGAGGAGGGCTATTTATAAATTGTGCATTCTATGACAGTGGCCATTGAAAAGGGGCGCTCACTAGAATAATCACAACGGATGGATGGAGAGGGCATGGGCAGCAGCTCAGTGCGCCAAATTCAGTACTACAACTTCTCCATATTAGATATGTTTCACAGAGCATACATGTGGGTCTGTCATCCCCATCACATCGTGTGTTGGGGATGTCTTCTCGTGTTAACTGCTTTTCAGTTGACAGGCCAATTATCAAAACATTATATAGTCGATTTTCGTTAATTCGACCGTGAAGGGACCAACAAAAGTGGCCGATCTATCAGGCGGGTCGAATCAAACAAAAGACAAAAAGAAAGAACGCCGAAACACGCCGTTAATGCACTTGGCAGTATCTGCCTTAAAGTTAGCTTCGCCACAGTACATCCTTGCACGATGAAGCATACCAGGTGGGAACAGGTGGCACTGTTACGGGACATATCATGTGTTGCTTAATATACATACGCACATAAACCATCTCCAGTCACTGTACGAGCACTGGAATGCCTAATAAGTTTAATGGCAGGCCTTCAGAGTTTTAAAAAGACTTTTTTGTTGGCCCCAAAAGTCTCATAGACTTTCGAGATTTTTCGCCTTACCGCCTTCCTTTGCACTTGCTTTCCCAAAACACCTAGTTTTCTTCGCTTCTCGCTGCACGGTGCGTGCGCATCATCAAGGAACGCGTACTAGGCCCCTTCAATGGTGTCATAAACGAGACATGTATAGTGGGCTAAACAAGGGCTCAAATCGCCATAGAAACGTCAGAAATAGCTAAGAATTGCTGCCAGCACGGTTACTTAGCGTCGAGGTGCTCGTACTGTGACCGGGGACGGCGCGCGCACGCGTGTATAATAAAAGTAACGCGTACAACGTCCGGCCACGGCGGTCCCCTTCCAGTCTTAGTAAGCTTCACTGCATAACAAATATGTACTGCGGCGAAGATGACAAGTCAAATTCGCATTATTTGGCGGTGGTCTATATTGAAATCAAAATAACGGGAGTTGAGGCCCATAGCGCGCCTGCCCATATCAGCGCCAGCCGGAACCTTTGGTGGGAAACGAATTAAGTGAATAATCTAATTAACCGGTGTCGAATTAACGGAAGTCTACTGTACCACTGCTTACAATTAAGTTGGGTTAAAGCATGTTCACACACAGCACATTAGCTAGTAGTCCATTTCAACTCTGTTTCAAGTAACCATGCACGACTGAAAACTACAGCTGGAGCTTGTCAGTCAGGGTAATGCCAAAATGAATTCACACATCCTGCCATGTCAGAACATTGCCTGCACAGTCACAAGTGCCAGAGTACACCTCATAGTTTTCATACCAGTACCATTACACTTCACAGTATCTTTTTGTATTCAATATATCACTAATAAGATTCTCAAAGGAAGAAAGAAAAGGCAAGCAAAAGCTCAATACTCTGCAGTTACAATGAAGCTATATAATTGAGAAGACTTATAGCAGTGCTGATTGAAAAGTTCACAGAAGTTAATTCTACTTCAATCATTTTCCTACTTTAACAATTTATTCCAAACAACACATGGCTGCACAAAGTGCAGTAGCGTTTTTCACTAAAGCTGCTTAGGTGATTTCAGTACTCTTATGTCATTATAGTTAACTGCAATAAAGCAGAGGCAAACCTTTCATAGCTGACAACAAGAGGAGATGCATCAATGCATTTCTCCAGGCTGTATTTCCACCTTTCAGAGACAGTTAGCCTCCCACGATTGTGGCCAGCTATCCTCTTCGGTTGATGGCAGCTCTCAGCACAGCAACAATGTTTCCAAGTCTCAAATCTTGTTATGCACGTAAAACAAGACGAACGTTTCACACGTGTTGGTTCAGACAAAGTGTTCCATATAGGTACGTGTAGTTGTCTTGCTCGTTTTGCAGGAACGGGGCAAGCTGATTGCTCACGGCTTTGTGTCATGGTGGCCAAATATTCCTCAACATTTGAAAACTTCTCATGCAGGATCTTGTCCACAAGAAGTGGCAGAGGGCTGCCCAAAGCAAACTCCAGTTCCTGTGAAATGCTCACAGCACCCAGTGAGTTCCCACCAGCAGCAACGAACTCTGAGTCTGCAGAAACAACTGTGCCACCATTTCTTATTGTTGAGGCCTGAAAAGGAAAAAGGGAGAGGGAGGGGAACAATGTTTAAAAACCATTTCGCAATAAATTTTTTTGGTTTCTCATGTGAAATTTGATAATGAGCAATAGAAGCCACATTGCATGCATCACACACAATGTGTTGTCAAACAGCAAATCGTGTGCTTCAGCACAAGTCGCAATAAATATGAATGTGCAGGCACACGGTGCCATTCATATTTAACGACTGCTACAAGGGAGCTTCTAAGTGGATGGCCTCATACTGCAGCCGCAGTACATATTAAACTGCATCAACAATGAAAATAAGGTTGGAATGTATTCGCGTTACACGAAGCCTTTTTTTCAGTCCTTCATCCCCCATAATTCCCAGGAGTGGAACCACCTTCCCAAAAGTGTTATCGAGCCTTCATTGATGACAAACTTTTTCATTACATATTGTTACGTAAGAAGACGCAGATGAAAAGCTATATACAAGTATATTTACAACGTATTATGCCGCACTTGACCAAGTGGCAACAGCCCGCGCTAGCCTCCAATCGTCGTCGTCTTCTTACTGCTCGCCTCTTCGTTATTGGTAATACTATTTCGTAGCACTACCCCTGGCGGCAAAAGCACCGTCCCAGAGCGACTAAAGATCGGACTCGGAAGCAGTGTAGTAGGCCTTGAGCCTACTGACATGCACATCACTAGATGCCAGGGGAGAGGACGAGGTTGAACCCACAGGAGCAATTTCGTAAGTCACAGGCGTCACCTGGCGCAGCACGCGGTAGGGCCCTGTGTATCGCGAAAGGAGCTTTTCTGAATGTCCGACGTGACGAGAGGGCGACCACAGGAGCACGAGCGCACCAGACGATAACTGTACATCACAGTGGTGCGCATTGTACTGACGCTGCTGAGTGGTTTGCGAGTCCATCAGTCGAGCACGGGCAAGCTGGCGTGCATGGTCAGCGAGGGCGATGGCGTCGCGCGCATACTCACTTGTTGAGATCGAAGCAGGAGGAAGTGCCGTGTCAAGGGGCAAGGTCGGTTCGCGACCGTAGAGTAGATAAAAGGGAGAAAATCCGACGGTGTCGCGCCGGGAAGAATTATAAGCAAATGTGACGTAAGGAAGGGCAATGTCCCAGTCGTGGTGGTCCTTGCAAACGTACTTGGACAGCATATCGGTAAGAGTACGGTTTAACCGCTCTGTCAGGCCACTGGTTTGAGGATGGTATGAGGTAGTCAGCTTGTATTGAGTGGAGCAGGAACGTACAATGTCGGCGATCTTTCGAGAGGAAGTTACGACCACTGTCAGTAAGCAGCTGTCACGGGGCGCCATGAAGTAAGATAATGTCACGCAAAAGAAGGTCCGCGACGTCAGTGGCGCAACTAGTAGGGAGAGCCCGCGTGATAGCGTATCGGGTGGCGTAATCAGTTGCGACGGCTACCCGTTTGTTCCCAGAGGATGACGTGGGAAAGGGACCGAGGAGGTCTAATCCAACATGAAAGAACGGTGCTACAGGGACGGTGATCGGCTGGAGATGACCGGCAGGTAGCACCTGAGGTGTTTTCCGACGCTGGCAGGTATCACATGCAGCAACATAGCGTCGGACGGAGCGAGCGAGACCAGGCCAATAGAAGCGGCAGCGGACGCGGTCGTACGTGCGGGTTACCCCAAGATGTCCTGCAGTGGGTGCGTCATGCTTCTCAAAGAGCACAGTCTGTCGTAGCTGTTTTGGCACGACAAGAAGAAGATCAGAGCCGTCATGGGAGGAAGTTCCTTCGGTACAGAATGCTGCCCTGGAGGACATATCGGCGAATGGATGCATCGGTATGTGTAGAGCGCAGACGCTCGACAAGTGCTCACAGCAATAGGTCTCGGTACTGCTCATCGGCCATGTTAGCGAAGGCAGACAGAGAGAAAATGCCGTTGGCGGTACTACTGTCGGCGTCGTCAGGCTCGTCTACCGGGTAACGAGACAGGCAGTCAGCGTCCTTGTGTAGTCGGCCAGATTTGTAGGTGATAGTATATGAATATTCTTGGAGGCGTAAGGCCCAGCGACCAAGTCTTCCTGTAGGATCTTTCAGTGAGCATAACCAGCAAAAGGCGTGATGGTCTGAGACAACGGAAAAGGGTCAGCCATATAAGTATGGGCGGAACTTCGCAACTGCCCAAACTAGGGCCAGACACTCACGCTCAGTGATGGAATGGTTGCACTTGGAGGGTGAGAGGAGCCTGCTGGCATAAGCGATAACACGGTCGTTGCCGCATTGGCGTTGTGCCAGTACTGCGCCAATTCTGTGACCGCTGGCATCAGTACGGACTTCGGTAGGCGCAGAAGGATCGAAATGGGCCAGAACGGGAGGCCTTGTGAGAAGGTCGATTAGATGCGAGAATGCAGAGGCCTCGTTATCGCCCCACTGGAAAGGGGCGTCTTTTTTCAAAAGCTCGGTTAATGGTCGTGCTATGGCCGCGAAATCTTTCACGAAACGGCGGGAGTAGGAACAAAGGCCGATGAAGCTGCGCACATCCTTGACACACTTCGGAACAGGGAAGTGCGTAACAGCGTGGATCTTGCCTGGGTCCGGTTGCACTCCGTTCGCGTCAACGAGATGCCCAAGGACGGTAATCTGGCGACGGCCGAATTGGCACTTCGATGCGTTCAGTTGCAGACCGGCGCTACGAAAAACGTCCAGGACTGCCGAGAGGCGCTCGAGGTGCGTAGCGAACGTTGGGGAAAATACTATAACATCGTCCAAGTAGCACAGGCATGTGGACCATCTGAAACCATGAAGAAGGGAGTCCATCATGCGTTCAAAAGTGGCAGGAGCGTTACATAGACCGAACGGCATCACTTTGAATTGATAGAGACCGTCCGGAGTTACAAAAGCAGTCTTCTCGCGGTCAAGATGGTTTACGGCAATCTGCCAGTAGCCGGAGCGGAGGTCAATAGAGGAGAAGTAGCGAGCACCATGGAGGCAGTCAAGGGCGTCATCAATCCGAGGTAGGGGATACACGTCCTTTTTGGTAACCCTGTTAAGGTGACGATAATCCATGCAAAAGCGCCATGACCCATCCTTCTTTTTTACCAGTACAACAGGTGACGCCCATGGACTACATGACGGTTCTATGATGTTCTTGGCAAGCATTTTGCGAACTTCTGCGTGAATAACTTGACGCTCAGCCGGTGACACTCAATACGGGCGGCGATGAATAGGAGGGGCATCGCCGGTATTAATGCGATGTTTAACAGCTGTAGTTTGGGCCGAAGGACGATCGTTAAAGTAAAAAATATCGTTGTAGGAAAACAGAACGCGGTAGAGCTCACGAGCGTGCTCGGAAGGCATGTCGGGCGCAATCATTTTCTGTAAGTCGGCGATGGTAGAGGAGGATTGGCTGAATTGTCGTCTACCTCAATAGATGCTATTGAGTGATCCTCGAATGAGCAAAGCTAGGGCAGAGACATCCCGCGTGGCAGCACTTGTGTCGTCAAGCCAAAATTGACCACTGGCAGGCAGACGCAATTAGCTGTAATAGATAAAACGGTATGAGGTACCGTGATCCCATGTGTAAGGAGGACGTCTTGCATAGGAGTCGCGATATAGTGACCGTCGGGCACTGGTGGGGATGACACTAGGTCAACGTAAGTCAGTGCCGAAGGTGGCAAGCGAACGAAGTCGACGGAACTGAGGCGACTGGGGTGTGGTTCAGCGGTATCCAGAACAGGCAGGTCAAGGCGAAGAGTACTGGCAGAACAATCGATGAGAGCAGAATGCGCGGAGAGGAAGTCTAAGCCGAGGATGATGTCGTGGGGACAGTGGGCGATGACTATGAATAGCACAATTGTGAAGCAATCAGCGAAGGAGACACGGGCGGCACACATACCAATTACGGGGACTGTTCCGCCATCGGCGACACAGACAACATGCGTCGTGGCGGGCGTGATAATTTTTTTCAGGCGGGTACGAAGGTCAGCGCTCATTACCGACAAATGCGCCCCAGTGTCTATAAGAGCAGATACAGGAACACCATCTACTTGCACGTCAAGAAGGTTAAGATGAGCGGGCAACGTCAGTAGAGGATTTGGCGGCGTAGGGACCAATGCAGCGTCACCTCGAGGCGCTGCATCATCTAGTTTTCCAGCTGGGAGCGGCGTCCGAAGGGAGTCGGCGAAAAGGAGCGACGGGGCTGGGGAGAGCGAGATTGTCGTCGTTGGGGCGAAGGTGAATGAGAATAGGGGCGGTTCGGCGCAGGAGAGTCAGTGACGGCATTATCGGAGCGTGTGGCATAGGGACGAGAAGGGCCACCTGAGGGGCGAGAGTAGGCAGTATAAGCAGACCGAGTCGGGGAAGTCCAGTGACTTCGACAGTGCCGAGAAATGTGCCCGATGCGACGGCAGTGAAAACAAATGGGCTTGTCGTCAGCAGTGCGCCATTCAGATGGGTTGCAGAAGCGTGGTGGGTAAGAAGATGCGGGACGGGGCGGAATGGAAGAAGCCGGATGGGTATCAGGGCGATGGGCCGAGCAGATGGTGTGAAGGCCCATGTTTTCGAATTCCTGGCAGACAACTGCCTGGATCAGGGAAACCATGACTGCAGGTGCGTTGGTGGGGCTGGAGTCAAAGGCAGCCGAATAGGCGGCCTCAATCTCACGCCGGACAATCTTGGTAATATCGCCAGTGTTGTTGGGACGAGGAGCGTCGGCACAGGAAGATGTCGCTGGGGTGTTGGGCAAACGGGCAAACTGCTGGTCGATACGTCGGCTTTTAGCGAGTTCCAGGCGGCGGCACTCTTTCATAACAGCATCCACCGTCGTGACGTTGTTGAATACGAGCAAGTTGAAGGCGTCATCAGCAATGCCTTTGAGGATGTGGGATACCTTGTCTGACTCAGTCATGTGTGCATCAACTTTGCAGCACAGAGCCAAGACGTCCTGAATGTACGTGACATAGGGCTCTGTTGACGTCTGCACACGGCCAGAAAGCGCCTTCTGCGCGGCAAGTTTGTGACCGTAGGGGTTGCCGAACAAGTCTCGGAGCTTTTGCTTGAGCGAATCCCAACTGGTGAGCTCATCTTCGTGCGTCCGAAACCAAACTCGAGGTGTGCCACCGAGGTAAAAGACTACGTTGGCGAGCATGATAGTAGGGTCCCACCGGCTATTGCGGCTGACATGTTCGTACAGGCTGATCCAGTCCTCGACGTCTTCCCCATCTTTGCCCGAGAATACGCCAGGATCACGAGGAGTAGGGAGAGTAATGTAGGTCGTCGAAGTGGCAGCAGGTGTCGGAGGTGGCTGAGTCGAGTTGTCATGAAGCTAGGCTCGACGTACCGTCCACTGCGAAGCTCCGTGACGAGGTACAGGGAACGTCCACTTCCACCACATATGTTACGTAAGAAGACGCACATGAAAAGCTATATACAAGTATATTTACAATGTATTACGCCACACTTGGCCAAGTGGCAACAGCCCGCGCTAGCCTCCAATCGTCGTCGTCTTCTTACTGCTCGCCTCTTCGTCATTGGTAATACTATTCCGTAGCAATATTAACTAACATTGTATAATCAGGAGTATCTTTATGCTATTACCACTCCTCACTGTGCTAGTTCTTCTTTAATTGCTATGCTTTGTAAACACTCCCCTCTTCAGTGCCATATGGCTCCGAGTGTATTTCAAGTAAACAAAATTAATTGTCAGTCTGCTGAAGCCTCACTTTGCAGTTGAAACATCAAGGTGAAGCCCTTGCACCAATAAACACCACACACCATCAACATCAGAGAAAAGACACTAAACCAACAACAATATGACCCTGACACTGGCACCTAACAGACTGACCAATTGATGACTGATTCAGTGATTTGATTGGCTAAATGGCTGAATGATTGACTACATTTTACATCGCAATGGAACACAGAGACTATCAGAGACACCGTAGTTGACAGCTTTCGATTACTCCTGACCGCCTCACCTGTGTTTCTTCAAACTAAAACTGATGTTTGGTACACGATACTTTTTAATGCAAAAGCATTATATACCCCATTACGTCGAGGGATGGTGGCGTGACATCATGAGTCTATAAAGTGAGCGTATCAAATAAAAAGCACTAATGTCCAACTGGACACCGCTGAGTTTTGGTCTTTCGAGTTATGAACTCCTCGTGGGCAAGCGGGTGCATTCTGATTTCGCCATATCATAACACAGTTAGAACATAGGCAAGAGTCTGTGCAGACAAGGAATGTATGGAAAAAAACATTTCACCAAAGTGACTATAACGCTTTCGCATTCCCGCACGTAAGCATTCAAAGTGTCCCTGCTGAATTTTGTATTCCACTTCTATTCGAATGTGGCCACAGTAGCCGGGAATTAAACTTGTGACCTCATATTCAGCAGCAGAATGCCACTGCTACCAAGCACTTAGAGCAAGAAAACAGATTGAGTCACACTGAAGATGTCGTATATGAGAGCTAATTGGTTACTATTACAAGCTGTGAATATGCCACCAAAGCCTTTGTTATATGCTCACTAATAGAGGGCACTATGTGGACACAAATAGTCCTTGAAGCAGCAATAACGCATTTCAATAGAGGGAAGGGGAGGCATAGGATGGCTGTCACCAAGTATATATATTTTGTCAGAAAACCTACATTCCAAAGTCTGGCCAATACCATACAAAGATCTGGAAAGGAACTTTGCAGTCTTCGCTTCTTCTGATGAGCCACAAGGGCGTCAACGTCTATTTTTCCTGTGAAATAAACAAAATAGCACCCCCAGCATGAGACTGCACACCCTAAACAGGAATGAGGAACTGTGATGGAAACAAAAAGAAGTGCACTGAAGGATAAAAAAAGAAGTAAGAAGATGTGCATGTAAGTTTCACTGCTAGCCATGACTGATGCACTTCTGAAGTGATAGACAGCAAGCACATTAAAGTTATGTACTGAGGTTCAAAGAGGCTAGCCAAAGCTAAAATTCCCACAAGGAATTAAGGGGAGCTACAAATGGCCTCACTTGCTATGAAGTAGAAACGGACGACTTTGACAAGGTGTCTCAATATGCAGGCAAACACTGAGCAGGAAGGGGGAAACATAAATGTGTGTTCAACAGCCTGCACATTGCTATGCTGCAGCATGAGAAACGGCAGATAAAAACAGAGTGAAAATACAAATACAATACCACGCAACAAGCAGGGCAAATGAAACCTGTCGCAAATGCCTTTTCTACACTTGGGTATTTGAAGAGCAAATAGAGCAATGCTATGCTGAATGAAAGTTCAAATTTACAGATGTGCAGGAGTGCAATGGCTCTGCACATACATAAGCTGGCTTTTTTTTAGCGAAAATAAAGGAAGTTTGCTGTACACTATTAATTTGTTATCTTATTGTATGGAACATGCATAAGCAACATTTACAGTGGCAGCCAAAAGCTGGGCCACCCTCCCCCCCTTATGGCTTCTCCACCTCAGGGTTCCACTATCACCTGTACCAGTCCACAAGAGATTTGTGGCAAAGCAGTCCCTAAGAATTACTGCATAGAGTGAAATGCTTACGGCTGCCAGGTAACTCATCACAAGTTAACATTAGTATTTGATTGTAAAGCAGGCAAAATGCAATAATACGACAAAAAATTGAGTAACAACTTTTATCATTTTGTAATACTAAGCAGTGGTTACGGTAAGTATTAGTGCCAATAAGTTATTAAAAAGGTCAATACAGCACCAAGTCAAGGGTGCCTTGAATTTCCTTGAACCAACAAAACAACAAAGTGAGCAGAAACTGAAATAACACCAACACCGAAATGCTAATGCCTGAAAATATATTGCAGCCCAGGGGCATCTCCACCCTTGCTTTCACTAAAATGGTGAACACCGGAATCAAAACAACTGTTTTTGCAGTAACGCATGGAGCCTACGCTAAGGCTAAGACTACAAAAATACACAGCTGATGAAGAGCAAGCACAAACCATGGCTAGTGAGTGGCCATCTGGGAACGACTTCAACCTGGAAGGGACACTGGCACTCCTGTTGAAGGATTTGTATCAACTGAGTAGTCGCAGCTTCAGCAATGCAAGTAGGGTGCAGAATGACAAAGAAATACAGCGTCCGATCTGTTTTGGAGAAGTAAGTGTGGCAACTTTGTATCATTCCCATTTCCTGAAGCTGCCTTGCAAGGTATGCAGGGTTGATCTTCTTGCCATGGTACTTAAATATAGAATCCTTCCTTCCTAAGAAAATTAATCCATTGGAAGATTTTCTGACACTGTCACCAGAACTGCGCATGTGGCAGGCATCCAGATGTATCCACTTTTCATTTCCGACCAGGCAACGCCGCGTAGATCCACCTGGATGTAAGAGAGGCACCCACATTTAACACGAGACCAAACAAGCAGAAACACTGGAAGCAAAATGGTTGGAGCATGACAGTCAAAAGGGTGAGATGAACACAAAAATTTGTAGCTTCATGATGCTCTCAAGTGGATGACAACTCTTTCCTTCCCTAAACCTTTACCTGTCTGCATCATGCACTTCTGAAGTGAAGTGGTACATGCCATAAGTACGATTGCAGCAAACTATGATTACAAGCTCCGGATCAAATTGAAGAAGTTGCTATAAGCTGATTAAAAAATTAAACTTTATAAATGTATGCTTATCTGACAACTGATAAATCAAAGACAGAGAAGCTGTAACAGCAAGTTTTTACGCTTTCGGAAGTACTAGGGGGGTTTGTTAGCTAGCTCACAGCCTCGCTTGAACGTGGTCATCGCAGGCAAGCGGTATTGCAGCACTATGGTATCAGATTTCACTGCTGCAGCCGTACAAACTCCTAGCTGATGTCCAACATGGAGCCAGTAAACCTCAATGTGACAAACAAAAATTACAAATTACTGGTTTAAAAATTGTGCATAAAAGTTATAGTCTATGCGAATGTGGTATACGCAAGATTTTTATTTTACCAACACCCACCATTATGTTTCAAAGCAAATTCAGGGCTCCGACAAATGTTGGTTGTATTTACATTTGACATTGACAATGCTGTCGCACACTGGACTTTACCACCACGCAAAACTCATTGTGGAACTCTCCCAAACAGCCTCACTGTATAAAAAAAAAAAAACACTTACCGACAAAAAGGATGCCCTCTCCTTCTTCAACAACTTTTCCAGAATCATCTCTGACTTCTAGTACAGTACCATCCAGTGGTTCTCCCAATGGTATAACTCTGAGAAAGCACATCACAGTACCAATATGTAAGTTTTTGAGAATGCCAAAGATGTTGTATATTGCTATCATCCACTCATTCTCATCCATTATACAGTACGAGACACTGTCATAGCTTATCAAAATAAATATTTTGATGGGAAGCTGTTCTTGAAACGTTTGATCCTCCAGATTCTCGGATAGATTGAAGCAAAATGTGAGGGGTGATAAGGGTGATGTGTGTCCAAAGTTGCAAGAGGGAGGGGGAGGTGAATTAAGTCTATAGTGAAAAATAATATTGTCAACTTTTCTAACTGCTTGCCTGGGCCTATTTTGAAGCTGTGTAGAAGTGCATCAAGATAACTACGGAGTGTGTCAGATAGTAGGGGCAAAACTTGCAAGTTAAAAGGGTGGATAAAGGAGCCACAAAATAATGTCACCCACCGCAGTATCCCAATGATTAATGCCAACATAGCGCTGTTGAGCTTGAGGTCACATGTTTGACTTCAGCAGCAGCGGCCACATTCCGAAGGAGGTGCACTTAAAAAATTATTGTGTACTGGGCACTGGGTGCACATTAAAGAACCCGTGGTAGTCTAAATTAATCCAGAGCCCCCAGCTACAGTGTGCCTCATAATCAGATCATGATTTTGTAATGTGAAACCCCAGAATTTAATTTATTGAATTAAAATAATGTCAAAATTCTACTAAATGCAGCATGTCTTGAGGTTTGTCGGGAGTCCCAAATGCTCATTTAAAGGAACTTCTGAGTGTATCAGGTTGACAATTTGTAAGAATACAGCATTGCTTGGATAAACATGCTGGTGAGATCTCAAAGTCATGGAGTAAATATTGGCATCACAAAAACGCCTTTTTGATAAGCAAAATTTTAGAACTGTCAATGGAAGAGAATGTGTAGAGATTAGAAGATTAAACTTTGCACACGAACAGTTAAAATCTTGCTAAGAATAGTTGAGCGACATTAAAACTTCCTTCCAAAATTTGGAAAGGTTATTTTTAGGAGGCATTCATCACAAGAGGCTGCATTTCAAGGTCACATCCACTACAGAAGCACCAATAGTGCACTAAGGGAGAACTGTGTTATCAGCCAGTGTCAGCAGCATGGAGGAATGGCAAGAAAACAGTTATTCTCTACATGGTCACTGGAGCTGGAGCGATCTCACTGCAGAATAGTTCAAGAAATAGTTGTGCTGACAAAATAGTCAAACTAGCTTTTCATTGGATACCAGGTTGTCATTCTGCTATGCAGCATGAGTCTGCCGATTTTTTCATATTTCGCTGCTGTGGAAGGGAACAAAACTTCTAACCTATTTATACTAAGCCACACACTGCCATAATGACCAAGCTACTGCAGCGGGTAGAAAAATGAAGCAGTTTCACACACGAGTGAGACTGTTTCCCGCCACCTGTGCAGCCTTTCTCTTTTTTCAATGTAGGTAATGAGCTCTCATTAGTCATATCATCCTTAGCTTATTATATCCACTGCAGGATGAAGGTCCTCCCATCAATCTCCAATTACCTCTGTCTTACGCCAGCTGACCTCATATTATGCCAATAAATTTCCCAATTTCATGACACCATCTAATTCTCTGCTGTCCTCAATTGTGCTCCCCTTTCCTTAGTACTCATACTGTAACTCTAATAGACTACTAATTATCTGCTCTACACATTACTTAGCCTGCCCATTTCCATATTTTACTCTTAATGTCAACAGTATTGGCTACGCTCATTTTCTCTCTAATCCACACCGCTGTCATCTCGTCTCTTAACGCTGCACTTAACATTTTTTTTTTCCATCGCTTGTTCTGCAGTTAACTTGTTCTCGATATTAGTCATATATGGAGTGTCTTTTTTAGTCTATACGAAATTTTAAAAGGACACTAAAGGCAAATACTAAGTCAAGCTAAAGTGATAAATTAGTGCTCAAGAATCTCTAAGGCGTCAATATTATCGTGAACAGAGCCCTATTAATCAAGAAATTGAGGTAAATGCACGACATGATTAGAGACTCCTTCGGGACATTCAAGCACTTGCCCGATGACAAAAGCACTCCTCCGTTAAATTCTGTCACTAGTGCTCAACTACTCATTGCAAAAAACATCCATGTGTACTATTATAAGATGAAATACAATACTACTTGTCCAGTTCTATTTCATTTTTAGAAAAAAGAACTCATTGAAATTGCCGTTGACAAAGACACAGGCGGTCAAACGGTTTCGTTTGCGTTCGACTCTGCACCACCCACGCTTTCGCATTTTAGTACTTTCCTGATCGCGTAGTGCTGCGCTGGTTTTGCTGGCTCGTGAAACTAGCACAAATTGCAAGTAGTAGAGAATTCAACTTCCATGTAATGTTGTGGGATTACCGAACAGCCCATGCCACTTGACCAAAAAGCAGCTGCAGCGGCAGATCCACCACTTTGTCTTGACTCGGTATGCCATCTGTCGGGTGCCGTTTTACTCACCGACGGCAGGCTGCAAAGGGTGGTGATGGCGTGTGCATCGTCACCACACCCCCGTTTTGGTGGCGGGAGATTCAAATTTCGAAAAAGGCATTCGGACCCTTCAGATGCAATTTTCTCATAAACTAAGTTTTTTCTTGGCCCAAAACAAGTGCTGCGAGGTTTCTGGGACGGTATTTAAACAGTCCGCGTCAACTTAGTATTTGCCTTTAGTGTCCCTTTAAAAATCTCTTGTTGCAGATAGCACAATTCGTCTTTCTGCTCGATTACTCGAAGAGGCAGACATTACTTGCATGCGAAATGAATATGCATAATCGTTTAACTTACAAAACATCCCTAATTAAGTTTGTTATTATGACTTTATGGCACATATTTCAATATATGATTTGTAGCCGGTAACTTTGCGGGGCATATCCACTTGGAAGAAATTCTGAGGATGGCACAAGTATCAAGATATGCATCATCAAACTTGCAGTAAAAATGTACTGCTGTTCCACTTACCTTTTTAACTAAACACCATTTTATATATTGAAGCACAAAAATAAATGGCATGCCCATGTATTTCATAGCACACTTTGGAAATGAATATCTCATGACTGGTGTGATTCTGAAAATTTGTTTCAAGTGGATACGCCTTGTGAACTCACCAGCAACAATTCATAAATTGCAACATGTCCCGTAAGTTAACCAAAAACCTAATTAGCCGTATTTTGTTAATTAGCCTATTGTGGATTTTGGGTTCTTTTGAAAGTAATTAACTTGACTGTCTTTGGCATTGGTGAAATACCAGGAGAAACGGATGCAGTGCTGCGTGAGAAGGTGATAAAGGAAATTTTTCTCGACAAGCTTGGCGTCAGCTGTGCATTGGTTGCAAGATTTCATCGACTGGGGAAGCAATCAGAAAGATGCCCTATAATTCTTTACCTTGAGAACTACTTGGGAAAACAAAAAGTGTTGCATAGAACAGGAAAGCTAAAGGGTACGCACAATTTTATTCATAACGATTATTCATTGGATACATTAAGGAAGTGGAAGTTGCTATGGCACAGTGTCAAAACAGATAAACTGAAAGGCAGGAAACTATCCCTTGTAAATGACAAGTTACATATTGATAACACATACTACATATGGAATTATGCTTCAAACAATCACACTGCGTTGCAACCTACTAGAAATGCTACATCTGACGCATGGCTCGAAAGGGAGTCTGCACGCCAGATATGCATGCTTTCTTTGAATGCAAGAAGCGTCGTGAATAAAACTGATACGCTTGAGTTCCTTTTACTTTGTTATGACCCTCATATAGTTGTAATAACAGAAACTTTGCTGCATGATAAAAATTATGATGATGGCATTGTACCCCCTGGTTATAGAATATTTAGATGACATCACTGTTCCCATGGAGGTGGAGAAGCAGTGATTGCTAAATCTACAATTGTTGTTAAAGTATTACGTCATATAGAAGAGCATGAAAACCTGTTCTTGAAACATTGAAATATGTGCATTCTCGCTATTACTTTGTGCGGTTTACTAGGCACCTAATGCTGAGGAATTGTTTCATCCTAAACTCTACGATCACTTGACCACTGTGAACACCGGTAACATGATAATAACAGGTGACTTCAACCTTCCTACAAATGATTGAACACAATGAGCGTATGGTAACTGTGAAAATGCTGACGTTATACTTGATATCAAACTTGCACTAATTGTTGAGCAAATTGTAACTGACAGTACAAGAGAGAGTCCTATCTTAGATCTTTTTTTGTCAGTGAAGTGTTTTATGAAGCTGCAATTTCTGTTGAATCTGGGATCCGTGATCATATATTGTTGCTTTTTTATTGGTTATCTAGATCCTGTACAAACAGTTTGAGATGTGAAGTGTTAACTGTTAAAAATTTTGACCACAGTGATGATACATCAGCCATAGATTATTTAGACCTTTTTTTATCTTATTTTGTTGTAGCGCAAGCTGGACAACATGCAAGGACAATAGAAAGGCACATCTGACACACACAGCGCTTAATGTGGATATTACATGTCATGATTTTTACAGCTTATGGATGAAGATTACGAATGTCGTTGGCTCTTGTATTCAAAAATTAATTCCAACAAGAAAAGTAAAAAAAAGGTTGTATGAGCCCATGGATTAGTCATGAAATTATTCATTTAAAATATAAAATAAAGAGACTCCAAACGAAACAAGCTGCTAAACTAGAATACTTTTTGGGAAGTAAACAATACTTTGGACACTAAACTGCAAGAAGCCAAATCTCGTTATTTTACTCTCACCCTTCGTGATTTTCTAAAAACTGACCCTCCAAAGTTCTGGCGTTACTTGAATCACGCTAATAAAGGAGTAGAAAAGCTTACCTTACATGGCAAAATTGTAGCAAATGGTATACAAACTGCCATAGCATTAAACCTATATTTTCAAAATGTTTTTTTTTCAACAAGTTCATTATGCAACACAGGCTGCTATTTAAAAGGAAGAGGTCTGGACACCGACCAAAAATGGTTTAAAAGAGTTATTTACGTTTCGGCTCCCCCACGGGAGCCTGAGTACGTCATTGACTCGGTAGGGCGTCAGCTGGCTCGCACAGTACCCACCCAGTCTGGACCCCCCAAAAGACGGGCTGCGATTCCGTACGTCCCCGGCATAAGCGAAACTCTTGCACGCGTCCTGCGGTCATATGACGTGCAGGCTGCGCATGTGCCCTCCCGGAAACTTAGACACGAGCTCGTGCATGTGAAAGACACATTGGAAAAGGACAAGTTCCCAGGCGTGGTGTATGTCATTCCGTGTGCGGACTGTCGATATGTCTACGTCGGTGAAACCGGCAACTTCAAAACAAGACTTAAGCAACACATGAATGACGTCCAGAAACGACACGTTGCTTCAAATGCCTTGGCCGAACACTGCACAGCCACATCACATAAGATTAACTGGGAGAAATCTCGTGTGATTTCGAAGGAGCGAAATCATTCTTCGCGTCTTCATCTTGAGTCCCTAATCATCCAAACCACGGCGCACACTCTTAATCGCAACGAAGGCAATCTGCCGCCCATGTATGCCAGGTGCCTTAATCATGTTTTGAGACGCACATAAAAAGGGGCGCCAGCTCTGCCGCTTCTTTCATTGTGAACAAGGCTCCCGTGGGGGAGCCGAAACGTAAATAACTCTTTTAAACCATTTTTGGTCGGTGTCCAGACCTCTTCCTTTTAAGTATGCATCATCCCGACCAGACGGGCTTCCGTCATACTCTCAACTTCATACAGGCTGCTATTGATAATGCAGAAATACTAGTGATATCACTAGAATATGTTTTGTCGATGCTTCTAAATTGGAAAAAAAAAGAAGTAACTCGCCCAGATGACATCCAAAATGCTTTTTTTAGATGGTACACGGTGCCAAATAGCAAAGTCTATTGCACGCATTTTTCAAATTTCGATAGACTCAAGCGAACTGCTAAATGACTGGAAAATGGCATGAGTAGTGCCAATTTTCAAAAAAAGGTGATAAATTGGTTGTTTGGAATTAGAGACCTATGTCAATTACGTGTGCATCCTCAAAGTTGATAGAACATGTAGTTGCAGGTGAAATTTGCAGGTATTTAGACAATAAAGGTATACTATCACCTTCTCAGCATCGGTTTAAAAAAGGTAAATCAACCACAACTCAATTATTAACTACTATTTATGATTTCCCCTTGGTGTTAAACCAAGCTGGGCAAATACATGCATTATTTCTAGATTTTAGGAAAGCCTTCCACAAAGTGACATATGGGAAACTTCGTTTTAAACTTGAATCCATAGATCTTCCAAATTGTATTGTTAAATCGGTAGAGGCCTATCTAAAGAATAGGAAACAATTTGTTGAAATTGATAGCTGTGCTTCTGGCATCTTTCCCATTATCTCCAGTGTACCACAGGGGAGTGTTTCAGGGCCCCTGCTCTTTTAATTTATATAAATGATTTAACTGCAGTAGTGTCTAACGCTGTAACTGTTAAACTCTTCGCAGATGATTGTACTATTTATAAGGAAGTCTTGTATGACGAAGACCACACGGTATCGCAGGATTCCTTGTTAGTTGAATGGTGGTGTTGAGAATGAGATATGGAAATAAATGTCAATAAAACCGTGCTTTTAAGAATTAAGTGCAAGAAACAGCCTAGTGCTTCTATCTATAACTTTAATAATTGACATCACCAAGGTAAGCAAATATAAGTATTTGGGTGTTATTCTCACCAGTAGCCTCCTGGTCAGTCAACACACACAAAAGAAGTTTGTCCTGCTTTCACAATGTTATACTTCTTAAGGAGAAAACTAAACAAGGCACTTAGTAAGGTTAAGTTTTTGCCGTATGACTTAAGTTTTTTCCTATATGACATTTAAGTTGGAATATGCATCAGAAATTTGGGACCCGTACATTAAGAAAGAAATGCACTACTTGGAAATGATACAGAGAAAATCAGTACAATTTATTTATGGAAAGTGTAAAAGATGCGATTCTCCTATCAAACTAATAGCTGACAATTACACTCCAACCTTGGAAAAGTGTAGAAAACTTAAATAGAAATTGTTCAAAATGTTATGACAGGCATACACGACATTGGCACTTTATCATATGTCAAACCTGTTACCACACAAAAGACACGACATACACAGAAACATGTGATACAACCAATTTTTGCCAAGACAAATGGATCCAAGAACAGCTTTTTTCCGTGGGCTATTACCGATTCAAATGCACTTCCTCAGACCATTTTCGGTGCCACTGATTTCAGTAACGAACTTCAAAATTTATTATATCAGTAGCCCGCAAGCTTACTGTATAGGTCCGTAGTAATTTTTTTATCATTATTAATAATATCAAAGTATGTATTCCTGTAATTGTATTCTCAATTTTCACGGTTGGTCCACTACCTCGATTTCTGTTGTTCAGTACTCTTGCAGTGGCACATATGCCTCCTTTTTGTGCTTTTAGTGGAACATGTATGGTGTATATTCATTCACTCCTGTTTGGGCCCACTGGCCGCAGTATTATGAAATAAAATAAAATAATGTCCCTCACTTTCAGTGATCCAGCTCAAGAACAATTATGCTATCTGCCACGGGCAATTCTGAAAAATTTTGTATAGCCTAAAGAAAAACACAAGGCAGATGTCACTGAATCATAACCATAAACAGTATGCACATGCCTTGTGTCGGTAGGACTAATCCTATAGCATGCTGCCCAGCAAGACACCTCAGTGATTCCATAAAGGTTGTAGATTTCTGTTCTGTTTCCTGGCTGTCTCCAGGAATTTATGCAGGCTCCGGCAGGGCACTCTTCACCTCCAAGGGCCAAGACACGCAAGTGTGAAGCTTCAGTAAGCAGCGAGCTCCGGATGCGATCAGCACTAAGGCTGCGAACAAAACTCGGTGTTGCCTGAGAAAAGAAAAGTAACTGAACATTCTTTTCATGGAACATTTCCTACATTAAAGCTGCATACATATAAATATCAACTTTCAAGACCTTGCAACAATTCGCAAAGGCCATATATATGCAAATGGCAACTTTGCACTTATGCCATCACTACACTAAATAAAGGCATACGTTGAACCAAGCTGGTTCAATGTTGGGTTTGTTTCCTTTCTTTCTAACTACTGTGGTGACACATCAAATATAATCAGTGCCTAGTCATTTCCCATGTCTGGGTCTTTCCTTCTTTCGTATTTCAGTGCTGCTTACTTTGTGAAGTTATTGCATTGTATACAGCTACATTATATGTGACAAGTCAATTTGGGTAGTCATAACAAAATATCACAGAAAAGTATGAAGGCTAGTAGCTGTACATGAGACATGCCCAAACATCTTCCTACCTGAATAATTGAAACTGAGTAGTCAATGAGCAATTGCGTAAGAGCCCGAGGGATACGTTTGACAGCCTCGGATGTCAAAACCAGCTGGGCACCAGTTGTAAGAGCCAGAAAGATCTCTATGACACAAGGATCAAATGTCATGGGTGCTGCCTGAAATATTATGTCTTCTTTGGAGATGTTGAAGATGGATCTGGTGAGAAAAAAAGTTTGACTTGCCTTCACTTTGTACACGCACAAGGAAAAACAAATGCCTGGCAACTGTACTAAAAAAATGCCAAAGCAGAAAAATAAATGTGCGTGATATAGGCCCACAGTGTGAAAACTTGAAAATTCATGATATTTTGTATCTTGTACTTTCATTTCAAAACTTGCTAAGGATTACTGTCCTTAAAATTTTTTATTTCAATGCAATATGTTTTAAACATCCTGGTGTTTAATTGTTTCAACCAGCTACAACACCATCCAAGGTGGACAAGCAATTAGGAGGACCCTCTATACAGGCAAACGAGTTATGGCACTGCCATATGGGGAGTTCCTAACCCTCAGTGACATCAATCTACATAAATATTTTCACTCAAAATGTTCAGGGAGGTGTTCATTCCAGTTATTTTCTGTGCACCAGACATCACTAGACGCATCCAAAATAGACACAGTTATATATACATCTGACAAATGTGCCTCTGATGCAGTAAAAGCAATATAGAAGGGGAATTTGGGGGGGGGGGGGGGGACTAGTTTACTTATCTAGTTGACATGGGTTAAGTGGGCTCAAAAATTAGATCTGTGCTACATAGTGCAAGCATGTATTAGGCACTGTATTAAGTAAAACAAAGTAATGTGAAACATTATTTTGTGTTCATTCTTGTTTTAGACTCTTTGCTTACCTTCTGTTCATGTTTCACATGTGCTAGCTCAGTGGGGTTGTGTGTGCCCCAGTGGCAGTCTTCGATTGCACTCAACAATTTCATCATGATTAACAAAGCATGGTTACATCAACTGTGCTAGAAGATGACCATGCAGTGACACTTGATTTGCATCAAGTTCAATCATGTTTGACTCAAGTGGTCCAAAAATTGTGTGACAGCTAGGGGTACGGAGTCAATTCTGTAAATTTAATATATATATAAATACGATGGCAATTGTCGAGGACTATTGAATACTAAAATGCAAAGCTGCCATTGGTATTAGAGTGCAGCAAGTTTTACATTGCCATCACACTTTCCTTTCAAAGTGTGATGGCAAAGATTTGCACACCCATTCGTCACAAAGCGCAAAGTTTCAAGCAGAATTGGCCGTTGACATAAAATCCATAAAACCCAGCCAAAAAAGCATCCAGTCTGACATCAGCTATATTTGCAAGCGGCTACACAATCTAGAAACGAAATCGGATTTTTTTTACCACCTCTCAGAAGAAATAATCTGAACTCGGTAGTCAGTAGAAGAAATGAAATATGAAAATCACTGAGTACAATCGCGCCTGAACAAGCTAGAAGACAGATCTCGTTGGGATAACCTAATATTTTATCGCCTTTCTAATTCTTAAGAGACATGGCTCGAAGAAGAAAAAAACTAGCAAATGAAATTAAGGCTGTTTTGAAATCTTTTCCCGTTGATTCATTTCAACATGCCCATCTCTTGGGCAATTTTGCTCCTAACAAATGTCGTCCCGCTGTAGCGAAGTTTACAAACTTTAAAATAAGCGATAAAGTGTTCTCATTTCATAGTCAGCTGAAATTTAAGGACATCACAGAAAACAAGGATTTCTCAGTTGCTACATAGATCGCCCGCAAAAATCTAATAAATTTTGCAAAATCTCAGCCAGAGTCACCAAAATTCAAGTCAAGATACAATAAGTTATTCACAAATGACAGGTTCTATTCATACAACACAATTTCAGACAGCATTCAAGAACTTCAAACAAGCACAGATATCAGCACCAATCGTTCAGGTGCTTCATCGTCACCTTCAGTGTAGGGCTGCGAGAGGGGTGGTGGTTTACATTCTTCATGCAATTCACATCTGTCAGTTATATGTACCAATACTAGAAGCATACAAAATAAATATTGTGCATTATTTCCTTTATTGATACATGCTCAGCACACATTATTGCCCCCACAGAAATGTGGGTGAACCCTGATGTTCAGAACCACGAAATCTTTCACAATGCAAATGACTTTATTATCTACAGACGCGATCGGCTTATACATCATGGTAGCGGTGCTCTTCTCGCCATATCTAACAGCATTCCATCCTCAAGTATCAATATTAGTACTAATCTTGAAATAGTCTGGGTGCAATTAACTCTTGACCATCGTAAACTAATACTAGGCATTTGCTACTAACCTCCGTGTACCCCACCTTCCTTTGTAGGTGAACTCCATGATAGCCTTAACGAAATCAGTATGGCATTCCCTTCTGCTCCTAAACATTTACTCGGAGACCTTAATTTTCCGAGCATTGTTTGGAACTCTAATACCACGGCCACATTGTCTCCCCTCTCGACCCAATGTGGTGAATTCATCCATCTATGTTCTCTATTCTCACTGACACAACTAGTTACAGAACCGACTAGAATATCATCCAATGTATCAGACACTCTTCATCTCATCCTGACCACAAGACCTGATTTTGTATAGGACATCACTTATTTTCCAGGCACTAGTGATCATTCATTAACTGCTTTCATATTAATGCAGTGCTCCCCAAACTTTTTAAGGCAAAAAAAGACACTACGAGACTATAAGAGGGCAGATTTCAGTGCAATCAATAATGATCTGTGTGTCTTCATGGACACTTTTCTTGCAAACTTTTTTCATCAATCCGTTCAGTCCAACAGGGATATTTTTGTAACTGAGGCTGACCGTTTAACAAACCCATATCAAATGGCCATATGCCCATATCAAAAAGTTATAAAACAAGAAAAAACTGAATTTATTGCACCACAAAATTTTCGCCAACTAACTCACGCTGGGCGGCTTACAAAGCTGCCTCTAATGCATACATATCAGCCCTAAAGAATGCCAAAGACAACTTCCTATCCAACACCTTACTGGACATATCGCAAAAATATCCTAGACAATTCTGTCGTGTCATTAATCCTACAGCTAGCAATCCTATTGCTTTGGTAAACCCACATGGTGACTCATTTTATAGTCATATGTGTGCTACAGTATCAAATGATACTTTTGTTAATCACTTTTCACCACATAACAGCACCCTTATTCCTGATATACATCACCATGATTACTTATTGATGCCTCTGGTGACTGTTGACCCTTGTGTTTGTAACTGTTATTTTAGCTTACATTTTTCAACAGTCATTGGACATTGGCACGCTTCCTAAACAATGGAAAATTGAAAAGATCATTCCATTTCATAAATCTGGGAACAACAATTCTCCTGCTAATTATCGCCCCATATCTATCACAAGTACATGTTGCAAATTGCAACATTAAGTAATTCATTTTTTTTTGTCTGCACAACACGGTTTACGCAAATCATATTCATGCAAAACCCAAGTAATTTCTTTCAGAGATAACTTTCATCATATACTTGGCAGGTCATCAGTCGCTGATTGCGTCTTTTAAGACTTTTCAAAAGCATTCGACAAAGTTTGCCATGATTTGCTTCTACTAAAATTGGGCCACCTAAATATCAACAGTAAAATATAAAAATAGATCGCATGTTTTCTGATTAATCGTTTACAATTTGTCTCTGCCAACGGCTACAACTCACCATTTGTTAATGCCCGTTCTGGTGGGCCACAAGGTTCTGTTCTCGTCCACTACTATTCCTAATTTACATCAATGATCTTCCTTTTTGTGTGTCATCTCACATACATTAATTCACTGATGGCTGTATTATTCTTCGTGATATTAAAAACAATAATGATGTTAACATGCTACAGCACGACCTTATGGCTATAGTGAATTGGTGCAACCAATGGCCAACTGAACTGAGCCTTAACAAATGCAAGGTCATTCGTGTCACCCATACTTATACTCCTTCTCCAGTACACTATCTAAATGACATTGCTCTTGAATGTGTAAATTCTTATAAGTACTTAGGCATCCACATTACATCTGATCTAACTTGGAGGCTTCACATAGATTACATAATCAACAATGCTAACAAGACGCTAGGTTACCTGCCACAAATTTTCTCGCACACAGTGTTCTTCGAAATTCATCACCATCACCATCATCACATTTTATGTCCACTGCAGGATGAAGGCCTCTCCCTGTCATTTCCAATTACCCCTGTACTGCGCCAACCGATTCCAACTAGCACCCGCAAATTTCCTGATTTTATCACCCCACCTAGTCTTCTGCCATCCTCGACTGTGCTTCTCTTCCTCTTGGCACCCATTCTGTAACCCTAATGGTCCACCGGTTATCTAACCTATGCATTACATGACCTGCCCAGCTCCAATCTTTTCTCTTATCGTCAATTAGAATATTGGCTATATGCTTGCTCACTGATCCAAACCGCTCTTTTTTTGTGTCTTAACGTTATGCCTAGCATTCTTAATTCCATCGCTCTTCGCGCAGTCCTTATCTTGCTCTCAAGCTTATTTGTCAGTCTCCAAGTTTCTGCCCAATAGTCATCACCAGTAAAACACACTGATTGTACACCTTTCTTTTCAATGATAATGGTAAGCTTCCAGTCAGGCGTTGAAAATGTCTGCCGTATGCGCTCCAACCCATGTTTATTCTACTGCAAATTTCCTGCTCATAATTCGGGTTCCCTGTGAGTAACTGACCTAGATAAACGTACTCCTTCACGGACTCTACAGGCTGACTGGCGATCCTGAACTCTTGTTCTCTTGCTCGGGTATTCATCATTGTCTTCTGCATATTAATCTTCAACCCTACTCTTACACACTCTCTGTTAAGGTCCTCAATTATTTGTTGTAGTTGTATAAAATACAGAGAGACGCTGCAGCTTCGCCGGAAAGGCGAAGCACTATTAGTGGTAGCGAAGTATACGGCAATTACACGAATGAAGATTACACCACTGAGAAACGCCAGATTCTTGGTGGTGGGAGAGGACCCAGGCTGTGAAATTGAACTGGCTCCTACTATGAAGTCTTCTAAACTCTCATATAAGGCCGTCACTTCAGTGGACAATTCAAGGTCACACGAAGTTTCTTCACGCACGCACGCGCGCACACACACACACACACACACACATATTATGGGGTTCGAAAAGCTGGTCAGGTCCCCCCCCCCTCCCTCCCTAAAAAAAAAATTAAAACTTTCCGCCCAAGAGCCAACCTGTTTTCTTGGTTGACTAAAGTCCAGTGTTGCCCTTAGTCTATTGGTTTCTTGGTTTGTCCTATGCCAAGTTTCCTTCTCACTGATTTCATGCTGCGTCAATTTTTTACTGCTTTCTCAGTCTTTCTCACGTTACAACTTCGAATATCATTTCCTTCTTGTTGATCAGTTTTGACAGTTCCGCAAATTCTATTTTATCTTTTGAGTTGGACACTTTCATTCTTTATCGTTTCTTTATTAGGTCCTTTGTTACTTGGGAGAGCTTGCCTACTGGTTGCCTTGGTGCCTTACCTGCCACTTCAATTGCTGCCTCTGAAGCCAGCCTAGTTACGGTTTCATTCATTACTTGTATGTCATCTTCATCTCTCTGTTCTAAGGCTGAATATTTGTTTGCAAGTACCAGCCTGAATTGGTCTTCTTTTACCCTTACTGCATCTAAGTTGGCCTGTTTCTTCCTGACCAATTTAACTCTTTCTCTCTTAAAATTGAGGCGTGTCCTAGACCTCAGTAACCTATGATCACTGCACTTTACCCTACCTAAAACATCTACATCCTGCACTATGCTGGGATTGGCAGAAAGTATAAAATTATTTAATTTCTAGTTTCACCATTAGGGATTTTCCATGTCCACTTTCCGTTGCTATGCTTCCTGAAGAAGCTGTTCATTATTTGCAGTTTATTCCTTTCCACAAATTTTACCAGCATCTCTCCTCTAGTGTTCCTAGAATCGACGCTGTAGTTACCAACTGCTTGTTCACCAGGCTGCTATTTCTCCACTTTGGCATTGAAGTCGCCCATTACTACAGTATATTGAGTTTGCACATTTTCATTGCTAATTCGACATCTTCGTAAAACTGAACTACATCATCATCAGGCTTGAACTACCTTTAATCTATACCTCTTATTAAGTTTGATTACAACTGCTGCTACTAACTCATTAATGCTGTAGAATTTCTCAATATTTATTTATTTATTTATACATACATACATACACACATACATACACACACACACACACACACACACACACACACACACACATACATACATACATACATACATACATACATACATACATACATACATACATACATACATACATACATACTCCAGCATCAGTGAGGATACTGCAGGAGATGAACAACAAACATACAAACATTTATAAACAGGCTTACGTGAATTGTTTCAGTGGTAGTGAATGCATGTTGCCCGGTAATGAATTCCAGATTTCAATTGTTGATGGAAAAAAACAGTTTTTAAAGGAATCAGCGTCAGCAAAAAACGTTGGGATAATTAGCGCATGGTTACTCCTCGTACACAAGGGCTTGGAAAAAGTAAAATAGTTATCTAGAGAGGAGAGGTGAGGAGAATTGATTAACGTATGAAAAAATTTGAGGCATTCAAGTTTCCCACACTCTGCAAGAGAAGCAAGATCCAGTAGGGGAAGAGAGTTGGACGGTGAAAATTCCTTGTCATATCTCCTACAAACAAAACGCACTGCCTTTTTTGCACTGATTTTAGTTTTTTGACGTCACAGTGTTTGTATGGATTCCATACAACGCAGCCATATTCGAGGATGGGGTGAATTAGGGTTTTATATGTAAGAAGTTTAGTTTCTTGAGGAGCAAGACGCAGTGTACAATATAAGTAACCTAGTCTTTTAAGGGCCTTGTTACAGGTGACATCAATGTGTTTCGACCATGACAAATTGTGTGTTAGCAGGATACCTAAATATTTGAATTTGAAGACCCTATTTAAAGTAATATTGTTGAAGGTATAGGCAAAGAAGGAAGGGCATGAGCGTCATGTAAAAGACATGGAACAGTTTTGGAAAAGTTGACATTCATTTGCCATGCTTTGGACCAGTCACAGAAGTCAGCAAAATAATTGTTAAGGACAATATGATCAGTAGCAGATTTAATTGTATAATATAAAACACTATCATTTGCAAAAAGGTGTATTTTAACTGAAGTGTGTAGGGGGAGATCATTAATATAAAGCAGGAATAAAAAAGGGCCCAGTACTGAGCCTTGGGGAACCTCTGATGAAACAGGCATCAAGGGTGAGTTAGTACAGTTGAAACATACATACTGTGAATGCTGGGAAAGAAAGTCCGATATCCAGCCAACCAAAGATGCATTTTTTAGTATAGCGAACAGCTTGTGCACAAATTTAGGGTGTGGGACAGTGTCGAACGCCTTTGCAAAGTCTATAAAAATAGCATCAATCTGGTCACCTATGTCTAAAGAGCTGCTGATGTCATGAACGAATTCTATCAGTTGTGTTATAGTGCTAAGGCCACATCTAAAACCATGCTGGAAAGCAATAAAATTTTGTTAGTTGCAAGAAATTCCATAATATGTTTAAAGATAATGTGTTCAAGTAATTTACATGCCACTCATGCATATTTCCATGGAAACTGGAAATTTACATGAGTGTGCTGTTAAGGAGAGTGGCCTATAGTTAGCTAACAATTGAATGTTACCCAACTTAAATAAGGGCGGAATTGAAGCAAGTTTCCACGAGGGAGGAAGGATGGCAGTAGAGAGAGATTTTCTAAACATAATTGTTAGATAGCATCGAACGAAAAAAACAGTCGGGATACCGTCAGGACCACACAACTTCTTGGTGTCTAAGTTTAGAATTAAGTTGAGTAACACCCTCAGGAGAGTGATATATTGTCGATAGGAGGGTATGGTTTGGAATCAAAAACAGGGGTTACAGAGTTATCAGTCAAAGACAAAGTGGAAGTAGGTGTTAAAAGTAGAAGATACTGTTTGTGAATCTGAAACTGCAACATTGTTAATTATTAACATGTCCGAGGATGACCTAGGTGGTAGGATGGCTTTCCAAAATTTACGGGGATTAGCCGTCATTAATTTTGACAAGGTTACCTTGTAATAAAATTCTTTTGCAGCAACCATTTTAAAACGGAGTTCCTTTTTAGCGCTATGAAATTGCGTGAGTTTTGTTGAGTCACCAGAGCGTTTCGATCGACGTAATCTTGCCACACAACGTTATAAATGCAAAGGTCCCTAGTCATCCAGGGAATTTTGGTGTTTGTTTTCTTTGTGTTTAAAGGAATAAAAAGGTGGATACACTTACTGACAAGATTTTCGAAGAAGCTTATCAAGGTATTAGTATCACTAGTGGTACTTATTAGTTCAAACTCAAGAAAGGAATTGCATAGGGAGTCTGTTATTGCCAAATCATCAGCGTGGTTAAAGTCAGGAAATGTGCGGTAGACATAGCGGGATTTAGGGACGATGCTTGGAACTGCAATGAACACAGCATTGTCATCAGATATTCTATCAATAACATCAAATTTGTAACCGGCATTAAAAAGAGATGTAGCAAAAAATACAAGATCAAGGACTGAAGTTTACCGAGTGAAATCCTGAATGATCTGATGCAGGCCACAGGACAGTGAAATGCGGACCAACTCGTGCCCGACAGCTACTTCGCGTCCGCTAGCCTTCACAGAAGACCAATCAACATCCAGAGCATTAAAATCGCCCATGCAGATAACGTTGGATGAAGAAGTATTATAACTATGCAAAAATTCATTTATATTGTGTAAGTACTCAATATTAGAAACAGGCGGACAGTAAACGACCCCTATAATCAAAGACATATTTTCAAGTAGGACTTTACACCACAAAGACTCAGTATCAGGTGAGGCAGGGAGTACAGAAAAGTGAAGGTGAGATTGAATAAATAGAGCAACATCGCCTCCTCTCCCGAATTTTCTGTCTCGCCGAACCACCTTGAAACCAGGAGGGGTTATCAACAATCATGCACATCATCATGTAACCAGGTCTCAGTAACACTGATGATATGTGGCGAGTAAGACGAGACCAAGGAAAGAAATTTAGAAGAATTGCTGACAAGGCTTCTTCCATTAATGTTTAAAATGGAAAGTTTATTGCCAGTACTATGGAGTCGGGGGCATTAGGTCCTAGCAAGTGTTTCGTTGGTTTTGGTTGAGCCAGCAGATCATCTGACGAGAGTATTGGATGTGCTATCCTAATCGTATCGTACCCTGTCAATAAATACATGATCAAATCGAAGTTGAACAGATGAGCCACTATCCCTATGAGAGCAGGACGCTTCCCATACTTCTTGCGAATATTGCGAAACTGTGGCGAAGTCTTCTGAAACACGAAAGCTAGTGTTTTTAAGTTTATAGCAATTCCACAGCACCATCACCTTATCCTGAAAATCAAGGAGCTTCATAATAATGGGACATGACCAGCCTCTGAAATTATTGCCGAGTCTATGACACCTTTCAATATTCGGACATGCGATCTTAAGAGTGTTCTGGAACCATTTAGCAATGTTGGAAGAAAGTTTCTTATAATTCTCGTTAGGGCCCTCGCTGAGACCATGTATAATAATGTTGTTTCTTTGCGACCTGTTTTCTAAATTGTCGTTTCTGCAAGAGAGAGTTGATATAGCATTTTTTAATTGCTGGATTTGAGTGTGTAGGTTGTGATTACAATCCTGTGCACCACTAGACGTTGAGGGTGACTCCAGAGCAGATACATGAGCTTCCAAAGTCTCAAACCTCGTGTTGACAGATGACTTGAATATTGCCTGCTATGTCCTTATGGGTTTGTTATCCTACCCTGTATTGCTTCTTATCTGGGAAACCTCTATAGCAGAGGTCATGGCTGTTAATCAGCACTGTATAAGCCTCACCAGTTCTTCTAATCTCACTAAGGCCCAACAATGACTGATAGTTCATCAAAGAGTCCTGCTAAGCTAGCCTCACTCAACAGAGCTCGGGTGTTAAAAGTTGCCAGAGTCAATTTCCATTGGCGTTAAAGAAATTAGCTCTTCATAAAGCATTAATCCGTCCTAAACTAGAATACTGAACAGCAGTGTGGGATCCTAGCCAAGACTACTTGATTACTTCCTTAGAATGTGTTCAGACAAACTGTCCGTTTCATTCTTCCAACTTTAACTGAGAAGCAAGCATAACAGAAATGAAAGCTAATTTGAATCTTCTATCGTTGACTTCACAACAAAAGATTTGCCGGCTCACTCTGTTCCACAAGTTATATTATCATGCCACCTCGCACAATAACTTCTTCCATCGATCCAATTACATATCGCGTTGCATGGACCATCTTCACAAAACAGCAATTCCCTAATGCAGAACAGCTGCTTTTCTACCCTCACTTGTTCCCCGCATTTCTAAAGAATGGAACGATCTTCCCAATGAAACTGTATCAATGAAACTGTATCTATAACTGACATCAATAATTTTCGCCCAAGTTTTGGTTGGTATTGTACGAACATTGACAGTATTGTATTTCGTACTTACTAACGATTTCATTGTTTGTTTCTTACCTAACATTGTATACACGGGAGCAAGCATTTACGTGCCTGGATTTTTCACATTGTCTGCTTTAATTTTCTTTCTGCCCAGTCCCCTTTGTAATGCCTGCATGGCCCTGAGAATAAAATAAATAAATAAATAAATAAATAAATAAATAAATAAAATATTTGTGCAGTGGCTTCATTCTATAAAGCTGTACAAAGACAGAGTGGTTGAGGTGAAAACTGAGCCCATCGTGCACATTTTGTGTATAGCACGTATGTTCATGATTACATTGCACTGTTTTACACTGGCAAAATTATGATGAAGGACGCAGACAGACGATTGCTCTTCGTCCATCCACATCCATCTTCCCTTTTTCGTCATTTTTTTACCAGTGTCAAACTCAGCACAACATAATCATGAACATGCGACAACTAGCCCCTTTCATTGCTTTACTTAGTAGCGCATGCATGTGTGTGAACACACACATAACTGTCTAGGAAATGTTAAAGATGTTTGCAGATGAAAAGAAGGATTTCAGAGCTAAGTCTAGAGACATTAGGTTTGCAAGGTTAGTCATATCCACTGTAATGCTGACGAGGACAAGTTCCATATTTTAACAACAAAACACACACACATAAATACGTTTCAGAAATTAACACCGCTAAACAGACGAGGACAAAGGAAAAGAGGTTGCGAGTCAGCGCCAGTATCTTGCTCTTCTTTTCCTTCGTCCTTGTCTGTTTAGCGCTGTTAATTTCCAAAACATGAATTACCACCAACTCGCCCAAGTTTCACTTCTAGTACACATAAATACCTTGAACGAACCTCACTCATGATAAGCAGTGAACTGAATGAGGCTGCTGAGGTGTTCAATAAAATTAAGAGCACTTGACTACAGAAAATTTTGACAGCACACATTAATCAAATCTGTTATTGCTTTACAGGTTATTCTAAGAGCCAGCCAAAAACTAACGCACAGTGTGATATGATAAAGAACACTGTGATGCTTGCCAAAATGTTGAAACAGATGTGATAATGTAAACTCAAACTTTTATCACTCACAGAAAATGATGCTTGTAAAAAGTTAGTTTACCAGTAATATTTCTGTGTTGCACAGTGCACACATGAAACATGAAAAACCTATCACTGTACTCATAATTACCGTAAGTGTTGGACATTCAGCAAGGCACATTCATGGGGAACCCTGACCACCTTTGGTTCACCAGTTGTTCCTGATGTGAACATGGTGTAAGCCATTTGTGGCTCCAGCAATGTTGGCTCTTCAATATGTGCTCTTGCATCGTGGAAATAACTAGCAAATATAAATTTGCTGTCCCATAAAGCATCGAGCACAGACCACTCATCAATCGTTGCAAGGCTGCACTGCAAAAGCAACAGAAAGACTTTCTATAATCATAATGGATTTCAATTACACTTTTCATACTGATGATGCAGAAGTGAGTAAAAAGCACACAGGAAGCAAATTGCAGGTTATCATGGAGAATGTATACCAGTGAGCAAAAGTACACGGACCATACGCTCCCCCAAAAAACTGAATTTATTTGTATTTCAGGCGCACAAAGTGAAAATGATGAGTGCAGTGAAAAATTCACAATTCCAAGTTTGGACTGCAGTCTTTAAGTTACATTCACAGATGAAGAAGAGAACCGACGTTATTATGAAATCCCTGGTCCCTATACTATTGCTCAGGGGGTACACCACTAGGATCAAGGAAGACACTGGTGGGAAGAACTTCAGAACATGCTGGCAGCATTGGCAATATATTTTACCAGCAGCTGCACTTCATTTTTCTGATATTGCACAGGTATGTATAAGATTGTTAAAATGGAGGCGACAAATATAATGCTCCTGTCAGACAGGATATATTTAACTTCATTAAGGTCAATCTACATTGGGCTTTTTGAATTGGATCAAATCTTAGTTCAACTGAACTTCGATTTTTCTGTAGAGGATCGAAGTGCACCTTGTAGTGACATATATGTAGCAGCACTTGATTTATACAAGTCTCATCATCACAGACTCGACAGTGTCCTTGTGACAGGCACATACTGCATGTGCAAACGTATTGCGCACAGGTATTACAGTCACGTGCCAAGTTGGGAATGACAAGAAAGTGGGATTTCGTACCTTATCATACAGTGATTTCTCTGCAACTAAATAGAGTGGAGTTGTTGTATCCACAAGTGCTTTAATGTACTTTTCAGGACACTCGGACCTCAGGAAAGCAAATGCACAGGAAGCCTTGAGTACCCTGGGGGAGGAAAAAAAGCCTTGCCAATCCGAGCAACTCAAATGACGGACAGCGAAGCTGTATAAGGGAGTTCTCACATCCTAAGAATGTAAAACGGTGCTCCTTGGGCAGCGTCGAGGGCAGAGGGCCACTGGATTAGCAACGGGCGAGATCCTAGGCAGGCTCATGGACGTTAATGCCAACGCCGATGAGACGTTGACGGGACGCTTGTCACGTGGGAACACGAATGCTGACGTTACTGGTGTACCACCCAAACTATTATTGATCTAAGCCAAAAAGCCCAGAGCCCAGACGCAATACCCACAAAATATTTGTCTGTTTGAGTCCCTCCTGGCTGATCTCCAACGTGGAACTGGTTAAAAATGACGTGAGAAACAAAATTTATGTATTACTGGCTAAGATAAAAAGGCAAATAAATTATTGTCTATTCGGGTAATTCAAAGCAAATTCTGGGTTCTGATGCAGGCTACGTTGCTGCCATTTCCTTGATTGCCATTTGATACCATACACGCCGTCGCACGAAGATGATGTTGGAAGTCCCTTTAACAGCTTCGCTGCAAAATATGGGGCACTGATTGTGGACGACACGAATGTTGACACTGCACACATACCCTAGAACGAGATCCACAGCGTTGGCTGTAGTATCACATAGACACGCTACGGTAGCATGTGAAATGCCGTGCCTGTTGATTAACGCAGAGAGCTCTTCTGAGCGCCGCGACAACTCCAAATACGTCTGATGAGACTTCTTGTTGCCATCATCGTACACCACAGCAGTCCTCGATGGGTTTTGCTCAACTGTTGCTTCGAAACAACCATGCAACGTAGACATATTCCAATGATTTTCTTGCTAGTTGATAGAGTTGGCTACTCGCAGACGCTAAAGTGACATTCTGCTGCTTCAAGTAGCTTCTGCGTTTTCGCTTACTTATTATGTAAAAAGTTGTGCCATTATCATAGGTTCAAAGACAACGCCATGCGCGAGGAAATCGTACGCACGTGATCCAAACAACACGCAAGCAACGTTGCAACGATAGCATGATGATGATCGCCTACTTGTAGTTTGGGTATATTCTAGGCCATGTTCTAGGCACTGGTTTGGGCACTTATGGCCATGGATGGGTGTATAAACCAACGCTTGTAAAAACTTCGTACAACGCCCGCTAAAAATTGCAGCAAGACTAATTACTCCCTCATTAGTCCACATCTGTTGTCAGACTTGGCAGGAACTGTAGCGACTGTAGCATGACATTACGCAGGGCGCGGCGGTGGGCCGGGGGAGTTTTGCACACGACTGTCAAATCATCTCTATGGTCAAATACACAAGGTAGCATTAGTAGTTTTTTTCTAATTGTCAGAGGTTAGTGCGCAGCTCTTCTACTGCTGCGGTGGCTGAGCGCAACATTACTAGAGTTAGTAACGTTGGCTGAGCGCGATCACGCGCGTCCCATCTTGGAGGCATTCTATGCTGTACGTGGGTTCGAAGGCTTGTGAACCTGATAGCTGATGGCTTCGTGTGCGCTTTCTCGCGCGCCTAGTTCGCATTAAAACGAGAGGCAGTACGAAGGTCAATTCGCTCGCCGTTGCTACCGCTCTTTATCACGCCAGCGTTCGAGTGTCGATAGCGAGTGTCCACCGTCATCGAGTGATTTGCCTGTGCGCGCGTGACAACAGGCATGTTAGTTTGTACTGCAGTAAATTTATGCAGTTGATAAAGCGACAAACCTTACTTCTATAGCTGTCTAATGATTTGCTATCGCAATCAATGCTTCGCGTTTCGGTCGGAACTGCGACTTCTTTATTACATATGATAGACTGGGGGAACAGGTCAATTAAAGGATAGAACAACGTTACCCTTAATTGGCCATTCACTCTTACCAAGAAGTGTGTCGCACTGAACTCCTTTTTAAATGCCAGGTGCACCAGTCTAGCTGTTGGCCAGATCAAGTCACTGCAGCAAAGATCGGCTGTCCAAAAAAGTCAATTTTCTTCACCAACTACACTTCGCTCCAGGATGCAGCAAGCATTTATTCAACAGACAACTAACCTGCAGGGCAAAGCTCTCTTCCATACCTCCCAGAACATTTTAGAATAGGGTTGCAAAACTCAAAACCAATGTGACTCAGACCCACGGTGTAGGAATATTACTCAATATTCCTACACCGTGGTCAGAACCAACCTATCTGGGAGCCGCACATCAACAGGAAACATTTTTGCTTGTGGTAGGGCAGTTTTTGACGTCAAAAGTGTCTGCAGGGTCAGTCATCAAATAAATCACCTGTACAAACATATAGGCACTTCTAAGGAGATAGGCCAGTTTCACAGCATTCTTAGTTATGTTTCCATATATGTTATCAGGGTAACTATAAACCTCAAGGAGGGGCTACTTCTGTTACACGCCTTTTAGGTCTGGCCAACACTGTCGATGAACGTAGTATAGTCGCCGTCTTCTGGTGTTGCCAAGTAAAGGTAGTGAAAGAGGTGGTTGCTCAGTTTCTCATACTTAAATTACTTTAAATGATGTTTAAAATATTTCAAAAAGGCTCTTGATGTGTTCTGAAGATTTGATGTTCTGTACGTTCTTCACCATATGCATGAATGTTTACTTTCAAAATTAAGATATTATTTGTTGCCAGAATTTAAATTGGGTGGAAAGCGCCATGATGTTTCTGAATGCGTGGTGCGACAGTGGTGACTGCAGCGAAGCAAAATTTTCACCTGTGACGGCAAGCGAAGAGGTTTCCGCGGACCGAAGTCGGGACGCCTTCCGGGGCTGGAGGCCAAGCTTGCAGCATACATTGTTGAAATGCATGATTGGTCCCTGCCAGTGATGTACAACATAGTCATGAGACCAGTCTGGATCTTCGCATTTTAGGGACCTGCTCCCCCTTGAGTACGAGTGGCTGGCGGCAGAAGACCGCGAACTTACGCCAACCGGACATGTCAAAAAAGCCTCCCTGACGGCTGTGTGTGGTTGGGTGCTTTCGGCGTGGATTTATGTATGTATGCGAATGCACTTATGTATGCAAATGCGGAATTTCGTTGGACGAAGACGTGCTGTGAAACCGTAGCAGCAATTACGATGGCATCACTAGTGAAGACGATGGCACAAGTGAAGAGTAGTCCAGTGACCATGCCAGCTACTAATAAATTTTCGTTATGGAATGCGCCTGCAGGTATGCCCTTCTTTTTTTCCCCTATCACACGCGATATGGGAGGGTCGACTTACAGGGTCGACTTACATTCGAGTCGACCTACAATCGTGTAAATACGGTAGCCTTGATTGATGCTCACTCCCACTGCACTGCCATGTCGGCAAATATTTGTGAAGGTTGAAAAGTTAGGCAAACACACAAAGCATATTACCATTTCGCAGGCACGATAGCCTTCGGTCACTGAATACAGACATATTGGAAAAGCACACGGTCGATTCAATTATGTATGCTGCACAGATAAAGCGGTCATTGATGTTGTATGAAGAACAAAACTTCATTGCATGACGACTCTAGTCCAAGTTGTCTCTGCTTGTGGAGGTGGCGCTCAGTAGTGGTGGACTTGTGGTGGATACCATTGCCTGCTAGATGTGGCTGACCTGGCACACCAGAAGGAGCCAGACTTAGGCACAGGTCTTCTTGTGGTGCAGTCACGGTGTGGGTGCAGTCCAGCTTGTCCTGGTATATGGCACAGACAGGAGGAGCATTGGCATGTGTAATAATGTGGGGGGACATTCCCAGTACGTGTACCACATTAGGATGCTGCTCCCAGACCCGAAAGATGGGATAGCCTAATCTAACTGTGCTCAATGTGATGAATGATTGCATCATTAGGGAGAGTGAGGGTCTGCACGTGGAAAGAGATACGAGGGAGTTGTTAGGGGCATGCGGGGTTTGTCAACCTCGGAGTCGAGCATGGCATTGCTTGTGGTGCTCAGCTGAACAAGCTTCAGGGAATAAACTTCTCGTCATCGGAGTGGGGTGCTCAGTATATTGACGTGGGCAGGCAAATGAGCTTGATCATTGCCTTCCGTCCCGATGACCAGAAATCCATTCCAAGAGGACCTGGAAGTTTGGATGAGATGTTATGCGTGTTTATATGAGCAAGAAGGTGACAGTGAAAGAATGTTGTAAGATTACGTGCAGTTGTCGCATGCGTTCATTAACTGTTCTCGGTAAAAGGGCTCTGCTCCATTTTTCTTTTTCTCCTTTTTGCTGTGCTTGATGCCACCAATGGTTCATTTTATGCCCAACATTTGCTGACAAAAGTGTATACTACAGTTTCTCTCATCATGCGACCATGTGTTGACTGAAGCACGAGTCCACTATAGAAATCTGAAATCAGCCCCAGGCAGCCAGAAATTCACTTGTGGACCAAATTTGGCATGCCAGCCGTATGTTGTGCATCCTTGTATTAAAATAACCTTTTAGTTCATACTACTGTAATGCTACTGAGCCAACATAAAGTGACAACACAACTTCGCTGTAGGAACTAGTACAGCCTCCAATCTTTACTTGCATAGACAAAAAGCCTTTTGTATAGTAGTCTAACACTCCATTTTTTTAGCCAATAGTTTTACAAGGTGAGCAATAAATAATAGTGTCATTTTGCCTAAGGTAGTATGTATCAATTATGACAAGCAGGATATGTATGTTTTCTCAGCCCGCTACTAGAATACACTACCTATGCATATGTAATATTAGCAGAATGAATTTAAGAGAAAGTTAAAGGATTGTATGGTATGCTGCAATGTTAGTTCATACATTCAATGCAGTAACGCATTGCATATCATAATTCTATGAAAATGCTGTTGGAGAGCATTCAACCTTCTTACATTCAGGCTTGGAGAGCATTCAACTTCTTACATCTTACATTAATACATCACTATCTTCAATTTGCAATTCCTTCTAGCCATCATCGTACCTTGCTGGTGAAGCAGCGCACTGACACGGACACAGAGAAGACAAACAGAAAAAGACGAGTTGCGAGTGCAGCGAGTGTCGTCTTTTTCTGTTTGTCTTCTCTGTGTCCGTGTCAGTGCGCTGCTTCACCAGCAAGGTACGATGATCACTCACCAACTAGCCCAACTTTCGACTTTACTGACCTTCTAGCCATCATCTTTTGTAGTTATTTCATTTTCAGAATGGTAGTGTTTATTTGCTATGCATTGTACACATTTAATGCTGAGAGATGTGCCTGATGTCAGATCTATTTTTGTATTTGACTGACCAAGGTTCGCTGAAATCAAAGACCCTGCCACCTTTAAAGTTGCAATTAACAATTTATTGTTGGAACACTCCTCTCTGTAATACCCTCAGGTCCTGAGAATATGAAAATAAACAAATTCCAATTTGTTTTAACATTAGTCCAATCGCAAAAGACCTCTTCATAGATTCAAGTGCTACAAGTGCACAATGTGGGACAATGTCAGTGAGATGAACACCCGGGGAACCTTAGAAAATATTTTATCCCAGATCAATGTGAGCCATAACAAACAACCACAGCAAACAGGAGGCAGGGCATTTTTGTTTATTTACGGCGACTACCTTAAACTGAAGAAGTCCTTGGTGGCTTTCCAAACATCTCTACCCTTGTTGTTGAGGGTTGTATAACACTTGCCCGTTTCTTCAGCTGCATTGCCAGTACTTGCTGCATAGTGCTATTCGATTGCGCAGGTCTTTGGCAGGTTTATGAACGACCATGATTTCATTGACCAACTTTGCACATGTACATACACTATGGCTATATTCTCGTGAGTGAGAGAGATCCGACAGTGGATTAAAAATTCATATTGCTCACTACAGGGCAATGAACCATAAGAGTCATCTCGAAACTGTATGCGTGCTGGCCAGGACATTTTCAAAATTTGTATCACCCCAATATCCAGATCAACCGCGATTTTATCGACAATCAATTGCTACAAGAAAGCCCTGTTGGCTCAGACAAAGTGTGCAATAGCTACATTACACTCTATCAACCTTTTCTGGTCCAAACTCTCGTCTTGTTCCTACTAGTGTGTAATAAAAAAAATATTCCCAGTGTACTTTTTTTATAATATATTGAAGCCATATCACAAAATCTTCACTGTAGGTAGCTAGTGACATGTCAAATTCCAAAATTCAGAGCGATGGATGTTCGAATTACAGCCACAAGTTATTGGAATGCTGTTTGCATTCCCTCAAAGTCGCATAGCTGGCCTTCAGAGTTGCAGCACTGAGGCCTAATCTCAGAATGTGACAACATGTAGACTTTTCTAAACCTTGGAGAGAACCAATGACCTGCAGCATTGAGTTTGCACAAATTAAATGACTGAACTGCTGGCACTCAAGATCTTTAAGGTTAGCTTTGGTCTATGCTCTCCTCAGTCTTGCATATTCTTTGTAAAATATTACAATTACTAAAGGAATCATCACCCCAGAAAGGCTTAATGAAAAATTAAACATGAAAAGGGGGATGCAAAAACAGTCCAAACGTCAAGAAAAAATGAAATTCATTTATTGTTACACGGAGGAAATTGAGAAATGGTTGTTGTCGCACAAGTTGGTGATAAAGTGCCATTAAACGAATAGTTGAACCTCGAACTGTGGCCACCACCACCAGTTATATAGCATAGGCCAGATGACTACAAAACCACATAATGAGCTACTGTTTGCAATTATGTTTGTTTTGCACATCCAAATGTCCCAAAGCAACACAGTGGTTAAAACATACTGTAGTGGCAAAATCCGTTTTGTGACCACCTGGGGTTCTGGCTTTGAACTATTCAAAGTGCCTTTACACAAGCATTCTTGCATTCTGTCTCAAATGAAATTGGCTAGGAATCGAACCCATAACCTTGTGCCCACACAAGTAGAGGCCCATAGCCATTGAGTCACGGTGGCAGGACAGTTTCAACTGCATTTCATTTGACCCCCCCCCCCCCCCCATTTTACAATAACTGGATGGCAGTTGCAGCAGGAGGCCTAAGTGTAATTATACCTATTATACTTACAAACTGCAGAGTCTACACTCCTGGCTCTCCCACAAGCTACTGAACAAATGTGAACCAAGTCAGAAAGTAAAGTGATTTATTAACCATTCAGCACGATTTGTACAATGACTTATGAAAACCTAAATTTGAAGATGGCACACTAAAAAAGAAAAAGAAAAAAGAAAGAAAGTAAGTTCTCCACCACATAATAAAAGTAGCACAAAATTTGTAAAGTCCATCACTTCTGCTTTGAAGTCATTAATGCTTCCAATAGTTTAGTTTGAAATTTGTCTACAACACTTTCTGAAGAACTCCTTCTGACGTTGCTAAAATGATTAGATGAGTTAGAACCGGACAACTTGAAAGGCTCCTCCACACCTTGCGGGGTGGAATTCATGTCCAGCTCTTTCAGCACCTTGCTGAAGGAGTCAACCCTTTTTTCAATAAATTGCAGGTCAGATGTGGCAACAGAGTCAGGGTTCTCATATGCTGCCATCCTTAACGCAGCTCGTTTCGTCTTCAATTCTGCTAGTTTTGTCTGAAGACTTCGTCTGAAGGCTGCTACGTCTTGGGAGCTGCCACATTCTTCGACATCTTCAGTCCTACTTTTGTCCACATATTCACAAGGATCAACTTGCTCTTGCGAGTTGTTGACATTAGTCGTGTTGCTTAGAGACATACAAGACTCATCATAGCTGAGGCACCAATTATCACTCTTGTTGCCTCCATTCACAAACACAGGTTGATCAGACAGAGTGCAACTCGCCACCTTACTCTCCAGCTCACTTCTCAAATTCTCTGATGGATGTTGCAAGATTCTGAGAATGTCTGGAATATTGTGCAAGTGATACAACTGGACACTGTCGAAATAAAAGACACCATCACTCAGGGAAACCTCAAGGTGAAGCTCTGGATCACACTTTTTTTCTAGCAAAGGCCCAACAAGACTGATACCCTTTTTGGAAAGGCTTGTTGACACCAAGTCATCTTTCCAGCCCAAAAGCTTTGAGATACCCATAGAAGACATGTAACGTCCCCCATTCCACATGATCACATCGGCAGTGTGACCCTCTGAGAAAGTCCATGTTTCTATAAAATTTCCAGCTGCAATTTCTTCTTTCACCATTGTGCTTACTGCCAAGTCTTCGTTAATCAAAACTTCACTAAGAGAGTACTCCATGTTGCCAACAGACATCACTAGCTCTACAGCTAAGGTGTCTTGCTCTTTGCTCATGACAGAGCAGCTACACTCTCCCATCTGTACTAGCTCCAAGAAGCGTTCCTTAGCGTTGGATGGCCACACCTGTTCGTTTTTGGGCTTTATACCTAAAAGTGAAGCTCTAATTGCCTGCGCAGGAAGTTCAAGAAAGTCAGATCGGAGCCTCCTGATGTCAGTAACTTTCACAGGCATTACCGTGCCGTAGTCAATGTAGGACACAAACACTTCATGAAGTCGAACACTTTGCACAACAGCCCGATGCCAGAGTGGATGTCCATTGCATGTGTACAGAGCAGCACAAACGAAGCCTGGCTTCAAATTACTGATACTCACGGAGTAAAAATCAGCAGGTGTGCTGGAGTAAAATGCATCTAGCTCAGTCATTAAGTCTGTTAGTCGACTGAGCCCATCACCTTCTGTAATTAAGATGTAAAACTCAGATGGCGAGAACACTTCCCCTATAGCAACAGAAAATGTCCAGCAGCTGGGTAGTTCTTGTACAGGATAAGCACACATTACTACAGAAGAATCAGACTCGCCAGCATCCAAGAGCGGCACAGATTGCCCGACATTCTGCATCGGGTGTTGCAGATCCTCTTTGAGTATTTGTACGGTGTGTGTCCCATCACCATGGTTTTTCACAACTGTGCCAGGAATTGCATACAGTATGTTGCGAATGAAGTCGCTTGTGCATTGGCCGTGAGTTTTGATGTGGCGATGCTCACCAAAACGGCTTTCGTACAAGTCTAGCAGCTCTGAAACTTCGAGGCCTTGAGGGATTTTGAGCAGAATTGACAACAATCCACATCGGAGATCATCAGGCAGGGCAGGGGCACCAGTTCGCGTTTCCTTCTGGTCGTTGTTGGGAAGCATAACTTTGAACTTCCCTCCAGAGTCAGGCATAATGCACACTGAAGAGACTGAAGATAATATATCTGGCAACATTTCAAGAGGGTGCTTATTCTGCTTAAAGTAAGCACTGCTGCCCATTCTCTCTTCGCACATTTTCATCAGCAATTCTATGTCAAGACCAGTGGGATACTTCTCCAAAAGGCTCCTAATGCGAGTTGCGAAACCTTGTGGAATGTCAACAGTTAAATCAACTGTTGACGTTCCCTTGCTCGTCACCTCAGGTGCAACTTGTGTCTGGTTGTCAGCAAACTCTCTACCGACTGCTCTTTGTGTGAGCTCATGTTCATCTTGGCCGGCAGTTGCTCGTATGCTCATAGATCTTGGCTCGTATGCAACAGCACTGGGATTGAGCGTGCTGCTCATTGACTGCTCACTTGTTTCACCATTACAAGCAATGGGCCCTTCTTCCAGCGGAGTTACAAATGGACGGCACAGTGAAGGCCTCAAGGTAGGCTGACCGGGGGGAATGCTGACACCTTGCACAGGCAAAGTGTGTTGATAGACAGGCTGATACATGCTGCTGGTAACACAATTCTGCGCAGTCCACTGCTGAACAAGGCTGTTACAGGGCATATAATTTAGATTTCTCTTTACAGAAGCTGATTTGCTGCCAGAAGCTTGGCCTGAAGAGTCATCACTACACCGTTCATGCTGAGCTATGTTCGTAACTTCTCTACAGTTTTCATTGTCAGAAACCGACAGAGGCATATAAGGAATTGGCTCATGTTTAACACATTGGGGGGATTGATTGGGTGCATCACCTTCAACATGATGTTTCGGGTCCACATGGATGGGATAGTTTGTTGCAGTACTGTTCAAAAGACCAGTATTTCTGAGTAATGCATAGTGGAGCCTTGACACCCCTCTGCGTTGAGCTGCGTCATTTGAGGCTGTTGACGTAGTTGTCGTTTCATTGTGAGAATCTGGAGTGCTAGGTGTGGCACGAGAACTTGAAGGTTCACACAACTTCTGTGACGTCATGACTGTCGTTGAGTAGTCTCTTCCGCCAAAGGAGCGGCCACCTCCTCGGCCCCTATACATGCCCCTTTGCACATACTTCCCTCGTACTGGTGGTTTGTGCGATACATGACGGACTTTAGCTTTTGTTGTGCTTGGCTTTTGCTGCTTGACCATTCGTTCAATGTGTTGGACTTCCTGCTTTGCTTTAGCCTGTATTACATCCTCTCCAGTATAGCTGCGCGTGACAATAACGGTGTCGGAGATTTTGTTAAGAAACTGCCGAACATTTGTGCAACCAAATTTTTGATATGGCACAGGGCGGTCTTCATGAGACTTGAACTCCTTTTCTAGTTCTGAAATTGTCATGGGTCCTTTATGTGCAAATAGTATTGAACTGATAACCAATTTCACTGCTTCCAGATCTTCAGCCATTTTCTTTTAGCAAAAGTTATTGGCAGAAGCAGAATAACTGCACAGTTTAGAATGAAACAATCGAAGAAACTAATCTTAGAATGGTTAGAACATGTTAACTGCTAAACAACATCAAGTCCTGCTTTGAGTAGTGGCGGGCTTGTTAAACAGAGGCATCAGCGGATGCAGCTGAAGGCACGGCAGTTGACACTGGTGAAGTTGACTTTTGGCATGACGCTGACATTGGCTTGCTGGACAGGTGAGTGCACCTTGATCTGGCGAAGATGGGTGTCCCGACCGTTCTGGTGATTCGACAGCACAGCAATTTGCACAAAGAAGGTCCTCACAGGGTGGCCAGCTGCGTCACGTGTAGCAATGTGCACCCAGCCCGTGGGCTCCGTCAAGTCTACAGCCTCCAGCTCCTGCAGGTCGTGGAAACTGCTGCCCACACGCACAGAAATCCTGCATGTTGAAGAGAAGGCAAATGACAATTTTTCACATTGGTCCTTCTGCTGGCCAAGTGCATTTGTCTTACAGTTAAAGAACAACTGACAAATACAATAGGAGCTAGTATGATTTTTCGTAGTCCAGTTCACCAACACAGCACTGAAACAATGCAGCATGCAGCGTCATCTTATGGCATTTTCTGCTAATAAACTCTAGCGAATGACATGAAAAGTCCGAAAGGCTCGCAGTGAAATGATTTTATTTTTTGTTTGATGGCAAAACTCTTGGCAGATAATGAAACAAAAAAGTATCTCTGCTGAGTCTGCTGCTGAAAATGTAAGAAAAGCTCTTTAGGTGTAGACAGTGCGCCTTGCAGGAAGGGCTGATAGTGTACTCTGGTTCAATATGATGCCATGAGGTGGCTCTTGGATCATGGGTTTGTCACAGGAGAGGGGGCAATATTTTATTAAAAATGTGCTCTGTTCTGGCATAATTTTCAAACAAATTGCACACAGTCGCTCAGCAGAAACACTTGCATGCATGTGCACAATGCTCATGCCAGCAATGGAAGGTAGAACGCTGCCCTTGCTCCACTCCTGTGTCTATTGAGTGGAGCATGACAATGTATTAATTTGGCTTGTCATTTTGTAGCCAAGCTGACTGTACGTTGCTTGCATCCCAGGGAGAGTGCTCGTGAAAAATGGGAAATCAGACAGTGGCGCCACTTTTTTACTGGATGAAGCTGCAATCATTGGTCTCTTCAAAAACAGCACGAAAGCATGTTATTTGGAAGTGCTCACAACGGCATTTGTTACGCTATGTCCACAATTAAAGATGTGAATCTCAAACAGTGATGCGTTAACACATTTGGCATGTTAAGTCTCCGTGTTGAGTATCGCCACAGACAACACATACTTCCCGTTTAGTCCTGAGGAAACAGTGGATAGTGTACCAAAGCTTATTATCAAACTGCATGAACAATAAAATGTGACCTCTGTTCAAAATCTGAATGTGAATAAGCCAGCAGTTTAGCCAGAAGACTTGCACACCTGGCACTCCATCTTATGCAACCATTGGAAAGGCATCACTGAATGAACACTTTGTGTATTTTACATGCAACATTCCCTTTTCTTTTTTTTCGTTTACTCAAGCATATCCATATATGCCCTAATTTTCAATAGGTTATGCAGTTCCCTAGAAATGAAATGGACACAAAGTTCTCCCAGATGTGCCCTGTCCTCAGTGGAGAAACAAAACACAATTCAGTAGTGAACAGTTTGCATCATACAGGTCAGCTTCACTCTACTACCATTCTGCTTGCTGTCTACCAAGCTCATGATAATACTCCGTGTGTCAGTGACTAAAAAACTGCAGGGCAGGAGAAAGCATAGGGGCATGTCATTTATTTATTTATTTTATTTGTTTGATGATACTGCCAACTGCTTTTTGGCAGCCAAAGCTGGGATGGTAGATAAAGAAAAGGGACACTTTCACAAAGCAAAATAATGTGGAAATACAATTCAAGCACAGCAAAAATAAAAAAGCACTCAAAAGTATGTGTACGCAACTGTGCAGGGCAAGAGTGCTGATGACTAAGGATGAGTGTTGAATAAAAAGCAAAAGAGGGTATGTAGGATATAGTAAGATCACAGCTACATATCTTTGAAAAAGAAAGCACTTATTTTAAAATCCGTACAAAAAAGAAAAAGGAAAGGAATATCAAGTGCTTCTCTCATAAATGACAAACAGCGGATAGGAAAGAGTCGACTGAGTGCCTCTTCGTGACTTCTTTTGTAAGTATGTTCCATCCTCTTACGGTTCTAGGAAAGAATAAAATGGGTAGGCATTTGTTCCAGCCAAGGGTATAATGAGGGTATGTTCGTGTATTGCACAAGTTATTCTAGAAGTTTTAAACTGTAAATAACTTTCATAATTCATTTTAGTTTGCCGTTCCATTGACTATTGTATAAAGCATCTTGGGACGGTGTAATTTATGACAGTCCTCCAGTATTGGTAGACTAGACCATGAACAGACATCAGATATTGACTTCTCTTTCATAGGTATTAAAAATAAACTTCAGCGTTCTCTTTTGCACTTCTTCAAGCTTATCTATATTAGCCTTTGTGGGTGGGTCCCAAACAACATCACAATATTCGGGTAAAGGATATGCGAACGATGTATCGCCAATCAGTTTTGTTTTACTTGTGCAGTGCTTGAGACGATGACGAAGCAGTCAAGAGTCTTTTTGATGCTGGCAAAACTATGCCATTTGATGTGAGCACTCCATTCTAAATTACAAGCTATTTCCAGTCCAAGATATTTAGGCACATTAGCAGACTTGATGTCAGCGCTGCTAATTTTGTATGCACGCAACAGCGGGTTCTCTTTTCTCGTTACAGTCATTTGGGAGCACTTAGAAATCTTTACACTCATCTTCCAGATATGGCACCAGCTAGAAATTGATAGAAAATTGGTTAAGGTTGATTCGTCACCTTCAGACTGAACAGCACGATAAACAACGCAGTCATCCGTGAAGAATCCGCATTCTATAGGAGTGTCAAAAACAGATCATTTATATACACAAGAAATCATTATTTTCTTCTAATTTTTCCTTTTGACACACGTGTTTTGCACTGATGCACTGCTTTGGTGTTTCATCCACAATGGGAGCCATGCTCAGAAAGGTCCAAATTCACAAGATGCAAAATTACGCAAGTCAGCTGCTCTGCCAGAGCTTGGCTCATACTTAACCCTGCTATTCTGGTTGGACGGGTGCCTGCACCTTATGCATGGCTTATCTTCAGAAATACGCTTGCAAACGATGGTGCAACACTATCGAACTTAAAAATATTTAATTAGTACATACCATTGATCATATGAGAAATCATACAGCAAGAGTGATGGTTATGTCTGTATTTTACATGAAATTTGGTGTCGTTCAGGTTTTGTAAGGCATACAACAGAATATGGTATATTAACACAGGTATGAATTTGCCATACAGGGGAGCTTTTTTTTGCAATGTATGTTGATTCAACCTGATTGCTTCCCATACATATTTTAGTCAGTCTCGCGAAATGTGCAGGTGGTATCAAAAGTTGGCGGCATGTACGTTCAGCAAAGAAAGTCAAACTTCAACCAAGTTTTAGCCTGCAGCCTGTAGAATTCTTGTGTTGCTGCGCTGCTTTTACTAAGAACATGCCACAGTATGTGGGTCACATACACTAGTACAGATAGAAAATCTGAAATACAGCCTGCATGCTCAGGCTCAGAAAACATTCACCCCAATAAACTTTTGATGCAGACGGTACAGCCTTCTAAAAAAAAGAAAAGAAAGAGAGAGGTGGGGGAGCCAGCTGGTAGTTCGTGCTGATGGCTGGGTGGTCTTTACTCTTTTTTTACGACAAAGTACTGTGGTACAAAGAGTATGTACATATACATAACGAATGAACTTTTTGTCTGTTCTATGCTGACATGTGCACAGAAACTCTCCCATTGTCAAGACAGCATTATTATGACTGACAACTACTAAGCTGGCTCTGTACACAGGTGCACCGGCAATAAAAAGAAATGTGGACATGTCCCCAGATTGTGCGCGTAATAAGACCGATTAGTTGCAAATCAGTTGCCTCAACTTATGAAATGTTATTACATAAGGCATTACTAAACCTTGAAAGGTGTTACCTCTGGTGTGACTCTGTTCGGCAAGGGTCTGACTGGTGTTGTGGAAGTCGAAGGGGGCTTTTGTAGTAGCTGGTTGCTTTTTTTCGTCGCAATGATACATTGAATATTTTATACAAGTACTTCTCCAAGAGGGTACATGTAACCGGCAAACGGAGGCTGCAGGAAAGCACCTGAGATTATAATAACATTGTGCCTAATGGTACTTCGCACGTACCTGCTTTGCTTCCGCTTCGCTAACTCCGCGGCTCTCGCCTACCGACTCTCGCACATGTTTTTGCAGAAGGACGTTTATTTAACTCAAAAGGGTTTAGTAAAGATGCTTTTGAAAGGTCACAGAGAGCAGCATACGAAAAGCCTGGCACGAACGAAGATACCTCTCCAGCACTGCAGGCCCGGTTTCTACTACGGCCCCTACTCCTCCCCCGGGAAAATCAGTGATGCAATATTAAAGGTAAAACGCCGCAAGCCGCGAAAAAGGTATAATTCGCCATAACTGACTCCGCACAAGCGCCGCAGGTGCGAGAAAGTTTGTCCGACGTACACCCAGCAACGAAAGAAAGCCCCCCGCGACTTCTACACCACCAGTCAGAACCTCGCCCTCTGTTCTTCGCTTTTGTTAAGTCCCGTGCTCTACCAACAGTTCCAGCAGGCACATACCCTGACAAGGAACGCGTACCTGTTAGGTGTGTAGCTCTCGTCGAGTTTATAGTCGGCGTAAATGCATATCCCCTGAATAGTCGTCTTGCGGCGAAACTGAATGTTGACTAGGTGCGGCTGAGGACCATCGGACTGCCAGTACGTGTCAAGGCAGTTGTCACGCAGCTGATCAACACCAAATCCTGCGAAAACAGCAAAATCATGCGAAACGCCTTACAGAGTCAAGGCTGCTGACATTCACCCGACCGCAAGTTTCCAGGGCACCAGGGACGCGAGAAAACGAAAGAATGAACGCACACAAACGCGCCCAAAATGCCCACTCACGATGCCGTGAGGAAGTTTCTTCACAGCCCCGTGCACGGGAAACATTTAGTCGCGTGTATTACACTGAATGACTTCGTGGCTTACCCGGCTTACAAGATGACAACGACCACACAGCTTGCGCTCCCACTTCCCTGACTTTGCCTTCCCGTTCCAAGCTCAAAGAATCGCGGACATAGCCAGTGTTCATGGCAGTACGGGGATCAGACTGAGCGAAATACTCGCACGCACCTACGAACAGTTGAGAAAGACAAATGAGCAAATTTGCGACCGCGCGCACTCAAAATGTATACAGTTTCAAGTACGAAGACATTTACGTGACGTGCGAGGAGAGGCTTTGCCTGCAGGAGAGCCGCCTTTACTGTTGCATCGACAACGCTATTATCACTGTTATCTTGAAATTGGCACAATTAATTAGGCAGAAGAGCTCACGCAGGCACGCGAGTGCTACGCAGTACGATATAGTACCATGAAGCAGCAAATCGACAGCGTCGTCAGCATTTAAGCATAGAGAAAGGGATTTTAAGGCAGCGGCACAACCATGGCACAACTGCCACAAAATATAGCACGCGCGCAATGTTGGTGTAATGGTGATGATGATAATGATGGTTTATTTACGTGGTGCCCCGTGTTGTACGTTGTGCGCGTTTTACATAGCTAGGTCACACATGGCATGAAGTTCCCTACCAAATTTTTTTATTAAATTATGGCGCATCGCTTCCTAAGTACAGACGTCACTCTCGGAAGCCATGACCAGCGCTCAATCTGTGCTATGGCTATGGCGGCAGTGTGTTGTCCGGCGTGCCTCTTTTTTGCGATTATGGCTGGGCACATAGAGTTTCTCACCATAGTGCCATAGAATAAAGAACAAACTGATAGTTCTATAGTGAGAAACTTTATGTGAAACAAATTGGAATATGGCCTCGAGCTCCACCACTGGAAATGCTGGCGCCACCGTCGGCGTGACGTGCTAGGAGGGATCACGTGGACATAGCGGCCGCGTCGGCTGCTTCGGGAGCGCCGAAGCGAGCTGAAAACGAGTTTAAATTCCCTCGTACGCTGCGGTCCTCATTTAGTGGCGAAATTTTCCCGCTTCGAGTGTCTCCTTTACAATGCTTGAAAGCACTACAATAGGTAGTGGCTGCCCTTGAAGGCGCGCAACATGGTAGGCTCGGTGCCGCAGGGCCGAACGCCCGTAACGGAGGCCGGTGTCAGCCTTATTAACACGAAGCCGCAGGACAAGAAGCTGCGTGAAGCTTGGCTCGCGAAACATAAAACCGGCAAATAGTCATCGGCTACAACTCGGGTATGCAGCAAGCACAGACGCGAGGAAGATTTCTGCTACGGCGCCCGGTCTGCGATGTTCCGAAAACGCGCACTGAGACGCTCGCCCGAATCCGCTGCCCGACTAATGTCATGACGGTTTGGTCTATGAACTTGTCGATGCTATAGATACTGGCAAGTTGAGTGGAGTGGAAAGGTAACGGTAAAAAGCACATTTAAAAAAAGCATGGCACATGGTCATGTTTGTGTTACGAATTAATGCACTGGATTTAAAAAAAGGAGCAGCGGGAAATGGCACGCTGAGAACACCGATAAACATACAGTGCGACGCTACTCGACAAATAATATTGAAAGGTCAAAGAATTTAGAAGAAGAAAAAAGATTCAATCGTCGCGACGGCACGTCACAGTCCCCGTAGGCGTCGAAGTCTCTACCGTGAAGTTATTTTCGAACAGCTCTGATAGCACCCACGCAACAATGGTTGCTTGCATACTGTCAAATGCTCATATTCTGCGGCTTAAAGCTCATGGCACGGTGCAAAAACGCGCGCGCGGAGAAAGCGAAACAGTGCGCGGACAATTATGCAGACGCGCAGTCGGTCGCTGCGATCGCTGCATTGAGGCTTCGTTCTATTACGCTCCATTTAGTTATACAAACACTATAAGAACATATTGCACATAGCTTGCTCTCAGCGTTTACCTACCTTTCACGCAAGAAGCCGGTTCGGGAGATTACATCGCGGCGCCCGCGCGCAGTGGCGTTTACTGTACGTATTCGGTAAAGAGATAGCGTCTGTAAACGATTGTGTGCTTTCAGTTTGCCCAAGATTATTATTTAGACAGTAGAAAACTTCTCTCGTTCCGAAAGTACTTACAGAAATGTCCGGGAGAGCTCGCGCGTGGTGTTTTCAGTGAGCGCTGACAGCAAAACCTATGAGGAGCGCGCCGCGTGATCCCTCATACTACGCCAGCGAGGCGCTTCCGCTAGATGGCGACTCCGTAACTCCTCGCTGCCATATTATATATCATAGCATATATATGGACATATAGTGAGAAACTCTATAAGCGGCCGGGAGTGCCGGAGCACGCCGGTCTACTGCAGCACTACCTGTCGCTGCAGCTTGGAGTTAATGCTGACAAAAGAAAAAAATAATGGTGCAACACAGGGCCTCCGGAATTGGTAGTTATGGTTGTCGCGGAGCTCATGCATGTACGTACGGACCGATTGCTTGCTGTGGTTTTTCCTGCCACGTTCGCACATTCTTTATGTGTACGGGAAGCGCTGGATTTGTAAATATCTGTTTGTGTGCGTGTGTGTGTGTGCGTTTTCTTCAGTGAAACCTGGCGATCGCCTTTCTGGCTGATGCAGCATGAAAGGAATCTCATGCAACCCACTAGGCACAGTGCAGGTGCTCCAGCCTGACTTCTTATCGTCGTGTGTTTCGAAACACTAAAAACACATGCGTGCTTACCGAATGGAACGAGTAGACGAATGTTTGTCTTCTGCAACCGAAGCACTGAGCAGACGATCAGCAATACAGCATGATCTGTGGTTGGAAACGTGCAACCTTAGACGCCGTTTTGATGTAGCCTAACAGTTTGTATGGTTTATTTTTTGTGAATTATATTAATTTCAATTGTTTTGAGAGCGTTTTAGTTCATAAATGCAGAAAGTGTTGTGCATGTTTAAATTTCGCGCGCTATGCACGCTGGTCGATCGCCGCGTCCTACTGGCGGCGTCATCGCAGAAGCGTCCCCGGTTCTTCCATTGTTTTGCTGTACGGACGACACACTACCCAATTCCACTACACCATACTATGGCCTCCGAAATTGGCCAAGACTAATGCGACTCGAGAACAATCTACGACTGAGGCTACACCAAGGAATGGCATCACGGCGTCTTTATATTTTAGAGCGATCCCGTTTCTACGGCGAGCGCCGGCGTCGTACCCCGTAACCTAGCGAACGATGAAAGCGAAAACGGGAGAGAAGGAGATTCTTGATGATGGGAAGGAAAGGTTGGAGTAAAGTGCAGCGCAGTAACTGTCTCTCAGCAGAGGACACCTAAACCGCGCTGCACAGGGGGTAGGGAATGAAAAACGGTGATACCGAAGAGAGTGCGAGGAGGAAAGCGGAGGAGGAGGTTGCAGCGGAACCATGAGGCGCAAAGCGGCAGAAGAAAAGCGTAGTGCTGGCTGTGCGCAAGTGGCCCTGATCCCTTTTGACTCTGGGCAGGCGATTGTCTGCGGCGACGATGGCTACGAGATGGCGCCAGAGTAGCGCGCGTCGTCTGTATGGAAACAAAGCGCTGCATGGGTGGAGGTATGTCTGCGGCAGCTGCTGCGAATCGCATCCACGTCTCACCCACGCGATGCTTCTCGCGATCTCCTCATTATCAAGGCAGTCGCGCCACACCTCGCTCCGTTAGCAACGTGCCACACGAGGCAGATTGCCCACGGCAGTAAATAGATCACGAAATGAAAACATGTATAGCGCTGCGGTCAAATTTCACATTAGGGAGTATCGCAATCGTCGTTGAAATTTTTTCCAGCTCATGAATGTTTGTCCCTCTGCTACAAAAGCAATGTTTGTGCTACTGCACACAATTCTGCCTCAAGCACTTCAACCACAATGTTTATGCTCGTCTTGTTGAAATCTCTCGCACATCCAATGCCTCGGCAATCTCATCCTCAAAGGTTGGGGTTTTGTACTGCAAACACCGCCGTAGATGCACCTTTTCGGCCGGTGCTTAAAGCGAAGTATGGTCATTGTAGTGTCTACATATGGCTGATTTCATAATCTGGGCCACATCAGTGATGAAGCCCCAGAAAAAACTCATTCCACTAAAGTAGTTCACGTGGCACTGCTGCTGTATGTAGGCAGTTGTCTGAAATACATGTTTCAAGGACGCCTTCAGGAAATGGCCGAGTGTCACTTAGGTTTACTGCCTGTTCATTCTTATTAACAAATGACAGTGCTGTATGATAAATGGTTTGCACAGGCTTGCACAGTGCCAACAGCTTTCCTCGTGCCAACTTTTTTGTGCATTCTAATAAACTATCTCGAGCTTTAAAGTCGGGATCGCTGTCACTCGATTTGTCGAACCCTGCAACTCTCTTCTAGTGTGATTGTATACTACTAAAACTAAATTAAACCAAGCAAAAATGACAAAAAGCTAGCTAGCGAGTGAATACTAGTCTAGAATTTCATTTCTTGCATGATAGGGACTTTTTACGCATGTTATACCATGCTTGCAACCTAGTAGACCGAACTTAGCTTGTTTCCATAGAAGACTTTTGGATTCAGCACGGCTCACATTATGTAATCGCAGCCAGGAAAACATGCTGCCACACCTGACAGGAGTCCAAAGGCAGCGCACCACCACTCTCAAAAGTAATAGAAACTTGAAAGAGCATGCAGTTTGAAACTTTACACAAAAGTAGCCACAAACACTGGTCATCCCATGCCAGTAAGAGTTAGGTGCACCAAAATTTTAGCACACAAGCATTTTTGCATCCTGCCTTTTGTGGCTAAGAATCAAACCCAAAACCTTGTGCTCGGGAACATCCCTCGGGCTTGGTGAAATAAGTCTGTGGGTGGCATACGCCACTGTCTCAGCCAAATTTTGCTGTCTACCACCTATATATGGCTGTACGAGGTGCGTGAAGCTCGCAAGCGGATCGCGTAGTCCCCTTTCTCTCACTCTTTTCAACTGAAGGCCCTGCCCTCACTTTCTTCTAGACACTATTTTGTCATTCCATTAGATGGCTGCTATTGGCCGACAGCAGACATCAAGTTGTAGTCTGCTACATGGCATAGATACCACGGCCGTCACGAGTCCACTGGCTCAGCGCACTGTGGCTCGCTACGGATAACCGCATTTGGCTAATGTTTAATGTTTCGTAGGCACCAAAGGCTGAAGTCCTGGCGTCTACGTTAACATCCAGAATTAAATTTGAACTGAGTACAACGGTGACACTTAGAAGGCAGAGCGTTGCGGGCACACCCCATTGCAGCAATCTTCGCACTGCAGGGCATCGAAGGGACGGGAGCACAGCGGAGGCAGTGTTTGATTACGAATAATCCAGTTTCTGCCAAACACATACTTTTGTGGCCAGCTACTTCTGAAATAGCCTATTTTCACTTCAAATTCCTTTCTCCACTTCGATAAAAAGCGATTCAGGGCCCCTTTAAGGGTTTTATCCCTCTGCTTTAAGACACGGTACAAGAATTACACAATTCAGTTTGACTGCCTGGGGTATAGCATGCCCCTGATACTCAGTATGTTTCTGCATACTGCAGTTGGGATTCAAATTCATGACGCAGGCTACAAAAGTAAAAGTGTGGCAGCCATACACTGCCCATATGAGTTGCACCGGCAAGGCTAACTTTTAGTATTTTTGCAGTGACTACCTTTGAAATTTCAAAGCGAACAGACTGAAAGCTGTGTGTTCATGGTCATTTATTCCAATGTGCTCAGACTGTTTCAAGCACAGGGGGCTCATAGCCCTCTGGTCTATCCACTTTCACGCCTTCTTCGCCTTTGGCGGCAGATGCAGTTGCACTAGCACCACCTTTGCCAGAACCTTCTCCGTGCAGTTCCAGGAGCTTGCCCACTGTAAATAAAGCAAGCTAATGTCAATGAAAATGCAACGCACTGGACAAAATACAAATTATTCCACAGTAAAAAATATACTAGATGCTCAGCAAACGGCATAGCATTACTTTCTAGTAGTGGGCAGTTTCTTGCGAAATTGCATAGAGAAAGAACTGGTGCCACCACCTAGCAAGTTCCCTAATGGGTGCTGTGGCATCTTGGGAATGCTGGTATGCACATAATTTCCTACAAATATTGCTATAGGGAACTCTGGCACTTATATCTACAGGAGTTGCAAGTATAGTGATTCGGTCAACATGCAAATAATGGGCAGTACATGAATTTGCCTAAACTGTATCCTTTTGGCTTCAAACGGCTTCACAACTTTGTAAAATTGATTATATTCAACAAAACATTGTGCTACAATTGCCACATGTGCGAAGTCTGATTGTCTCCTGCACTTACAAAAATATGATTCTGCTATGAAATTTGTCCAACAAAGGCAGATAACGCATAGTAAACAAGGCCTCTAGAACGTCTGAAGGCATGAGCATGAGGATCAAACATATCTATGTACTGACCATGGTAGCTGAATAATTGCAGCGCCCCATTTGCTTCTAGAAACCTCAGTAGGAAACTATGATAATATGTGGGTTTGCAAGGCTTGTCTCAAACATTGCTTGGCTTCAAACAGTCCTTTCCACACAAATCCTGCTTTCTCAGGGCAAAAATCACCACATAGGTAAGTCTGCTGTAATACATAATTCATTATTGTCTACACATATTTAATACAAGAGAGGAAACAATAGCCACACATTTCCTTTTTTCACGTATTCCGGCACTAGCTCATTTAATTGCCACCCTCACTGAACACTTCACTCACTAACTGTTTCAAGTCTCCCAGTACTGTGTCTGTTCATTTACGTGTTAAAATAGCAACACTGACTTTGTGTAACTAGTACTCTTGCATGACAAACCGCACATGCAGCCTTCACAACTCAGCGGCTCGGGTGTGACCATTGACTACTGCTAGTTCCCATTTCGAAGAGGCACCGGCAACATATTAAAAACAAAATAACACTATTTCTGCACAAATGTGAAGTCCGAATTATTAACTGCACGCTGTAAGGTGTCTCAAAATTTTGGTCATCCTTATAGTTTAGGGCCATAGGCAGTGCCATGAAGCTGTAAGAATAAATGGTTGACGATTGCACTTACAAATGCTGTTGACACTGTTTCTAGATAGATTTCTTGCAGAAGTATTAACCAAAACCATATAAAATATCCTTGCAAAGTCTGTTACTAGCTAGTAACAAGACTATGTGTGGCATGGCTGTGACTCGCTTGAGGTATCCCTTCATAATGAAGTCTCAAAGTTGAATACATAGTTACATACATACAGTTGAACAAATAGCTAAGAGGCATGACAATAATGGAAGGCTTTTAACTTAACCCTTTATTGACAAGTGTTACCTGCAGACAACATACCAGAAAAATATTTTCTTGCAGAGTTTTGCTATTGAGTACGGAGTTTCTGGCTAAATGTCTTCAGCAAACAACGAATGACAAGTAGCAGGCGTCATTTGTTGGTTTAGAGCAGGAACACGGGACAAGGAAGAAGCTTGGCATGCAAATAGCACATCAGAGGAAATAGACCAATACAAGATCTCCGGCTGCAGTGGTGTCACACACATAATGTAAAGCAAACGTACACTTATGGTTCACATATTACGAGAGCTGCCTACAAACTCTATAAACAAAATAAAAGTCACAGGTGCCTTGGGGTAAAGCCAACTTCCAGTTTTCTGCCTGGCATTGCCCACCTATTTCCAAAAAAGTCTTCAGCAAAATATTTGTTTCCCCTTTTCAGTGATTTTGCTTATTCTCTATAGGCTTTGCACATTTTAATGGAAAATATTTTAAGGGGGAAGGGGGTATATATATGTGCTGGTTAAATTTCTGAACATTCTTGTGTAATGGCTGCGCCTTTAAATTAGGACCCAATTATTTCAGAAAAAGCTACTGGTGCGTGGCGTGCAGCCCCCCCCTCGCACATGTGCACACTTACCTTGTCAGCCACAACAGCGCAGGAGCATCTCTACCCAGTACCAATGCAGTACACTTTTTGCTTCTGCACCCACGAAATCCGGGCCCAAATTTAAGAAAAATGTGTGGCCCTTACAAGAGAATATACGGTAGTAGAATAAACATGCACCTAGATACTTAATTGGCAGCAACAAAGGACAAACATGCAAACAAAAGGACAAGTTATAAGGCTGTGTACTTACATTCAAATTTAGGCTTCTTGAGCACCTTCACTTTGCGGATGAGCACATCATGCAGAGGGTAGATGTGTTGGCAGCTCTTTTCGATGTCCTTGCCAATGCTTCCAGGAATACTGTTAAAAGAAAAAGCATGCAGTGAAGCCAAATACACATACAGTAAAACCCTCTTAGCTGCAACCTTTTAAAAATAAGAAGCAAGAAAACTGACATATGCAGTTTCAAGATAAGCCAAATCATGAAAACAAAAGCCCTCTGACTGATCATAGGCCACATAGAGCCCTTCAGAAATACTGATGGCAATATTTTTTGTCACTTTCACGAGCATCAGCACTGGAGAGGTTGGCGTCTATGGGCAACAGCGCAACTGGCACTGGGCCAAGACTGCATGCTTGGCACAAAGTCGAGACTGATCCTAATGATATACCACATTTAATTGCGTAATAAACACAATGCCAGATTAGTCGCGGAAAAACAGATCACTGTTCGGAGTGCGCATTCAGTTTCGCCGCACGTGACTGGCCTAGGTTGTGCAGAATTCGCATCGCTGACGCTTTGGTTCTTTATTCTAATGTGTAACCACAAAGTGGATGAAGCATGCCAGCGACGTGAGCAGCAGGGCAGGTGGTTCCGATGCAGAGTGAAGTTACAGTTTGCAAATGGTATACATGTATTTTTACTGCAACGATAAGTTATCTTATGCATGTTTTCAATAACTACCGTCTTGCTTTTCAATTTTTGCTGTTTAGGAAATGTCTCTACGAAATTTACCCCCATGATGTAGGCACCCCCTACCCCAACTTTTCTTCGGTACACTGGAAAAAGAAAAGTGCATTCATTACGCGGGTATATACGATGCTTGAATCCAGTCATTCATGCAACCATTTTCAGACATCCATAAAGTTGACGCTGCTTTCCGTATCACAAAGAATTCTGGACAATTTAACATCAAAAACAAAGTACAGAAGAGTGCAATTGTCATGCTACAATAGACGCCTTGTGAGTGACATGGCATCTACGCCTCACTGTCGCTCGAGCATGATGATTTCAAGCATCCTGATCAAGCTGCAATCTCGCTTTATTGCCATGGGCTCACATGCTGGTTTCTTTTGGGCACAGCACTTCGGCTTATCGCACCTGCTTGCCAGTCATCTTGCCCAACATCACAATAAGCTGTGACCATACTGATGCGTCACTGACAGCGTGATATTGAGATAACAGAAGTACGGTGCAAAACCCTTTCGATAAGAGGCGAAAAACACAAGGGTTGAAAATTTCGACTTAACCAATATTTCAAGACATCAGAGTTCCCGTTAAGAGGGTTAACTGTACTTCACATTCAAAAACTAATGCGCTGGAAGATACAGTCGACTTCCATTAGTTTAATCTTGAAGGGACAATTGGATTCATCGAGTTTACTGGTGCATTCAATTAAACAGGCCAGATAAATATGTCCAGCCACCGCTGTTTTGTTTGGTGGTATTCACCCAATTCTAACACACACACAGTTCTTATGATCTCAAAGTAAAAAGCAATGAGCCGAAATGTAACTTGCACTCTAATGTACAAGAGAAATGTAGAATGATTGCTCTTCTTGCAATCAGAAAATGATACCTGCAAAGTACCCTTTCAGGAATGCAAATTACTCTTTATGTGCATCACCATCGCTCAGCTCTGTATCACTATTCAGTCGGCGACCGATTTTTCGGACTCCAAAAATTTGGACATGATCGATTATTCAGTCTGCTTCGCGGCACCGCCATTCTCGCCATAGACCATAACGTATAACAACTGCCGAAAGTTCGGACACCTTGCAACCTCTCGTCGGATTTTTCGGACACTCCTTGAGCCAACTCAATCGAGAGCACCATGCACCAACTCTGACCGGTGTATGGTTTAACTAGCTGAATGCCATTTTTGTTTTGAACGGAGCCTTCTTGCTGCCTGGTTTGTGGCCACAGCCATTGCTACAGCAGTTATGGTCTCAGCTTAGTAAGCCATGTCAAGACAATCCAGCAGCTGATTGGTTTGTTTCTTCATGCACGATGTTGCGAGTAGGCGACGTTTGTGCGACTGGTGTCGGCGTGGTGATGTTTGCTTTGTGTGCTGTGTCGAGGTTGCAGTGATTGCAGAGGTTGCGGAAACATAGCTTAGAGTGTCCAATGGTGCCGACAGTGCCTGTGCAGACTGCGCTGGGGAATGCCGGCAAGCGGGTGCCGGGAGGCCTAGGATTTATCGCCTTCTGATGTGCTCCCTACTGACACCGAAAATGTTCTGCCGAGCATTGCGATTCCAGACACCGTCTCATTTGACAGTTTCACAGGTGCCGACACTGCTGTACTGACATGTCCAGAACTCGACGGCGAGATCATTCGTCAGGTTTCTGCTGCACCGCCGGACGATGACTCAGAGTCGAAAGATGACGCCCCATGTGCTATGCTGCCGTTGCATGCGGAGCGTGTACAAGCAGTGACTGTGCTTTCAGCCACCTATAATGACCGTACGACCTTCTCCGACATTCAGGCTTATCTGATTGTGCGTAAACGAAACAGCGTGCAACGGCGCATTCACAATTTCTTCAAGCCTAGTGCCGAGCCCGAATAAGTGCGTGGAAATAAACAATTTTTTTTTTCTTAATCTGCTTTTTCGGACACCTGTTTATTCGGACATTTCCGCAGTTTCCGTGAGGTCCGAATAAACGGTTGGCGACTGTATTGGCCAAAACTTGTCTGTGTTGCCCACTGCTTTTGATATACCATGTTCTTTCTGCACTGCAAATCAAATCAAGGTCGGACTAACTATGTGCGGTTAATGGAAAGTAGAAAACTGACTACTCTTTTTCGCTCGCTAATTCACACTGCTGTCTTCTTGTTAATGTTATGGCTATAACTTTTTTCATAGTGCAACATTCTTTTTGACGATAGTAGTAAGCTGGCAGTCATGACCTGATGTCAGTCCTTAGCCTTCTGTAAATTTCCTTCTCATAATCAGGAACCACTGACTAACTGGGCCTAGAGCGACCTGTCATGTTCACTCGAAATTCTGCAGAGGGCAATCTGAAAATGGGCATTTTTGCTAGAGATGGCATACGAAGCATTCAGAACGAAGACCTATGCCATTGGGGCCACCACTGGGGCAAGATGCATACATTCTGATCAGTCAATTTCAAATGATACGGCAAAGGTGAATTTTGTGATCAAGACAACTGAAGTCTTGGCCCAGCGTATCATGAAAGTTAGACGAAAAAAGAACTTACAGCTTGTTGACGACCTCCTTGAGACTGGTGGAAGACACCTCCTGTATCATCATCTCAGTCATTTTTTTCCTGATGAGGCGTACCTGGATGAGACATTGCAAATGCATTAAGCACCTGTCAACCTCTTTGAGGCAGGGCCTTAGCTCGACCTAGTTCATTGGCCTAGTCGGAAATAAAACCTTGAACTTTTGTTATGTTAGGAAATCAATTGCTGCTTTCGACCACACGGAAACTTTCACATAAAGATTGTGTTTTTATGTGCGAAAACAATCACCTGATTACGAGGCATGATATAGCGGGGTCTTTTTGTCCAGTTCAGGCTTTTTATTTTTACCATGGCCACAAAGCCACTGCGGCAGGTAGTTTGAGACATCAAAAAGCACAAGGTAAACAATGGTAATCTAATCAGGATAGAGATAGAAAGGCACTATTAACCTGGTTGTGCTGTGCATAGCATGTCTTCTTCAGCTGGTTGGCACACTTCTTTGTGAAACCAATGCAGAACATGCGCAGGAGGTAGCCATCAGTCGTCCGCACGTCAACTGTGGCCTCAATCAAAGTCTGCAGGAAGAAAAACCAGTGTAAACGTACATTCTGTAATGGCAGTTTTGACAATGCAGCAGTAGCTGAAGTAGAATGCTTTCACAACAAATGTTTTATCCCAATGTGCCTAATGGTGACAGACATGTGCAATGCACAGGGTCAGTTTGCTTTCTACAAATGCTATAGCAAATTGTTCTTCCTGCATCGATTACCTAGTGCCAAGAGCTGGGACATCCCTTGCTACTGGCACCTAATTGTGGTCTCTCTTCCACATACTGACCAAGCACAATGCTGCTGTTATGACAAGAACTAGTGCTAAAATATGCAATAAAAAGCTTGAGCTTAGCATGGTTCGGTGTCAGAGTGTGGTCTATGAAAGCATGTGGGAGGATCAATGGCTGATGTAAAATGCATGGGAGCATATAAGCAACTGGAGACATACTGTATTTACTTGCATAAATGATCGCACCCTTGAATTTTGCTGTGATTTTTTTTCTTTCCCGTGTAATGATCGCACCCCGAACTTGCCGCAGCGATATGTCGTCTGCCAAGTCTAGCTAATGATGATCGTGCTTACCATCTGTTGAATGCTATGCGAATGACTCGAGACATACTAAGCGGTCTGCACGCCCCAAACATTTTAAGTAAATGCCTCATTTCATTACTTTCATCGCTTTCCGCACTTCCGCGACAAAAAGAGGTACAACCAAACTTGCCTTTTTCATGTGTAGGCTTTATAATGGTTGTGGTCAACAACAAAAAAGGCGCCTTTCAATTCTTCTCGTCTGCACTCGTGGGCACGCAACAAATCGCGAGCGGCAACGATACTAGTCACGTTTACACTGATACGTTAGAAGTGCAGCCTATTCACACGCCGACACTTGTAACACAGCTAAGATATTCGCCCACCCTTAGCGGAAACATGCCATATCAGGACAGTAGTTAAGGGAGGGCACGACTCTTTGGGACGAAAAATTCGCGAAAGTCGACTTTCGGAAAATGGAATTTTTGAAATCTGCAGCTATTGTTCCGCAACTACACAATGTTTCTGGACTCTTGAATCAATATTTTAGCCGCAAGATACCTTTATTTTGTCGATGCCTGCAGAATTTCAACCGAATTTATTGCAAAAACGCTACTTTTTTCGTGAAGTGCAGCTGCTGTTTCACATGCCTTGTCCCTCCCACCTTAAGACCAATGCCACAGTTTCCGCAGCATGCCCCGCCATGTGTTTCTATCACTGGTGGCTAAGCATGCCCATCTCTGTTTCTGTCCCCTCAAAGTGGACATGGCTACATCATTGCCACAAACTTGCCGATATTAACAATATTACTCATTACTGATGCGGACGAAACTGTTTCAATGCCTGTAATGCACTCACGAGAAGAAAAAAAAAAAAAAAAATCCGCGTTCAGCACATTTGGCTTGCTCCGCTGGCAGCCATTTTTTGTTTTGGTGTCCCGCACTGCTACAGCTGCAGCCGCCTGTTTGTTGACCTGTTGTCATCCCGCAGCAAACGCGTGATGACAAAAATTTTCTTTTCGTGGGAAATTTAACCCACATGATGATCACACCCATGAATTTGCATCAATTTCTCTTGACAAAAAAGCGCGATCATTATGCGAGTAAATACTGTAGTTAAATGACTTGTACAATTTCTGTTCCAGCTATTATGGAAGGCGAGCCACTAAGTGTTGCATGCCTGTGGTGAGCAGGAATTGATGTAGCACAATCTTAGAACCAGCAAGAGGAAAAGGCCTCGAGCCAGAGGGTTTGTGTGCAAATGTTATCTTTTATACAGTCAAACCTAGTTATAATGAAATGGGATGCAATGAAATAACGGATATAGCAAAGTAAGAAATTCCCCTTGAAGTCCTCATAGAGATTTAGATTTAAAACTTCGTTTTAACAATGTAAAATTGCTGTGCCAATGGATATAATGAATTATATTTGTCTGCAAAAAAAAAGGGGGGACCCTTGAACACCAAAAACGGTGTACTCTTGTTACAACTGACCCCGATAATCCAACAAAAAATGTTCGTTTTATCCTAAGTCCGTAATACCATAAACCGCCTCACTTCTGAAACTGGTTGCAATGTGTAACAATGTTATTGCCAAAAGTGAGTGACAAACATTTAAAGTAAAAAAGTAAAAGAGATGGAGAGAGAGAGGGGGGGGGGTCAGTTCCACCCAAGAGGCGAAGCATCGACTGCGTTAGAAAATTAGTAGACAGCTATGCAAAGTAAGAATAGTAGTTTTATCAGCAATATAAGGTTATAAACATTTGCTTACTAACTAAATTAACCTTCTCTGGGTAGATGTTTTTATTGCAGATTCGAATTCTTCTGAGGGACCTATTTCAACAAAAGTTACCGTAATTTTTCTAGGGTGACCGTAATGTGAGAAAAATATTCTGTGTTGGTATACATCTACTCTTTATTTATGAATAACAACAACAAAAAGGAAATTAGCTTATAAGAATTTCGAATTTGATGCATGGCTATACACATTCATGGCTTAGAAAATGTGCACACGAGAATATTTCTCAAGTCTCAAATGTTCCTGCTCTCACACTAATATTTATGTCCATAGCGTAACTGAACTGCGTAGGCGAGTGCACTCAAGAAAACTGTGTGGTTGTGTGCCCGTCAAAAAAGCAAAGCATGTGACAACCTTCCGTTAATCTTCATCTTATCACCAACCAGAGGCAATTAGATTTCGAGACTCCCCACGCCCCAAAGGAAACGCATGCATGGCGGCACCCTTCCTATGATCATCCCCGTGAGCACTAAACGAGCGAGAAACAGGAGGTTGCCCCTTGAGTGATTAGTAACGAGATGGCCATTAGTTTTGCAAGCGCAAGAAGCCGAAACCGCCTGCGGATTCAAACCCAAACCGCTGCCTGCCCGCGCACCAATGCACGAGCGGTAGTATGTAGACGCGCCAGAGCAAACTAGTTCTAAAACAAACCATGCAACGAAAACAATGAGGGAGGCGCAAGGAAAAAATTCCCTGCATTCCCACATAGTGGCAGCACATGGCAGGAAAGAAAAAAATTTGGAAATTGGCGCGCTTTTTAAACGTACAGACGTTGCCTTAAATATACAGCATCGATCATTTTGGACTTGTTCGCAGCGCCCTATATTTACGTCATTGATCCTGAAAGGGCTAACAAGCACGGCGTCACGCGCGCCCAGGTAGGATGGAAGGATGAATAAAACTTTATTGGATCTATTTGAATGTGGTTGGGCTCCTAGACTTCCGGGAGCCCCCTGGCCGACATCTCTAGGCAAGCACGGTCCACCAGCCAGAGCTGGTCATCCGAGCAAGTGGCCCGAAGAGCGGCCTCCCACGAGGAAAAGGAAGGGTTGGGAATAGGCTCTACAGTAAAACCTTGTTAAACCGTACCCGCTTAAACAACAGTTTCGGTTTAAAAGTAGTAAAGTCAATTCCCCGACTCAGCGGCCATTGAACATAATGTATTTTGTATCCGCATAAACCGTAGCAGCTTATTGCGTACGCATCGGTTAAAACGTAGCGTTTCCACTTTTCGTCGAGTAAACACAGCAGTGCGTCGTCTCCATCGGGTGGCCCGGCAGAACAACAAGCCTCAAAGATCGGTACAACGGCCTCCAAGCGCCCTGTGCGTTTGCACGTGAAGCCGCATCAACATCAACATCATTTCGACGCCACATGGACACTGTGCCAGAGAGCGTTGTGGCGTCGTGCAAGCGAGGACTCGCGTCATGCCGAAGCTAGGATAAAAAAGACGCCGGGTGCTCAGCATAGAAGAAAAATTAGACATCGTCCGTGCTACCGAACGTGACACGAAGTCAGCGCTGGCCCGCGACATGGATCTGCTGTTGACTACAGTGTGTGGCATTTGGAATGCGAAGTTGCTCGGCAGCGCTGCTGCGACCACGAAGAATGTCGGCTACGAGGTTCGACTTTTCACCATCGTTGCCGCTGTTGTTGCCGAAGTGTCAACTAGCGACAGTGATGAGGACGACACGGAAAGCGACAGCACGGGCTATTCAGGCCCGACAGTGGCAGAAGCTGCGCGTTACGTCAGCCTCATGAATGCGATCGTCGCAAGGAGAACAGGGGCGCGATAACGTAACTATTCCAAATGAAAAGTTTACCGAACTCCGGCACCCGGTAATGAAAAAGGCGCCCCGGGACTTATGCAGCACTACTGCACGCGTGCACGGAGAATACGTAACACCAACGAGGAATCTGCCGTGCGAGTGTTTGCCGAGAGGAGGGGGGCTGGCTGAGAACCTGGCACACAGCTTCAGTAAGTTTGAGGCCGCTGTCGTCGTGCTAGACCGCCGCATTCACAATTTCTTCAAGCCTACCGCCGAGCCTGAATAAGTGCGTGGAAATAAAGGATTTCTTTTTTTTTTCTTAATCTGCTCTTTCGGACACCAGTTTGTTCTGACATTTCCGCAGTCCCCGTGAGGTCCGAATAAACGGTCGGCGACTGTATTCGTTTCGGCCAAGTTTTTTTGCACTTATTAACGGTGCACCCTTGCGCCTTGCAGTGAGTGGGTGCAGCCTGGCACACCATAGGTTTGTCCGACTCAGAAAAATGTGCACGGCACCATACACGAAGTGCACGTGGCGCTAGTTATGGTGTGTCAGCCTGCACTGCATCGCAGCAGCACCTTGTCTCGCACCCCGTGCAATCGAGCACGTGGGTGCAGGGTGTACCACTGCACCTCGGGGAATCGAAGGCCTAGGTGCAGTACATTGTGAATGGGTGCAGAGAAACTTGGCTGAATCGAATAGACCTTATAACTGGCACCACCTGCACCTTTTCGTTTGTGGTGCCACGCAAAACCTCTTGCTTGCACGCCGCCAAAATGATGATGATGTGGCTTCACGTGCAAACGCACAGGGTGCTTGGAGGCCATTGTTCCGATCTCTGAGGCTTGCTGTTCAGACGGGCCGTAAAATGGGGACGACGCACTGACATGATTGCGTGACGAAAAGTGGAAACGCTACACCAATACGTATGCAATAAGTTGGTATGGTTTATGCAGACAGAAAACGCATAATGTTCAATGGCTGCCGAGTCGGGGATTTGACTAATACTTTTCAAATTAAACTACTGTTTAAGCGGGTACGGTTTAACGAGGTTTTACAGTACAAGGATTTTTTGTTTTTGTTTCACAGCCTTTATTTTCATTCCACAGCTTCTTTACGCTGATGTTTCAGCAAACACCTGTGCATCAGCGCTTGTGAGGGTGTCTCGTTTCTGTTTCACCTCACGGACTGTTTGTTGCGCTCACAGATACTGATGTGTACCTGGTTTATAATCTTTCGAAGTCACTGCTAGATGGTCGCTCGTCTATTGCTCACAGGGGTTCACAGGCAGGTCCTGATATATACAAACGATGCCGTTATATACGATGCTGCTATGCCTGCATTTCTTTTCTCGGGACTCGGCTCATGAAAACTGATTGCCCCTAGTTGGTGACAATATAAAGAATTACTGCAAGCTTCCGACTCGTTTGGTTTTTCTGATGGGCACAAAGCCATCGAGTTTTGTTGCGGGTACTCACATACACAGTTTGATTACCCTATGAGCGGCAATTCCTCAGATGTGGACTACTACGCAAGTGCTGAATCAAAATATTTCAGTATCTGATTTTTTATTCTTATAAGTACTTATGGAAGCCGATCTGTATTCATGAACAAACAATGCATGTCTACCTACAGAAATATGTCACTTCATGGTCACTAAAAAAATTGCAGTAAATCTTTTCGAAGTACACAGTCCGATTTAAAAAGAGAAAGAAAAGGAAATAAAAAAAACGACCATAGGGAGTCATATTTGGTGAAAAAAAGTACCCTCAAAGGGTTAAAAATAAATATTGACCTAGAAGTTTATATGCCCTCGTGAATAGTGATGTAAAACTAAGCATGCTGTAGCTTAGAAGGTGACAACTGGCCAGAATGTGTTGCGAGACATTGATAGAAATGAAATGATCATGATTTATAGTTATAGAATTCAACATGCTGTTCAAAATTTAAGTACGAATTATTTTGAATTGGCAGTGAAAGCTTCAGCAACTAGTAAGTGGCGCGACCTGGCAATTACATCTTGGCACTTCGGATGTAGCATGAGATTACTGTACATAATTTGGCTGTTAAGTACAGCATACTTAGTGCATAAAACTGCAGTTTGTATGTGTATTGCTAAGTAAAGAATGTGTGCGCTAATGAGTGACGCTGCCTTCGTTGCACGAGTGGAGCGGCAGAGCTGTTCGATGCATCGCGGCGCACATGAGGGCTCTTGCATGTGCGAGAGTTTACTACAAGTTCATACACCGAGTTCTGTGGTCTCGAGATCAAAATGCTATAGACAAATTATGCCATGGGTTTCAGCACTGCACTAATACACAGCACTACTAGAACATCCTACCACTTAACTTGGCTTGCCTAAAAAACCCGGCACATGTACCCAGCAAAAGCATGGCCTTTTAGATCAGTTTTACATGGAAGAGCCGTCACAGGGGCTTAGTTTCAAACACCACCCATTATTGTAAAAATAATTCAATGCTTTATAAAACATGAGCTGAAAGAACATGGGCTCGATAAACAAAATATTAATTTCGTACAGCTAAAGCCGCGCTCTGTTTCCCACCAATGTCGGTGTATAATGGCTATCGTGCACTATATACTCAATCCAGATAGAAAACTTCTGATAAAAAATGTTTCACAGCATTTTCCGCATTAGCACTAAGATTGACACTCAGACCAATAAGCTTTCCGTTGCTCTAAGAGCAGGTACCATAAAAAAAGGTTGTCACTCCCTTTTAAGCTTGTTGCTGTCTCTTACAACGTTGCAATAGAGCATAGCAACTTCAGCCATCGCAAGTCAAAAGCCCAGAAGCAAAATGACGCCTGCCATGTTGAAGCCGTTGTAGTGCCAACCCAAGTAATCACTTTTTACAAGAGCAATGTTTCAAATACTTCAATTATACTGCACTGTCCAGGCTGTATCGACGAGCACACAACACATTAAATAATGAATGACATCAAGACAAATGACGCTAGGTTTGTCCGTGTGGCATCACACAAATGATGTTAAAACTTGAGGCATTAGAAAGTTAATGTCATTTCCTGCACCTGTGTGACCTGTATCCTTTAGCCATCCGTGGCTGAAACAAGTCAGGTCATGCCTCCCAGAGGCCCTTATGAAGTGATACAGATGCATGCAGGTAGAGACGACATAGTAGAAAGCACCATGCTATGCCTATCTTTTCCCATTGAGGATGGCCAGCACAGACACAGTGAAAGAGGTTTTATTTGTTCAGCCACTACATAAACTGCAATGTTTGCCTGCTAGGCACATAGAGGGTGAGGACGTCCAAATGAACACCAAATCCTGGTCCACAATGTCTGCTACATTGTTATGAATTATAGGCCATGCATGAAGCATGCTGCCCTTTGTGGCACAACTCAATCTACACGTACAAAAGCTCTACTAGAGAGTTGGAGCATGAATGTGAAATATTTAGCACAGCAATGTACCTCAGAGCAAGCAACCTATAACGACTTGCCCACTTGGCAGTACACTCAACGCACACATTCTTGAAACCATGAAGGATGTGAAATGTCTTCTAGACACCATAGGTACGTTCGATTCCCCTGCACCATCTGAACCAGTTCACAAGGTGTCACACCCTGCCATTCGTTTCAGGGGTACAGCAATGGCACCCTCTGAACCACGCCGTTCTACTTTAAAAGTTGCAGGAGAGGTGCAGGGCTGGTTCGTGATTTTGCTGCACCTTCTCTACTGTCGGTGCCAACTTGGTGCAGGCGTACAGGTGCAAAGCAGCAGTGCAGCAGACGTAGCTGCCTGACCACAAACACTATTGAAACCCCACTTACATGCGCCTGCTGTGTCTACGCAAGCGCGGGTGTAATTATATACCTCAGAAGGCGATCACACCAGCAGTTCAGGACCTCTCAAACTTATGCACCCTGTGCACATTAGTCTGACAAAACATAAGACCTACACCGCAGAAATAAAGCTGCACAATTTTTGAACTTCTTGTGAACCACTATATTCTGTTTCACAATGGTGCAGGTAAATCGAATGGACCTCATAGCTCCCGATAGCTGCACTAGTTTGATGGAAACTGGTCACGAGTTGTCTACGCGTGCTAGGAGCAACTGATCACGAAAAACAATTTTTGTTTCAATGAATTTATCACTCTGGACAAGACAAGAGATTGAAGTTATTCTAAATAAATCTGATAAGAGAAGCCTATTCCTCTGATTTCCACAGTGCACATGGCACACAGATCGTACACACCTGCCATTTCTTGACCATGGAACGAAGCTTGTCAGTGGTCAGGTCCATTCCATGGAAGTTGGTCAACACATTGCGCCCCTGCACTTCCTCGGCGATGAGGCGGAATTTCCGGAAAGCATCCTCTCCGTTTGTCAAATCGGCTTGCGAGACTTCGAATACACGTCCCTTCAGCCCTTCAGACGCAATCTCTACAATAAGAAAATTCCAGCATGCGCTTCAGAAACTACGTGGGTTAGAACAGTTAGGTTCAATTTCCAATCAACAAGAGCACATTCAAGCTTTTATATAGCTTGAATTATAACTTGTAGCAGCAATTCGTGTTCCAGCTATTTTGGAAGGCAGGCACCAAGATGCTACATGCCTGTGGTGAGCAGGAATTTATGTAGCACAATCTTAGAACCAGCAAGAGGAAAAGGCCTCGAGCCAGAGGGTTCGTGTGCAAGTATCCAATGTATCACACACCGATCATGATTACAAAGAGAAGTAGCAACAAGATGGCATGGTTTCACTCACTTGTGCCTTGCGTGCGGTTGACAAAAGTTTTGCCGATGTTCCTGACGGCGTACATGGCCGGCGCCTTGACATCGTACCAATCTTTGCGCGTGAACGGGTCAACACTGCAAACATGAAATACAGAATTCAAGTGCTACATCTCAACAAGTTTTGAGCTGACCATGGCGGTAACATGCACCGGGTACCAGCCACACCGCAACAGCATCGAGTTGAATCCACTTGAACTGTCACCTATTCCGAGCACTGCTTTATGTAGGCGGTACACGGAATAACCTATTAATTCAACAGAGATGATATTTTCACTTACATCTTCTTCTTCACACCCTTCTTGCCGCCTTTAGACAGGCCCTTATTTTTACCGACGGCCATCTCTACTGTGGCGAAGATGAAAAGACCGGAACCTGGCTGGCTACTCTCGAAGCAGACTACAGACCAACTAAAGGCAAACTAGAGTGTACTAGACAACGGTCGAGTGGACCGAACGGCGCTCCTCCGCTGAGACGCCGCGTGTGGAAAAATTTTGCGAGGGCGCTGCGAGCGAACCGGATTGGGGCCGGGATGCGCTTCACGGCAGATTTAACGTAATTTCGCTGCGGGCGCTGAGACCGATTGCGCGCCTACGTTCGTATATTGGTGCTTTATTTCAACTGCAAGTTTATATTGACACCTTTCTGCTACGTATACATATTTGACGCGTGGTTTATACAACATGACGTGTTCAATTTTGCTGTTGTTGACAGGTGTGTCGTCTGCTAGCGAGCGCGCGTTCGTTGCGTGGGCGATGGCGGAAGTCCAGTTTTTATCGCAGAAAGTCTGTGCAGTAAAAATTTTATAGTTTTACTTGCGTTGGTGCGCCCGCGACTCTTGCCGGCTGGTACTAATTGTATTTATATCCAGGCGAACTGCTATTTTTACCATTGTTTTCTAAAGGTAACACGTAATTTTTGCCACAAAAGCCAACATGAAGCTACATAAGAAAATTTTATTGATATCGCGCCATTTTACGCGCTCTTCTTGTTCCTGGAATATTTATCAGGGACAACGATAAAAGAAAACAATATTATAGTGAAATAAAACAGGTTTATTAACTGCGTGGCGCGAAGAGATGCAGATGACCAATGCACTAGTTTCTAGGTATATATAATGGTACATATACATATATCTCCACGACATATATGTAAGAGAAAAATTATCAAATATTCTAAATGTACCGATTGAAAAATTGAAAAATCCCGACCGGAATAAGCGTCTTTCTTTTATAAGCAGCCCCGGGTGAACCAATCGACTTTCCGAGAAAAGGAATCAAGGCAAAATTATTGGACGTTAATATGAACAACAGTGTTAGGGAAAAGATACACTCTAAAAAAAAGTTGACACCATTTGGGGTGTATATCTGCCACGCAACAATAATCGTCATCTGCCGTGCTTGCGCGTTTCCTTTCTTGAATACGCCGCACCCGCTACTTTCTTGTCGGCAATTAATGCTATGTCATATGCTGATAACGCGCATGCTGTTCGCTATAATTACTAGGAAGTACCAGGCTCGCAGCGTTAGAGAAAGTAAATGCGGACAAGACAGATGACGTTGACTAGCAAAGAGTGTCAACTTTTCTTAGAGTGTATATATATTGCCTATGAACTCAGACTGAATTGGGGAGACCGGGAAGTTTTTACCAATGTAATCTCCGTCGCTTGTCTGGCGATCTCCTTCAACGTGCCAGCATGCGAAATGAAGTATAAACATATACTCTAATTTAATATGGTATTTGCTATTTAGATCGTATTCGACCTCAGAATTCACTCTTAAACATTATCGAATAGCCATTTCCGTTCGAATGTAACGCATAACAACACTTTTGAAATCTCGAAGCTAGGTAAGGGGCCAATGCAAGTGAGGATCTTACACTTGTGCTTGGTGTGTCAAGCTCAATTAATTGGATTCTCACGCTTGGTGTGTCGTCTTCTCTAGCTTACGTCCGTGTCATTTTTTTTTTTGCGCAATATCATTTGAGTAAAAGCCCGAAAAGAGTACTGTGCCTGCCGGTTGCACGGAATCCCTTTCATTTTGTATCAGCCAGAAAAGCGGTCGCCAGGTCTCATTGAAGAAAAAAGAAAAAAAAATGGCTGAGGCTTAGCTTGGTTAAGCCTAGTCAGATGCGAAGCATATTGGTGGCTAAACAAGTAACTTGTCGCGGAGCCGCATACTGAGCACGTTGCTTGGCCAGACGTTCTTCCCGCTTTTCATCAGTCTCTGTAGCACGCCGCAACCTTCGCTTCTCATTCCAACGAGCAGCTCTGTCTCCAGGAGCCATCTCACCTCGTGAGTGTCTAGCAGAGGCAAGCATCGCTCACGCCGCGAGCGACGGCGCGAGTTGGAGCCCCGTTTCTCCTCTGTCGTGACGTCATGGTGTCACGTGGTATGGCATGAGTACTCAAGGTCATTGAAGGCGACACCGCCGCGCCTGAGGGCTGGGTTGAGCTCTAGTAATATGCTTCGCATAAAATACTGCTCTGTGACGAATACAGCCGCTAACGCTTAGATTTTTTTCTGAGAAAAGAATACAGCCAACCCGATCTGAAGCAGCCCGGAGTTGTGATCATTATGCAGGAACCTCAATGCACGTGCGCGCACGCACGCACACACACACACACACACACACACACACACACACACACACACACACACACACACACACACACACACATAGTACATTTGCAAACCCAGCGCTTTCCGTGCACATAAAGGATGTGCGAACGCGGCAGGAGAAACCATAGCAAGCAATCCGCGAGCTCCAAACGTACGCAGGGCCTCCAAACGTACGGAGGCCCTGTGTCGCACCATTATTTTTCCTCTTGCCAGCAACAACTCCAGGCTGCAGCGACAGATGACACTGCAGTAGACCAGCGTGCTCATGTGTACTGCACTTACATGACAACACGAACACGCCGTAACTTTGCCTCCTGAACCAACTCCTGATGTCAGAAACAGTATTGTCATTATTTTGTTCACAATATCGTAGGAATTAAACAAAGATACAGTTATCGCACGCATTTTAGTGTAGATAGTCGCACTACTTAATTTGCGTAATAATAAATGGCTAATTACAAACTTGGCGTCGGCTTATTCTTCGCCCGGCCAAATATTGTAGAAAGCAATGCACCGCGGCGCATGAAAAGCTTCACCGCTTTCAGAAAATTTCGTTTCTCTGCGATTTTAGCTCTTGCCCAAAAAGCGCTCAGCTTTGACAACTCAACCATGTCAACGGACCTTCATCAAGAACGAACAAGCTAGCTCGCTTGTTTTCAGAGTTTTTTTGTAGGAAACTTTATTACATCTTGCAAGTCCCCGTAGAGTTAACTAGAAGTGTAGCTGGAGTTGTTGCAAGCATTAAAGCTGTTTTTCTTGTAAACAATATGGTCAATTTTAGCCGTCTGCCCATTGTGGTTATTACGCGAGATTTGTAACACGCCCTCGGAGGAATTACGGAAAGAAGTTCAAGGATCGAAACACGTTGAAGCAATGGTATGGACACCATAGCAATGGTTCAAAATACTTCCGTCGCTGTGGCTCCTGCCGTGGAGGGCAATCCACAAGCCATCCAAAGCCGTTTTTGTCTCTGGCAGAGCATTTTCCCCCCCCCATCTGTTTTTGCTCGGAAGGACGATAGCAAGCAATAGAAAGAAGAGCCACCAATGCGTATAATTTAAAAACACTGTCAAGCAGTGATGAGCGAAGAATCCTGTTGCATAGTCTTGCGGAACCATGTTCTTCAGCGTTGACCATGACCGAAAAACTTGGAAACTTGTAGCGCATATTGCTTGGCGACTGGCGTGGGCCTGCATTGTGCGATAAGTGATCTTTAGATGTAGGAAGTGCAACAGACAAGTGATTTTTTGTTGTTATCGCCACCTCATCGCATGGCGTTCAAGTTGGTTCTTCGTGCCTCCAACCTGATGTTATGAACCTTCAAAGTCTCTTTGAAGACTTCAATCCTAGGTGACCGGCTTACACCGTTCCGAACCAGCATCTCGCGCTCTAAATCGCCTGTCCAGCTAAATGGGTCAAAACCCGCACCTTTAGTAAACTTTCGCATGCCGTAGGCGCTAAATTTCTAGCTCTTCTGGAGTTCTGTTCGCTGATAGAGTTGTACCTCGATGTCTTTGCAGTCGTTTTCTAGTTCACTGCTGCCTGCTAGCGTTCACGCTGCTCTTCTCGTTGAGGCTCGATGGCGTCATCTCGTGGAACTACTGGGTCGTGTTCCTTCCCCTTTGGATCTGGAAGTTTATGGTCATCGTTGGAGCCGTGGTGGGCAGCTACGTGTGGTGGACGCACCCACAATACAGGTATTGGAGTGCGATGCGCAGATTGGTCGGACCGTTAAAATGTGACTTACACTTAACGGGGAGAGTTAAGCCGCAGTGCTGGAACTTTGTTGTGAATTTTCGGGATCTCCGAGTCTAGTTCAGTAGGAGAAGAAAGCACGCACGACTTGCTTTGCACAGCTTCATCTAAATTAGAATTCGTTGGTGGCAATGAAACTTGGTAGCTGTGAGGTACGGGCACTGCTATGGAATGGTGGCGAAATGTGTTTAAATGAAAGACAGCCTGGAGAGAAAGAGGAACTTTAATGGGAGTAAAGTGGAGTCTTATCCGGTGCGATGCCGGAGCACACAATGTCTGTGACTGAGCACACAAGTTGTATAACTTTACCTTAGAGCATTTGTTTTACACTATTAATGAAGTCAACAAAATCTGCAGCATACTTACATGGTGAATTCTATCAATTCTAGACATGCCACACATCTGCAATTTAAGGGGTTCGTACAGCTGTATTTCTGTTGCTTTGCATAGTTTCAGCACAAGGCTATGGAGATTTCGTGCATTGTAGCCATAGTTGCTGCTGCGCCTCACAAATAACCGAATTTGTCACTTCAGCCATACGATAGTACTTCAAGCACATGTCACCGGAGTTCTGAAATTGTTTAATGTGATAAGCATGTTTGCATTCTGGGCCTTCACTTTTGTTTGTAAGACGGTGCCAGTGCCAACACTTCTAAAAATTTAAGTTGGGTTCACATTGATCCTCTTTCTTGCACTTCACCATGTGACAGCTTTGCATCTATGCCAACCCTTTAGTCTTGGTCTTTTGGCTCTAATGAGTAGCTATTAATTAATCACAGCATGGAACCTTATCTGCTGCAGCACGCAGGGGATAAATAACGATGCAATCTTTTATTGTGGGGTATTTATACATAATTTTTTTCGAAGACTGGCTCTTCAGACATGGTGTTCCAGTCTTTATTAGTAAAGAGGTGTGTATAAAAACATATGACAGGTACAACCACAAGTAATGCAATTGCACTTCGAAAAACAAAAGCTGTTGTATTTATGTGCCGGGCTAACAAAATTTCATGTGATCAGTAAAATTGCAACTACATCGAATGTTGTCCTGCTGGCTAGGTTATTGTAATTCACTACAATATATCTTCTTTAAGTGCCGCACATTGTCTCTAGAATCTTGGCTGGGTACGGCCCTCACGAATCAGGCTGATGATGGCCTGCTAAAGGTTCATACTGTTTCCACAACTGTAGCAGAGAGTAAGAGAGGCATAAATGACATAGCTCTACAGTAAATGACCTCAAACGCCGGCCCATTGTTTCTGATCAGCGCTGACCCACACAGGACTCCCTTCTCTAGGGGTGAAATGCCACCGATCTGACTGGAAACACTGCCAACACAGCCGAGATGATGCATCTCACAAAGAAATAATGGTGCAGCATCGCCAGAAAAGCAGCTAGCGTCATCTGGTGGCAATGGAATTAACTCCACTTTCTGCGGGACGTCTTGAACTTTTTTTTCAAAAATTGTGCCTTCCAAAGTGGCGGTGCTGCCCTTACATAAATATGTATGGCAGTTTATTGCTTAAGATTTCATTGCATTGAAGTATTGTTGTTTACTTTTATGAAGGAATGAAGGGGATGGCCAGGTCCACTACCAGGCAATGGTCATCAGCCTGTTCCTGCAGCTGCTGCTCCTCGTCTTTGAGGTGCTTGCCTGTGACAACCTTCAGAATGATCGGCACCTCTGGACTCTCGTCTTTATACCGCTCATCTTCATCTCGGTTCTCTCCATTGCCGTGTGCATATGGGCAGTCAAGCATGACCGCTCCTTTGAGGTGACTGCAAGTTCTGCTTACTCCCTTTACTTTTTCTTTGTTCTAGCTGCCAATGTCCTTTAGGTGCTCTCACTCAGCATTAGTTGTGGGCATTTGTATGGGAACTTCTAGTGGTGCATAATGTGGAAGAGGGTTGCCGGTGACGAAATTTGCTGAGTTAATTTCACTCAATTCAAGTTAAATGCATTCCTTAATGCTTATAAAAGAAATCATGGGTCACTGTGCAAGCCCTCTTCTCATCTTTTTGTTGTTTGCTGTTACTAACTGAGAATTAGATTTGGTCAACAAGTGGCATCTTGGTTGCATTGCAGAGATGTTAAAGAGACACAAATAAAAACAATTATTGAGAAGCATTAGTGAACTACCTTTGTACATTAACAAAACAGGCACTCTTACCATGAGAAGAGGCTTAGTAAGCCAGAAGAAAGGCGAAAACGAAAGATGGGGGTGACCCCACTTTATTCACACCATCTCACCATGACATCATGGACTTTGATGCCACCTGCTCAAGCCTAGCTGAGTTTTTATTCATAAAAGTTGGCCTGCATTGTATATTGTAAAAGATCCAGAGGCAACGTTCACCAAGTTTCAAGAATTTGTTTAGCCACAATGACCCAAATACGAAAAGACAGTTTGAAGTTCACGACATACCGGTGCCATGATTCTTGCGCAAAATAAAAAAAAGCTGAACTTTGGTTTTTATTTTCCTTTCTAGTAACTAACTTCTACCCCCAAATTAATGAATATAAAGATTTGAAAGAATCCTTCATCAGTCTAAACTGATTCTGCTTCTTCTTTTGTGTTCCTTTAAAATAAGAGCAAACCAAAAGCACCAAAAGCTAGTTATGGAAAGTGCATTGATTTGCATAACACAGTGGCAGAGGAACACACATGGAGTTTGGGTGTATTTCTCTTCTTTTGTGTTACACAAGTCAGTGTGCTTTCCGCTAGCAGGGATGCCATACCGACTTGCTCAATCTTTAACTTTACTGAAAGCTGGGCAAGTTATCATCATCATTTATTTTCCCTGTCGGGGTATTACATGGGGGGGGGTTACAGAAGATAAGAATAGAAATAAATACATGGTTACAGTTTCCTACAAAACTCCGCCTGTGGATTCATATGAGAACAGAAAAAAATATATATACTAAGAGGCAGACTGAATAAAATGCAAATCAAAGCAACAAAAGCAAAGTCACAATTTGAAACTGCAATCGTGAAAGAATGAAAACACAGTAAGGTCATTATAAGGTTAGGGTTTGAAGTGATCAGTAAGCAGCTGTTTAAAGATAATGGGGTTACGTTCATTGACAACTCTAGCCGGTAAACTGTTCCACTCTACGATGGTGCTAGGCAGAAATTATTTGTTAAAAGAAAATGTTGAACCGTGCAAACGCTGGTTGCTGCAAGAGTTAAAAAGGTGACGAGATGTACAGGTTGGTGGGATTAGAAGCTTTCCATGTAGTTGAGGAAAGTTATCATATAGTCGGGGGAAAAGGCACAGCTTTGCAACTTTCCGATGGAACACCAATGGTTTGAGTCCTAAGGATGATTTCATCACACTGATGCTTTCTTCATGGCTGCACCTGAAAGTGATGAATCTAGCGGCACGATTTTGTATTTATTCTAAAGTGATAATTAAGCAAGCTTGGTGTGCGCTCCAAATAGCTGAGGCATATTCAAGTTTACTTTGAGTGAAAGTTTCATAAGCTAGTTTTTGTGTCCATGAGGGGCACAGGACAAGGGTATGCGTGACGTAACCAAGTGATTTAGTAGTGTCGGTAGCCAATTTTGTGATATGGTCTGACCAGGTCAACTTGCTGTTAATAGTGATACCGAGATAATGATATGATTCAATGGTGGACCTGGCTGTCAAGCTTGAAGAGTACGGGTAATTCTTGTTAAGAGTGTTTACGGGATATCTGCATAACTTTACATTTGGAGATGTTAAGTTTCTTTAATGAATCGGAGCACCAAGTTTCTATTAAGTGGAAGTCTTTTGTAAGCATTGCATGGTCGGTTTGGTCTGTAATGCGGTGATAAAGTACACAGTCATCTGCAAAAAGCCGTATAGAGGATAAAATGCCGTTAGGAAGGTCATTTATGAAAATGACAAAGAGTAGGGGACTGAGGATGGACCTCTGTGGTACTCTGGAGATCACGCTAGTAGTGGCTGAATGATGATTTCCGACAGTTGTGTACTGGAAGTGATTATTAAGAAAGCAACAGATCCATGACAATGTGAGAGGATTGAGACTGAGGCATGAAAGTTTAGACAAAAGTCGCTGATGGGGAACACGCTTGAATGCTTTGGCAAAGTCTAGGTATGTGACGTCAGCTTGAAGTGATGAGTCTAAGTTCAGGTGAAGTTCAGTAATAGATTCAAATACTTGTGTATTGCATGACAAACCAGGCCAGCAACCGTGCCGATTGTGAAAAAAGAAGGAATGATCACCGAGATGACATATAGATGAATATATTTGCTATTTGCAAATATATTATATGTTCTAGGAGTTTACAGGCAATGCTTGTTAGAGAAATGGCATGATAGTTGGAAGGATCAGAGCAGCTTCCTGACTTATATACCGGTACCACTTTACTAATTTTCCAGTCATTTGGAAGTGAACTGTTGGTAATGGACTGAGCAAAAATTATTTGTAATATTAGACTGGAAATTTCTTTCGTACCTTTTAGTATATTAGCAGTGGTGTCATCTGGCCCATGGGCACTAGAAATCCTTAGTTTTCGATGAGTTTCATAATGCCTTGAAAATCAATTGTAATAAGAAGCATGAGGGGGAAAGCAGAAGTTGGGAAAATCAAAGTCCCTCAGTTCAGACTCGTGAGTGAAAACATAAGAAAAATACGAGTTGATTATGTCTGATTGCTGATCAAGTGGCACGTTGGAACCATGAAGTTAAGCCAAGGAAATGTTATTGGAGCTATTGTTTAGTTCCAGAATATTCCAAAATACAATAACTACTCATAGCTGGAATGGTAAAAGCAGTGCAAGAATGATGCAGACAGAAGGGCAGAGGTAAGGACAAGACAAGCGCTATTTTGATTGTGCAGCACTTTCTTGCTTATGCAGCAGTCGTCTCATCTTTGCCTCTGCTCTTATGTTTGCATTTTTTTCGCACTTTGCTATTCCTGTAAACTGATTTCGACTCGTAAAATATCCTTTCTGAGCTTTGTTTACATTTCCTTATTCCACTGTGTTGACATGGGGTGTGCTTGCTGGTAAATTTAGTCTGCTTACTTTTGAATGTGGTGTAACTGTTTATATCGATTAGTAGTCAAGTAACTTCAAGCAAACATAGTCAGAATCTATGACATGTGTGCAGCTGGTGCAGTAATATCAAGCATCATTGATTGTAACTTCAGAGTCAAGTAACTGCAACTGATCACAAGGCAAAGCTTTGTGCCCTATAAATTTATGATTCGGTGCCATCACATGGCACCCCTGCCCCATAAGTGATGTGATTTTTAATGAGAATAGCTGGATCAGGGAGGTCAAACACCTTGCGATGTATATTGTGAACCCACTACCAGTGAAACCGTGATTATGTGCAGCTGTACTTGGCGTCTCAGCCTAGAGCGTGTATATAGCTGCACAGTGAACTAGCCCTGGAGGTAGTTGATAATAGTGGAGGCTTTTCGACACGGTGTCACTTTGATTCCGGCTGCGGAGTTGAATCTCGGCAGAACAATGTGTGTGGCATTAATATGGGCAGGAGAGACTTGGGGTGGGAAAAGGTGTTAAGGGTTTGGTATCAGGTCCCACTTGGTAGGTGTGCAGTAGGTTTCGGGTCTCATTGACAGGTAACCGCGAAGATGCCTTTCGAAGGTAGTGGTTGTTGCTAACGACTTGGGCCATGCGCAACGGTGGGATATCATTGTATAATAATGTGAATAGCATTCTTTTCCTACTTCTGCCGTTGTTATCTTCTCTATCATTCTAGCCTCTTGCACTGACCCAGTGGCCCAAGTTATCTACCTGCTTGAGCCACTGAGTAGGTGCTCCTGGTTATGATGCCATTGTTGCCGGTCCATTGTCGTCATTCTATCTTCATCATATCTTACTCTCGTCCCGCTGTCGTCATGCCTTCTAGCCTGACTCAGTGACCCAAGTTGTTTAATAGCTTGGGCCACAAGGTGTGGGCTCCTGGGTCGGTATAACATAAAAAGTCGCCGTTTTTCCCAAAAGGTGAAGCATCGATTGCGATAGCAAATCAGCAGACAGCCATACCAAGGAAGGATAGTACTTTTATTGGCCGTAACAACTTGTAAACATTCGCTTGCAAATTAAATTACCAAGCATAGTGTCTGCGTGCACAGCAAACATGAATGCATCAAACCTTGCTGTCAAAATGCTGGCTTGAGGAAACGCGGCAGCAGCAGCTGCAAGCGAAGCTATCATTGTACTGTATATTGCTTTAATTCAAAGTGAGCACCAAGAACCCACAGCACGCACAAAGCTACGAGCCGCCGACTCACTGAGAGTCTGTCCCCAATGCAGATCGCTCTCAAGATAAGGCCGCGTGACTGCGCGCAGTTGCCACATGCACAATTGCAGTCGGAGTAGAACACCGCCTTCCCCCAGTTGCCTTGCAATGTTGGGTTCCTCACACGTCACAGAAGACGGTGTGTTTCCTCTGCTTCCGTTTCTTTCGTGCTGGCGAGATTCAGCCACGATCTAAATCTCCTCTCTCACGTTTTCTCTCGCACATATAGCGTAGGGCGCAAGGCGATGGTGTTATTGCCCTTGGACAGAACCCTGCAGCGACGGTGCCACTGCCGGCAGAAATGTGCTTGGAGTGTCCATGTAGTTGCTATCGCGATAAAACTGGCCCTGGTTGAGATGGGGTTGTGGTCGTTGTGTCGCCGTCATTCCAGCTTTGTTATCGGACACTTGTCATGCCATCATCGTCATACAATTGTCCTGCATTCGTCATCACACCACCTTAGTAATGCCATCGTGTTCATTCCGTGCTCGTCATTCCAGCTTTGTGATATGCCTGTCGTCATGCTGTCATTGTCAGATCTTCTACTCAGACCCTGTGGTCCAAGTTACATTGCCAAATACCTTAAGCCACTATGTGTGTGTTTGGGGTTGTGATGCCGTCATGGTCGTTAACATTGTCGTCATTCCAGCTTTGTCATCGGAAATTCATTATGCCGTCGTAATGAAGCTGTGGTTTTATCATTGTCATTACTTCAGTAATGTCATCCAGTTGTCATGCTGTTGTCGTCATATCACCTTTGTCGTTCCATTGACATAGGTCTTTCTGTGCCATTTCATTGTAGTCATACTGTCGTCGCTCAGTTGTGATTATGCCACCCTAGACCACAGCACACACACACAAAAAAAAAGGCCGCTTCGGTTGCACCAGCCATTGGGAGGTGCAAGACGGGGCTCGCCTTACATGTGAGGCCTGAAATCACCCTTTGGAAAAGCAGCGAGAGCAGTCATTCTGTTCTAGTGGCACCATTTTGAGCTGGTGCCAAGTGCACACAAAGAAAACATAATCAAAACAAGCCTAAGATGGCGACTGTAGCCACGCCACATGAGGGAACTTTGAACAAATTTTGCCTCCCACTGAGCAATTTGTCACTCTCGTGGTGTTTTGCAAGCTGATTTTTTTCTATTTACCGAACGAAAGCAGTGTTAATAATTTGAGGGCGGGTGCTTTTTCTGGCTTTTTTTACCAATCTAGAACTGGCATCCCCCCTTCAGTATCGTCATCCCATTGTCATCATGCCGTTGACGTCAAGCCACCTTCTTTGATCTATCAGCATCATTACTTGTTCATTATTCTATTGTAATAATGCTTTAGTAATTAAATCGTGATCATGCCACCATTGTCATGCCATCCTCGTCATTGCGTCATTGGCACATGCCGTATTTACTCGAATCTAATGCATACTTCTTTTCCCTATAAGACGGGTCCAAAAATTACGTGTGTGTTAGAATTGAGTATGACCCTAAATCTGTGTTACCATATCGCCATATGGTGGCACCACTTGCATGGGCGCCACCATTTTTGTTTACAAAAACAACCAAGCGCCAGGAGTGATTGCTTGCATTGGAAACGCGTCATGGCTGCCATCTTTGTTGATTGCCAGTTTGAAGTGGCTGGCATGTTGCTACCAACATGTGACGACGGTTTTTGCACACTCAGTGTGCATTGCGTCATGTGCACCTTGATGAGAAAAATGCAGCAAAAACAAGGAAATCCACATCCCAATGATGTGGAATTGTTTATGGCGCTTGAGATGGCAGTCGCAGTATGGAGTGCCACGCATTGGGCCGTGAATCAGCGATTGTTCAGGAATGCACATCCCTTGCATCAAGAACACTGGTTTTGGTGCCATCTGCCGCTTGACAGGCATTGCATGTGGATTTGGTGCCTGATGTAGTATTTTGAAGAATTTTAACCATTTGTACAGTTCCGGTCAATAAATCTATTTTTCCGAGAAAATGCGCATTACTTTCATAATGGACCCTGTACCATTGTCATCATGCTGTCGTTTCACCATCATCATCACTTCAGTATTGTCATCCTCTTGTCATCATGCTGTTGTCATCACACCACTTTCATCCATCCATTGACATCATTTCTTGTTCATAATTCTATAGCAATAACGTTTTTGTCATTCAATTGTGATAATGCCACCGTTGCCATGCCGTCATTATCTCATAGGCAATGTAATTCATACTGTTGTCATCACGCTGCCTTGATCGTGCCATCATTGTCGTTCCTGCTTCTTCATCTGGTTTCATCATACCATCGATGTTGTGCCTTCAGTGTCCCACCATCTTTGACATCTAATTCTCGTCATACCATCAATAAAGGGAAAATCGGACATCCACCCGTTCGTAGCAGTTGCTACAAAGGGTTTCGTGATACCATCATCATCATGCGGGTTTCGTAATACAGTCAGCGTCCCACTGTTGTGATCATACATTCGTCTTCATCCCATTGTTTTCATGTCGTGGTCATGTCATCGTTGTCATGCATTTATTGCCACGTCGTCGTTGGTATGCCATTGTGTTTCGTCGTCATTGTAACTTTGACATCCAATTCCTGTGATGCTGTCATTGTCATATCGTCGTTGTCATGCTGTCATTCCACCATCGCCATCACTTCAGTATCATCATCCCATTGTTGTCATGCCGTTGTTGACATATAACTTTCGTCTATCAATCAATGCCATTTCCAGTTTGCAATTCTCTCGTAATCATGCTGTTGTCATTCAATTGTGATTACGATGGCACTGTTGTCGTGCCATCGTCGTCACATGTATGTTGTCACGCATTCTTTGTCACACCGTTGTCGTTATGCCATCTTGGTGGTGTCGTCAGCGTCATTCCCGCTTCTTCATCCGGTTGTCATCATGCCATCATCGCAATACAGTCGTCATCATCTCCACCCTCATGTCGTCACATTGTTGTCGTTAATCCATCGTTATAATTTATAAATCTGTATCTCATTGTTGTCATGCCATTGTTGTTATACACCTTTGTCGTTCAATAAATATCATTCCTGCGTCATTTCATCGTCACTGTGTCAGCGTCATACAGTCATAGTCATGCCTCCATGCTTATGGGCGTCCTTGGCAAGTAAGTGCCATATCAAAGTGGGACGATATTGTGGCTATATGTGGCCTATAGGCAAGACAACAAAACTGTATGAATTAACATTACACATGTTAAATAAATGTGACTTCGGGGATATAATGTGTCAGTACATTGCTCGATTTTTCGTTTCTGCTTTTGCTGGAAGCACTACTTAGCCATGATGGTTGAAGAAATCCACTCTGCATCCATCATGTTTACTCTACTGTAATAAACAAAAGTGATAGGGGTTAGGAAAGTTAAAGAAAAGGGCAGACTACCTTTTGTGCATAATTCTGGGCTACCGGCTGTCTCCGCAGGAATAATATTTGACTCTTTACTTAACATATTTGCGTGCAAATTTATTTCCCATATTGAAAGGGTGTTATGGGGCACATTCAATATATATTTTTCTAGTGTGTCTAATTTTATAGTGCACTATGCCGTCTTGTCTCTCTAGGTTTTCTGTCTATCACATGCTTTTCTTGTACTTGGGGTGACTGACTCTTCGTGAAAGTAAATTACCTTCAACTTGCTATATAGAGACCTTCTGTAGTGTGGCTTTTGTTTAAGGAACAGTGGTTTCTCTCTATGTGTGTTTCAAGTGTTTGTTTTCTACCCATTACTTGTACTTTAGGAGGTCTCTGGCATTTCTCTTTGTTGAAACTGGAATGGTGCAAGAGGTTGCTTCTGGGAGTTAAACTATTTTTGGTATCTTGTTTTTCTTCGCTCAGCTGGAGCTCTTCTGTTCTGTGAACGTGCTGCAGTTTATATTCCTGGCTCTCCAGCTCGACAAGTTCATCCAGTGGAGCTGGGTGGTAAGTTCTGGACCATGGCAGCTGTGCTGCCTGGTGTTTGCTCTGCTTTAGTGTTATGATATTGTGATTTTAGTATTGCAAGGCAGTGGATATATCTTCCGCAAAAAGGACTTTCTCAGATACTGTGCAGCTTTGCCTTTTAATTCTGGTTCTTTTTTTTTTCTGTCACACCAGTTTTGTCATACAAAGTTCTGTCAGCGCTGTGAATGCTTGAGCAGTGGTTATGACTGAATGCAGTGATGTAAATGTGAATTGCTAAAAATTTATAACAATAAGTCCTTGTATTTGAAGGGGCCCTCACCAGGTCTGGCCATTTTGAACCGACAAGCGCAGTGCATACAATGCGTGCTTGCAATTGTGCCTGCAAAGTATTACACTGCTACGCAATGCGAAAAGAGCTGAAATTTCAAACCAAGTTCCCTACGCCCTCCTTCTCGCAGGCACCATGCTCCCAGCCGAATAGTCAACGTCAGTCGTGCATGTGTTACCTGCATAGTTAGCCGTGGTGTCATGTCACTCACAATGGCACGTGACTTTGAGAATTATTCAAGGCAACAGCAGCTATTTGTTTGATCTGTTGGTTCAATAGACGAATTAAAGTTTAGAGTAATAATAAAAAGCACAAACAGAACGTTTGCATGCCTTTGTTTTACTTTGTACCATAGCAAGAGAGATGCACTTCCATTTTGTCTGCTTGTTCCCATGTTGTGCTGCTGTGCACAGAGAGAAGGAAATTGTCATTTTCTACAGTATACCAGTGCGCGATCATTCTCTGTCATCTGCTTGCGTCTGCCTCAGTGTTCGTGTAGCACTGACTTATGCCGCTAGTCAGGTGTTCTTGTGCGCACCGCGCAAGGTTGTGCGCTGTGTGAAACAAGACAAATGCAACAGCTCGCATGCAAGACCGTCACCAAAAGTGCACCGCACAGCAAAAAGCGAGGGGGGAGGGGAAAGAAAAAAAAAAAGGGCGGTGCCCGTGGTATATGCGTACTGTGATCCTCCAGCTTTGGTATGGGAGAACGCAGGGAAGGAATTTCTCTTGTGGAGGCTAGATGAGGGCAAGTGGACAGAGTGTCTGTGTTTGTGGTGACGCTTGCTTCCTGAGATCATGGGTTTGCGGCACTGAAATATTTCTATCTCTGCTGTTATTGAACCAATTTGAAAAATTCTTGCGGTAGAACGCTCCCTAAAGGGCATGTAACAACTTCCAGCATATAACCAAGATTTGCTATGTGTCCTGGTGATGGGCCCTTTAAGACCATGTAGTATAGTGTAAATTTTTCTTACCGCCAGTTTACAGCCTATAGAACTAGTGTGATAGTATGTTGTTGATGGGTAGTCACATGAAACAAGAGCTGCCAATGATGTGCATTTTCAAAAGTGGTCTGTTCAGCATAGTTCAGTGTCTGATTCTGGCGTCAGCAATTCACAGTTTGCATTACCTTGTTTAGCTATATTTTGTTTTGTTCATGGTGGTTTTATGATAGCTGTGTTGTTTATGTGAGCCCAGCTTCAGAAAGACACCAATGTGGCTTGGCTTAATCCTTCAACTTGTGTAAATTATATAGTTTTTGAACTGAGATGCTGCTGTTTGCACTGTGCAACTGTGTTGTTTCTTCAACAACAATGAAGGCTACATGTTAAAGCTATCACACAGTTTTCCCACAAACTTCTATGCATTGTTTCTTTTCGAGAGAACTACCTAATGACCAGATGTTGAGGTGAATCTATTTGGTTTGGTGCTTCCTTCTTAAAAGCTTTCATTCCATGTAAAAAACTATTCTTGCAGGTCTCTCTTCCTTTTACAAACCCGATGAGTATTTTTGTGAGTGCTATAAAATACCGTATATAGTACTCATGTAGTGGCCGCACTCTTGTAACAGCCACACCCTTGTAACAGGTGCACCCAGAACTTTGTAAAAAAAAATTCCCCCCCAAAATACATTTAAAAATTACCTGCGTATAAGCCGCACCCTTGATTTGTAAAAAAGATTGGCAGCATTATCTGTTGTGTGGTACGAGAATTCTGAAGCTTTCTTTCTTTCTTTTTTTAAATTTTAGTTGGGGGCAAAACAAGGTAGTCGTTCCGAGTTTTTCGTTGTCTCCAGGTAGCAAACACACAGCCTCCGAGATTTAGCGACTTCCACAGAGATGATGCTGTCTTTGTTCTGTGAGGCGTCACCATTTATTACAGCTGGCAGGTGAGGTGCTATGGGAATAGCAAATAATAGCCAGGTCCAGTGTAAGCGAGTACTCAATTTCAATAAAGGCAAGTACCACTAAAAATATTTGCGAAAAAAAAAAAAAATATTTTTCTCTGTGTAATGACCGTATCCCCGACTTTCAGCCCAAATCTTGGAAAAAAGCCTGTGGTCATCACACGAATATATCCGGTATTGCTGTAGCCTCCGTGCTTTTTTGCTATGAGGTCTGCACACATGCCTCAAGATGCCCAGTTGGGTCAGTTGGTTAGGAGTCATTGTAAGGTTCGTAACAGCACAACACAAGGCACGGACACTCTCTCTTCCGTCAAAAACGGAAGAGAGAGAGTGTGATGAAAGGGGAAAAAACCTGCAGTATTTATTTACTTTGCGCGACAAAAGTGTTATTTTTGTTTGATGCCGCTGCAGCCTAGCAGCGACAACAGCGGCCTCAAACTTACTGAAGCTGCGAGCCAGCTTTTCAGCCAGCTCCCTCTTCTCGGCAAACACTCGCATTGCAGATTCCTCGTTAGTGTTGCATATTCTCCGTGCGCGGGTGTGGTAGCGTTGCTGAAGTCACGGGGCACCTTTTTCTTGTGGGGTGCTGTTCTCATCGCGACGATTGCATTCGTGAGGCTGACGTAACATGCAGCTTCTGCCACTGTCAGGCCTGAATCGCCCGTGCTGTCGCTTTCCGTGTCATCCTTACCACTGTCGCTAGGTGACACTTGGGAAAAACAGAGGCAGCAATGGCGAAAAGTCAAACCTCGCAGCCGACATCTCTTCGCGGTCGTAGCAGCGCTTCCGAGCAACTTCTTCACATTCCAAATGCCACACATCATAGTCAACAGTAGACCCATGTCGTGTGCCAGCACCAACTTCTTCTTGTCACGTTCGACAGCATGAACAATGTCTAATTTTTCTTCTATGCTGAGCACCCGGCGTCTTTTTTATCCGAGCTTCGGCATGATGCGAGTCCTTGCTTACACGATGCCACAACGCTCTCCGGGACGGCGCCGAAATCATGTTGATGTGGCTTCACGCGCAAACGCATAGGGCGCTTGGAGGCTGTTGTTCAGATCTCTTAGGCTTTTTGTTCTGCCAGGCCGCCCAATGGAGATGAAGCACTGCCGTGTTCGCATGACGAAAAGTGGAAACACTACGTGTTAAGTGATACGTACGCAATAAGCTTGTACGATTTATGCGGATACCAAACACATTATGTTGAATGGCCGCTGAGTCGGGGATACGACTTTACTGCTTTTAAAACGAAACTACTGTTTAAGCGGGTATGGTTTAACGAGGTTTTACTCTACTGATTTTTTCCCTTTTTCCTCTAATTTAGTTTTACCACCTTATGCTCTTGACGCCACGAACCATACTTTTGCACACAGATGAAATAATCACTTCGGGGAACCAGCGTCCAGTAAACGATTGAGACCTAATCAGAAAAAGCAGCCTTAGACATATAAAAACACGACTTCTTTAGTGCAGCATTTAGGATAGTTTTCGCTATAGCCCTCTTCACTACTTTAGAGTGACCGGATTTATAGTTCAAAATGGGCTTAACAGACCTGGGATCATATTTCCAGCACACATGATTTTTACCAAAGGTGGTTAATGGTTAAGCTCAGGTTATAGAAACTGCAGTTGATAATCTTTAGGGACTTCGAAAGTAAAATCAAGGCCCATGCCGTACTGCCTGAATACCATCAAAATTTAATCAACAACCTCAGGATGAATGTCACTATTAAAAAATATAACAAAATCATCAACATAGTGGAAAACCTTAGTGGAAAGCTTAGCAAGGTGGCCCTCTAGTTGCCTATCAATATAACCTAGAAAAATGTTACTAATGATTGGAGCTACATATGAGCTAACGCATACCATAAAGACTCCTCTCTTACAAAAGACTCCCCCTCCATGAAACGAAGATAGATCTCAAGTAAAAGGAAAGAAGTTTAAGAAAGGCTTCTATTGATTTACCACAGCCAACCTTCCTTTTGTCCCCGTCTTGAGTTGCGCTGTTACAAAAATTCTGCACGTATGTACTGTGGGAGTTTAATAATCTTTTGGGGGTATGTGTTTCCCATGGGCCTCGTCAAAAAAAAAAAGAATCACAACTTCAGTTTTCAAATTTTTTTTCAATTTATTTTCAGAGGAATGGAGGAAGGCCCGAACAAACAACTTGATTACCTTTATCCACCTGTCAGTCTGAGTGACATTTGATGCATTTCTGCTGCCTTGCTTCCCTGATGACATGCCTTGTGCAAGGGAAAAAAAACAAACAAACAAAAAACATTGCACAGGAACTGTTTGAGTGACTCGTAGAGTCACAGTCCTGATCACCTAACACAGGCAGGGAGCTACACACAGTGTGATGCGAGTTTCCATACACATGTCAATAATTTAAGTATTGTTGCCAGAGTTCAGTGTTACAAGTTTGTGATACTGCGAATAGATGCATAGATTGCAGCTATAGCTTTTGGAAAGTCAATTAGTTATGTTTTTGCGACGATTTCACATTGGTTTACCTTTTTTAAGGATACCTCACAGGCCATGTACAGAGCACTGAGCAAGGGAGGCGTTATATAAGTAATATCAATGCAAATAATTTAACCGGTAAGCACATTGTGATCAGTGCAGAACTAACAAAATCAAATATAAATTACATTTAAATATTGGCGGCAAATGCTAAACAAGACAGGTAGGTGAACACAAAGCAGATAGTACAATAGAACTCAAGAACCAAGGATATGTGTCAAGTTATCAGCAATCATCAGCAAAACAAGAAAGCTGCAACAGTTCGCTCTCTAATCCATACTGCCATATTCTTGTCTCTTAATTATACAAGTATCATTTCCCATTCTCTCATAGGTGGTGTTTGTGCCATTGTGGATTGTGATGTGCTTGGCAGTGATCGGGGTGCTTTATGCGATCATCTTTGCGAGCATCTTGTTGCGCACCCCTGAAGTGAGCCCCGAGCAGCGACGCACTAGCCTACACTCGGCCATCTCCTACAGCATGATCGTGGGCCCTCTTCTTGTGTTCCTGGTAAGTTCACTTGGCCACGTGTCTCGTATTACTAATTCAGATCCCATGAAAATGGTTTGCCAACGTCCTCTGAGTTTGGAAATGACAAATGCTGTGACATCACTAGGGCCGTGCTGTGTTTATAGTTATGTCAGTGCTCTCTCGTGGCACTATGTTCGTGGACAACTTTCTGCAGCAATGGAGGCAAAGGTACATAGGTGGACCTTCTGCATATGTGTGGCAGAGTTTAATACTTGCCATTTCGTTTTCTCAAAGTGAGGAATTGAATAAGTGTAACTTGCTGCTTCCAACATTTTCGAATTTGCTTGGAGTGGGCGAACAATAATTTCCGAGTCCGAATAAAATATTTAAAAAATAGTTTTTGGATAATAAACAGTCATTTTCACCGTTGACGTAATTAGACCTTCACATTTTAGTACCGTATATGTGCGTGTAATGGATGCAGGTATATTTTTAAGATTTGAGGTGAAAATTGGGGTTTGGTTATGCAGAAAAAAAAATACTTGTTTTTCTCGTAAATATTTTCTCTGGTACTTGCCTTTATTAAGGTAAAGTACTTGCGTGTGTTGGCAGAAGAGAAGAAAAAACAATGTTTATCACTTTCATGAGCTTGCAAACACATTATCCCTTGTCTCCTCCGAACTCGTCCCCGTCACAGATGAAGCCATCGTTTGTCCCATCGAGCTTGTTGGAGATTCCTGTAACTCAGAGCTTTTTATTTATTGTATAGCAGGAAACTGCGCCCCATGCTTTGCGGATCCAGTGGCACACACCCACAAAGAATGCCCTCTGCAGCTGACCAGTCAGTGTTTTCTGGTGGATGGTTGTTGCCATCCACTCAGTGTATGCACGGTGAAATCTGCACTTTAAAGGTCGGTTTACTGAAACGTTGAGTGGCTGAAGAATGCCGGTCATATCACCAGGTATAACGGCACAGCCTGTTACAGATGCGCAAAGCTGTCTCCACACACACACTCTGTCAGGACGAGTAGGTAACGCATGTCAACAGAGTAAGGAACATGTGTCAAGATAGCAGCGAGCTTCTAAATACACGAGTGCAGGAGCAAACAGAGACTATTGATACGTTCCGATTCTGAGATTGCATGTGACTGGCGAACGAAATAAAACTATAAGCACAAATAGGTGGTAGTGGCACTGACTATTCCTAATGTCAGGAATTGCACTGCACATAATTTTTGCACGTCACCTGCCGGCAGTAACTAATAATAATAAGAAAAATGTTCTACAGTTTTTGCACCACACATTAGATGGTGCTGCGAACCTTCCTGAAATCATTGGTATGTCTTATACATGGCCAATTTCTAAATATATATATATTTTTCAGGTTTTCCCTGCGAAGATATGGGTGCGGCTATTACATAAAATAAACGAATGTGGCCATTACACTTGTGTAATGCGCTATATTCCATTGTTGGCAAGCTTCTGTCATTACACTGCATGTTATGAAGCATTGCTTATTGAAAGCATAAATGTTGCAGTAGCAGCTTTAACCCTTTCGCTGTCGGACCTTTCTGGCTGTGACGCACCCCCAGTGTCGGCTTGGTTTCAGGGAACGAGCATAACAGGGAATGAACATAGCAATTTATTTTTGATTATGATTGGTATACAAATAACATAGTCAATGCAATATGCACATTTCAGTGTTCTGCAGCTGTTGTTAGTAAGCATCATCATCATCATCAGCCTGACTATAATATCCGTTCAACATCCGAATCTGACGATGCGGAACCCTCTTCCTCACATGCGACTCTGTCCGAGTCCGAATCCGAGCTCGGCTTGTATTCTGAATCGGAATTGAGCCACCGCTCCAATGAGCAGACGAAGGTCCCGCGCGCTGAGCCATCCGAAAGTAAGCGCGCGCAGGGAGTATGCGCTTTCAGTCGCCCGCACAACGGAGAGCAATGGGACTTTCCGTGGTCAAGAAGACAGAGGGAGATGGAAAAAGGCTAAACAAAGTTCGAAGGGCTTTACGTTTACTGCTGCAAGCCGGAAGCGAGGGTGCGGCGAGAGAGCGAAAGCAGCAACGAGTCACTCTTTTCAGAGAGGCAACGGCACGTGCGCCTGAACTTGACGCGCCGTAGCAGGCACACCAACAGAAGAAAAATAAAAACCTTCAAACCAGCGTAGATGGCAGAACAACCCTTGAACCCATAACCACACGAGCGCGACGCATGATACAGCGAACACAGAGCCACCCCGCCACTCAGCAAAGAGAAAGTGGGGAGTGGCAGTCGCGCCGTACTCTTCAATACATGGAGTAACACAGGTTGGGGCGAATATACGAACATGTAGAAAGAGTCAACAGATAGCGTGGCCAATCCAGGAGCGCCAGCTTTGCGCTCGGGCGCGAAATTTTGAACGCACGATAGAGAATGTACCGGTACGTCAGTGACACTGTGGGGGGGAAGCGCGATGACGTACCGGTACGTCCGTGACAGCGAAAGGGTTAAATAAGCTGTTTTGCCGCAGTGTGAGATCCCGACACTGCGCAGTGGGTTATGAGCATACCTGGCAACTATCCTGAGTTTTTCGTGAAGTTTATGAATTTGGCATTGTTCTATGATTTTACGAATTTTATGTCAAATTTAAAAAAAATTATGTTCGTGATAGTCAGTCACCAAAATATTTTTGGAAAGCTGATAGTGAAAAGACACTGAAGGGATACTTGCTTTGAGCAAGTTTATTAAGACAACTGACTATATCAGGCAAAATCAGCAACAACAGTACGACTGCAAAAGTCTTATCTCAAGACGATACGCTGCTTGTAAATCTTGGATCTTCGAAGTTCGTTGCTACTTGTGTGCTGCGTCTGATTGATAAAGTATGTATGTACCTCAGAAAAGGTGTGTACTCATACCAAATAAAACTTTATAAAAAAATCCGTAGTATCTCCTCCTTGCGCTGCAGTCATGTGTGTAAGATTTTTACGAAGTTTGAAGTTCTCAGGTTTGCAAGTATGGCTATGAGTGACGCCATTGTGGAGGGCTCCGAATTCTTTTATTGTGATAGCAGTTATGTAGACACTTCAGGAGCATTTCTGTCGTCGCCGTAAGGTTCCATATGAGCGAAAGCATGTGAGGGGGAGTTGGTGAACGCGGTTCAATCTTGTGCGTGCGAGCGAGGAACGCGGTCCGGATGCGTGCCCTCTACTGTGGCACGTGAGGCAAAGGGGGTCAGGTGAGGGGAGAGGAGTTTTCTTCTCCGGTGGCTGCCAGGGTGTCTTGATGTCCTCCTCACCTGCCACTCTGTGCAGAGTGGAGACATTGTGGCGTCTACTATGGTGTTGGCCACACAAATCATGGACGCCGTAGTAGACACCTTTGGTGGACGCCGTAGGGATGCGTTGCCGGTGTTTGTGTGTCTTGAAAGCAATCTGCGACGTGCCCACGTGGGCCTCATCTTCAAAGCGATCTACGATGTTTGCAGAGTGTGCGTAGTACCGGTAGCTTCGTATGCTCTGTGCTTTCGATGTTTCGTTCGCGTTGAGGCGACAAATACACGGAGGTCAATTGGCTCGCGGCTGCCGCCGTGATTTCTAACTCTAGCGTTTTCACAGATGGTGTCCGCTGTCATCAAGCGAGATGTGTTCATGTTTACCTGTGCGTATGTGACATCGTGCTGGTTAATTTAGTTAAAACACGTTGATGGGCTAGTTGGTTTGAATTCATGATAGAATGGGTAAGCACGACTGAACAAAGATGTAGAAAGAAGCAGACACGCTGTTTCTTTCTACATCCTCGTTGAGTCACGCTTACATATTCTATCATTGTTAATTTAGTTAGTAAGTAAATGTTGACAAGTTTATACGGCCGATAAAGCTACTATCCTTAATTTGTACAGCAATCAACTAATTTGCTATCGCAATTGGTGACTCGCCTTTCGGGTGGAACTGCAAATATTTTTACCACCTGAAGTTTGTGCAGCTAAATGTGAGTACACGAGAATTTTTTTCTGTTCATTTCGCCCCTATCAAAATTCTGCTGCCATGGCCTAAAATGCAGCAGACTTCTGTTAATTTGACTCTCGTTAATTCGATCCTGATTGAAGGTCCTGGCTGGCGCCTGTGCATTTCTATGGCCCAAACTTTCGTTATTTTGATCCTAAATTGGCCTTCTCTTAGTAATTCGAACATGGCCCGTCAGCATGCACGTGCCTGCCTTTATAGGGACCCCAATAGCGACCCCTTTAGTGGCAGTGCCTCATCGACTCAGCTTAGGGGACAGTAAATGTGTTAAACGCACGCCATGTCCAGTTGAAAGCACTTATTTTCGGCCTGACCTAGGAAGATTTTCATGCATTAACCGTGGCCTACAATGTCTTATTACGGTGTTTACCCGATTCTAATGCGCCTTTTTTTTTTCACGACAATTGGACCGAGAATTTCCCACGCATTGCAGTTGGATGCGAAGCCAAAACCGTCTTAGCGGCAGTTGTATGCTTTACCGCAGAACAGAAGTGTAGTGCGGTGAAGCTGACTTTAAATAGCCGGCCACCATTGTGTTGTGCATATTTATCTTGCTATATAATCAGGTGTTCGTTAGATTTTACATTTCCACTTTGTTTAGAAGCTCGAATGTAATTTCTACGTTAGTTTTCTTTCTTGTACACATTAAAAATTAGGCGCACAATTGATAGGGGGTGTATTAGACTGGCAAATATCTACTGCCAAATTAATCGCTGCTGTGTTTTGACATTTTTTATGCATCTTGTTGAATTCGACCCGCCGGATAATTCGATCAGTTCTGTCCATCCCGTCAGGGTCGAATTACCAGAACTCGACTGTACATGAACATCCACGGCCGTTAAAGTGGATCTGTGTACAAGATACTCTCATATATAACAGACCGTTCTAATCACTTAGTTTGATCTGCCCATTTTATTCACACATCAAATTTCGCTTTTAACAGACCTGGCTATAATAGACTATTGGCAACAATGAGCTATATTGGGCAAATTTTGCCACTGTGAAGTGTATACTACATATTTTGCTGTGGCGATGTCTGTGTGTGGCACTGCAGTACAAATTTTTCTTGAGGAGTTAACATACTAGTGACAAGCTTCCCGCAGTAGTGTGACTGCTGGACAACTTTCTGGGTCAACAATGCAAGTGGCTTACCACCATCCACTGTTGTTGGCTTTGTGTCAAAGGGGCTGCTAGGCCTAACTTGCCTTGCTTCAAAACCCTAGCAATGGCACTAAAGAACAAGTGCTGACGATCGCAAAATGCAGTTTTGAGCACAGTTAACCTTCTAATTGCATGAATTTGCACAAAAATAGACTGCTATTCGTGGTATCCGTGCTACAAATTGTGTGATGCGGTTCAGCCATCTCTCATGCAGTACTGCGGTGGCAGTATGCGAGCTCCTAGTTGAACTTGCCTCTCATTGCAGCTCTCATTTGTGCTACAGCATTGACAGTCATTGTCACTTTTCATGAAAGATACAATTAAGACGTTAGTTTTTGCTATGGAGAATTGTGTTGCATGAAAAAGAAATTGTAGCAAGTGTTTGTGTCATAGACTGCAGTGATACGCTCGGGCCAGTTGACATAGTGGGAAGCAGACTGCACCAGCAGAAATATTGCCTGAACATATTTTTTTTTTTTTTAGTTGACAGGAAGATCTTGCTATTACGTGGTTTTCAAAAACTGCCATTTTTCAGTAGCCAGCGGGCGAAAATTTTCTGGAAGCTGCCGTGCCGCTAGTGTATCTGTACGATTGCTGCTTTAAACCAGTTTATTTATTCACTTACTTTACTTTAAGTTACATAATCGTTCTTGCGATCACCTCCATGTTCTAATAATCAAAAACCGCCATTTCTTAACATACAGAGGTCATAATGTCGAATATTATGAATTATTACAGTCCGTTGTAACGAGCGTCAACTGTATCAACTTTGCCAGGGGATTGAAATTGATGTCAGTGTGCAACACTACAGTACACTTATTTAGTATATTCAAGGGGATGTCGTTATAAGAAAATATAAATATTGCAATTTGAAATGGCTGGCCTGATCATGCAATGTGAAGAGGGTCTCTCTATAAATAAAGATAGCTTACTTTTCTAGGAGGAAGCTTTAGCTCGATGCCAACTCCGATATTTCTATTCAAATGCATGTAAAGTGCAGAAATGCTTTCATATGCCAGCTGCTGCCTCAATTCGAATGAAACTTATTGTATTTGAGATAATTACACTTTAGCAACTGTAGGAAGCAGAATTTTGCTTTAGGGTCTTTGACAAAAGTTGCTGAAAATTGGTCAAGTTTTTAAAATGGTATAAAGCACGATGTTTACAAGTCTATAATTCAGCATCAAAAACTGCATTTGTTGAGCGTTCAAAGCAGAAAAACTAGATATATACGTTTACAGTTTATGTGAAATTGTCACAATGATTATGACAGTTATGCCAAAGTCCTACTCACGAATTAGTGATATATCTGAGAGTGGTGTAAAATACATCAATTTTGATCACTTTAGATGTGTTAATGGGTGCATTTATGAAATTGTGATATTGTTAATTATACTGATTATAGAGTTGAAAATGTGGTGAGTGTTTTACTTTTCCTGTTTTAAAAATATCTTCTAAGAAATGTTGGTGGACTAAATAAAAATAAATATGCTTGGTACAGTGACTGCAGGGTTTTTTCTTTTTCTTTTAAATACAATGAACCTCATGGAATTTAGTGCAGTGGATGCCAAGCAAAACAATTTCTCTGTCTCCATGTGTTTAGATTGGAGATTGGATTGGAGCTTTCTCTTGAGCTGAATCGTACCTGTCAACATTTTCCTTACTGTGCTGTAACAGTCGCTTAAGCCAAATGTGGCTGATGCGAGTGCTTAAATATGAAGCAGTTCAAATACTATAATATGTTTACTACAAGAATTATCATTGTTACACAGGAACACACATTATCCAAAGTCACAAACCTTTCTGTGGAATATCCTAAGTTTTCAAGCATGATCCAACTTGAAGAAGTTGAAAGGATGGCTCGGGTCAATGAGGTTATAACATTTTGCATGTTTGCAAGATTTTGACTGATTGCTTGTTCACGTCCAATTTGATTCCACCTTCCACTGATAAATATAATCCAGTGAAAGTAATATCCTTTTTTCCACAGTTAGGAAATCGAGGTACAGTTTCCTCAAGTTTGCAGGTTTCTTTTGCTAATAGTAGTACTAGATTGTAGCACCCTCCCTTGGGCGGTGCCGAGAACCCGGATAGCGCATATCTGCAGGAGAAGAAAATAAAGACAGCGCCTGGCCATGGCTCGTGAAGCCACAGCTTGCAGTTCTCTTCCGGCACTGACTCAGGTTAGCTGTCTTTTTCCTTCGTGCTTGATGCATAAGATTATGAGTGGTGACCTAGGAAAAACACAATGACTGACCCGCCTGAAGCCTCCACGGAACAGGACTCGCATCCGCAGGACGTCTCGTCTGCACCTTCGGCTGCCACCTTTGTGGCCTCGGAACCCACAAGTTTGGTTTCACCATATCGAGGTGCAATTCTGCCTCTACTGCATCACCTTGGAAACGACACGCTACTACCACGTTGCCTCAGTCCTTCCTCCTGATGTTGCGAGTGAGCTCTCGAACATTCTCTCCGCCCCCACGAACGCTAAACCTTATCAGCACCTCAAAACCAAGGTGCTGGAGAGATTCATGCCATCGGAATGCACCTGCCTTCAGCAGCTCCTTACCGACGAGGACCTTGGTGACCGGCGCCCCTCCCAACTGCTGCACCGGATGTGACAGCTTCTTGGGCAGTGTGACGTCCACACCCATTCAGCATTGCTTTGAGAGTTTTTCCTCATGACGCCTTTCCGAGCCCAATCCGCCTTGTCCTCGCGGCGGTCGGTGACGTCACCCTTGATCGCCTGGCAGAGCTCTTTGATCGAGTTCATGGGACCACCTCCTCGTCCGTCATTGATGTCTTACTGCCTACAGACCTGGCAATTTCGTGTCTTGAGGCCCGCATTGATGAGCTCGCTGCCTCAATCGCTGCACTGAGGGTTTATCATCTGAGGGTTTATGCCTTCTCCTGTCCCACGTAAAGACCATCCAGGATTATTCCCAGCCTACAACGCAGCGCCAGTTATGCCAATTCCTGGGGCTTGTGAATTTTTCCAGGCGCTTCATACTGCACGGTGCAGGGCTGCTTCACCCACTCACTGACCTCCTTCGGTCAACCGCCGGCGGGTCTTTACTGCTGCCAAGCAAGCAGTCATGAACGCCATGCTTTTTATCCATCCGGGCAGCAACGCCCCTGCTCAGTTGATGGTGGATGTCTCCAGCATGGCTGTCGGAGCCATGCTACACCAGTGCATTAACTCGGACTGGAGACCTTTGTCTTTTTATTCTCGGAAGCTACTTCTTGCTGAGATCCATTATAGCATCTTTGGCTGAGAGCTACTAGCCATCTACACTGTGATACGGCACTTTTGGCATTTCCTGGAAGGATGCCAGTTTTACGTGCTGACCGATCATAAGCCACTAGCATGTTTTCCGCACCTCTCATCGAAGTATGTGTCACGTGAACTCCACCATCTCGCTTATATTTCAGAGTTTATAACTGACATCTGCCACGTGAAAGGTGCCGACAACACCACCGCTGATGCCCTTTCTCGTAAAGGCATGGTTGACTCTCCATCTCCAACTGTCGACTAGGCCACATGCTCTTCCGCACAGCAAAATGACAGTGAGCTCGCCGCTTTTCAGGAGAACCCCCGTTTTCTCCGACTACGACTTGTGCTGCATACATGCTCGGCTGAGCCCTTGTGGTGCAAAGTCTCAGCAGACCTTCCCCACCCTTTTGTTCTGGGTTCACTACGTTGCACAATTTTCCACTCTCTACATGACATTTGTCACCCAGGTATTCAGGCTACTTGGTGCCTTCTCACCCTGTGCTATGTTTGGTGTGGAATTAACGATGATGTGCGTGCTTAGACGTGCATGTATCTGCCCTGCCAGACGACAAAGGTCACGCATCGTACTAAGAGGCCTCCCCAAGCCTTCCTTCCACCTGGCCATCGTTTTGACCATGTTAATCTCGACATTATGGGCCCTCTACCCATGTCTCAAGGTTATCATTATATAGTCAACATAGTTGACTGTTTCACACACTGGCCGGAGGCTGTTCCCATTCATGACATGACTTCTGAGACTGTCTCCCGTGCTTTCATTTCTGGGTGGGTACTTGCTTTGGTTGTCCTGGCACCATGACAACAGACCGTGGACGCCAATTTGAGTCCTCCCTGTTTATTTTATTTATTTATTTATAAATACTGCAACCCTGAAAGCAGAAGCAAAAGATCATTGCATTGGAACATACGGATGCTTTCGTAATAGCTGTCAAGTCAGCTACTGAAAAGTTGTGTGGGCACATGCTGGAGAGTCCTTTGCTGTTGTTTTATTGAATTTTCATTGCATACGCTGCTGCGTAGCAGTTTGGCAGGCCGCAGAGCCGTAGTCTTCTTTGCATGTTTAAAGTTGTGCATATCATGGGGCATATATACTGCTTAAATGGCAACAAAGTAATGGATATAAAAAAGTAATTTTGGCTTCCTCTTCAACTTCATTATAACGAGGTTCGAGCGTATTACTTTTCTTGAATGTGCTTTTGCATGACCTGGATTTCTGTTTACATATTTTTTATGGCTGCTGCATTAGCAAAATTACTGTCACACTTTTTCAAAAAGGAGGCTTAAGAGCCAAGCAAGATCTTAGCACCGGAGCAGAAAGCATGTTTAGTCACTGAAAACGTGCTTTCAGATGAGCGTCTCAATCATACTTGTACTGTTTTTTTTCGTGTGAGACTCTAAACTGCAAGTTTCCTGTTGCCTTCCCATTGCAGGTGTTGCTGTCGAATAAGCTGGACACGGAGGACAGCCTTGGCTATACTGAAACTTGCACGCCCCTCTATTTCACGTTCCTTGTTCTCATCTTCCTGTCCTTTGGATCCAAAGGAGGAAACCATTGTACGTGATGAGACTGTCTTGCTGTTTAATATTTACACCTTGACAAGAGTGTTTTTGAATTCCTTGTCTGGCAGTTTTAGAGTGCAGCTCTTAAATGCCCGTTCCTGCTGCGAGTGTCGGCATTGTCCCTTGTAACCGAGCGAATGAACACAGCGAATGATGAAAGCGAATGCAGAGTGCAGTGAGAGATGAAAGACTATGATAGCGGAGAGAGCATGAGGAGGAAAGCTGGGAAGGAGGGTGCAGCTGAACCATGAGGCAGGAAGTGGAGGAGGAGGGTATAGCGAAAGCATGAGAAGAAAAGTGCAGTGCCGCGCAGGACGTGTTCTGCCAGCTTTGCGACGATGATGGCTGTGAGATTGGCACCAGAGTAGCGTGCATTGTTTGTATGGAAACAAAGGGCTGCATTATCAGAGGTCTCTCCATGGCTGCTGCTGTGAATCGTGCCCACGCGTCATCCACACGCCACCTCTCGTGATCTTCTGATTAGTGAGGGAGTCACATCACACATCGCTCCGTTTGCAACGTGCCGCATGAGACAGGTTGTCTGTGCCAGCCAATATATTGTGAAATGAAAACGTATACAGCTGCGTTCAAATTTTGCATTGGGGAGTATCGTAATCATAGAGTTTTTTTCGTGATGGGTATGTTTCCATGATCACAGACTTTGTAAACATGTAAGGCTGGGCTACTCTGCTTCGTACATAGCAAGTAGCACTGTGAAGGGCAGATAGACTTCTCTCACTGCTCACATTTGTGAAAAAAGAAAAGAAAAAGGAGTGTGTCACATACGAAAGATGTAGGTATGCATAATGTAATTCGGTGTAACATTAAGTTCCATGCTTTTATTGCGAGATATGACAATTATTACATGGAAGGTGTCACAGATCCAAAACTATTTACCACCAAGTGAGTGCAATGACATGTTTCTGCAAACGGCAGCCACAGCGTGCTGCTTGCACTCACAGCCAAAACGTAGTACGTTGTATACTGGTAGTGCAAAGTTGTACAAATAATGCATGATTTGACATAACTTTACATCCACAAGTTCTAGTTTAACACACAGTTTAGAAAAGTATTCAGTGCCTTATGCATGGTAAACACGCCCTTTGAGGGAGGCTACAGTGCGCATTCCTTGAAGACATTTAGTTTAATGTATGGAATTGCATATCTAAATAAAACACTAGCATATTTACTGATGTTGTACTTTATGAAGCCACGATTTCTATGCATGATGACCCACTGGGTGAGTCAGCATGGAGTGACCACTTGGAACGTCCTGAGAGTGCAGAGAGATGGCACCACGATGCATCAAATCAGTAACAACAAGAATAATTTTCCTCCACACTAATTTCTTGCAAAGATGTCACTTGCACACAGTAGGAAAGCCTTGCACAGCTGCACAAAGATAATAACTGCAGGGATCCATCCGTGACCCACATCGCAGTGAAAGACGTGGCACCATCTGGTGGCTTATGCTAAACATGTACAAGTAAACACAACCTCTTAGCAGCCATCCTGTTGTTTCTATGCTGACACGCCTTGCCAGGCCTACAGATATCAGAACGGCCAAGAATTTCACAAGTTGGATGCACTAGTCGCTTATAACTGGTGCTTAAAGTTGAATTCAAAAGAATTTAAGTCTGATTTTGCCACTTATTGATCATCAGTGATAATGAGAGAGTAACCATCAATAGTAATCTCACTGAAGTGGGAGCCATGGATGACACCATGCTTGACGCTTTTTCATAGCTTATGTAAGCGTTGTGTATGAAATAATGCAGGTTAAAATAGCCTACGTAAGCTGCATAAACCGAACAGTTGTATAGGACAACACTATTACTTTGCCTATGTAACTTGATTACACTTGCTTGTAAACACATATCTAAAGTGCTCTTATATATGAAGTAATGGTAGTAATTTCATGGGAAGCGTCGCAGTTCAAAAATAAACTGCCCATTGAAACATGTGGAGTGAGACTTTGCGTTGCCTGCTAAGTATGAAATTGGGTATGCAGTCAATTCATGCTTAGACATAAATTCACAAAGAGGAATAAGATGGTGATGAAGTAAATAGGACAAACATGAACTGACTACAGTTTGCCACAAAAGGCAACGGGACATGGGCTCCACGATAAATTGAAATTTATGCTTTAATAAGGCTTGGTGGTCTAATTTAATGGAAAAGTACTGTCTAGGTTGCAAGAACTACTGCATGATTCACAGAAATGAGTTCTTAATAAAATCCCATGTGCCATGAGCTTTTGTGGTTGACTACATTTGTATTTCAAGCCCCAGAAATTTAAACAGTAGGCCTAATGAGCAGAAGCAAATGACAAGTGAAAAATTTGGAGGATGCTTAAGCTTCGCCTATAAGAGCGGAACGCAATAGCATTAAAATATTCTCGACTGCTTGTCACGGCTCACGGCAACTGCAGCTTATGTAACCATAATGTTTACCAGGAAACGCTGGCAGCAAACATTATGCACAAAGGCTAGCTTTCTGGTAGAAGTGCGGCATCATACGTGGGCTGCGATGCGGCGGAGGTGAGCGCCATCTGGAAGTGTTGCAAGTAACTGGATGTGCCGTGGCTAGTCTATGAATAGTAGAAATGCTGGAAAAGGAGTTTGTGTTTGAGTTTCCACGTAACAGAATTATGTTTTCTCGTATGTTAAAATTACAATCCAATGCTATCATGCGTGTAGGTTGTGTGTAAGTTGTACTTTACGATTTTTTTGACGTGTTATACCTAGAGAAAATAAATTATTTCAGTAACTTCTTTGCGCTACACGGAGGTTCTACGTGGTTGGGTTTGCATGGTTTGTAAAGATTTTTACCGAAACGACAGACGACGCTGTATGCGAGGTGCCGATGCTGGATTTTCTGTGACACGGGGCCCTTAAAGGGCCCCTCACCAGGCCACACAGCAAGCTTTTGTTATATGCTGGAAGTTGTTACGTGTCCTCTAGGGAACGTTCTGCCCCAAAAATTTTTCAGATCGGCTCATTAACAGCCGACAGAAATACTTCAGTGCCGCAAACCCATGATTTCAGGAGGCGCGCTCCACTGCCAAGCGAGGCACTCTCCACTTGCCCCGTCTAGCCTCCGCAAACGAAATTCATTCCCTGCGTTCTCCTATATGGGACCTCAACGATCGGATGACGCATAGGTCACGGGCCTCGCCTTATTTCTTTTTTCTCTTCGCTTTTTCTGTGGCACGACACACTTCTGCTGACGGTGTCGTGCGCAAGCTGTTGTGATTGTCTCGTTTCGCGCAGTGCACGGTTTTGCACGCTGTGCATGAGGACACCTCACTAGTGATATATCAGTGCTACACGTATACTGAGGCAGACACAAGTGGATCCCGGAGCATGATACCATGCTGGAACACTGTAGAAAATTACGTAGTTTCAGTGTCTGCGTGCACGACTACACAACATGGGAACAAGCAGACAAAACGGAAGTACATCTCTTGCTTGACATAGTAGTTCTGCGGAAACCCGCAAGGTGGAGAGAAGAAATTAATAAAAGGAAAATCAGACATCTGCCCATTCGTAGCAATTGCTACGAACGGGTGGATGCCTGATTTTCCCTTTATTACATCTCTTGCTGCAGTGCAAAGTAAAACAAAAACGCAGACATTTGGTTTGTGTGTTTTACTATTTCTCTAGGCTTTAATTCGTCTATTCAAGCAACTTATTACACACATAACAGATGTTGCCTTGAATAATTCTCGAAGTCACATGTCACCACGAGCGACGTCACAGCACAAACATTTGTACAGCACTATGCGTTGGCGGGCTGGTTGGTGCGAATCCATAATTACTTTGTTTAGCGCAGAACAACGGACACAAGAAAGAGCGCCTTGTCCTGTCTTCTTTCTTGTGTCCGTTGTTTTGCGCTAAACAAAGTAAGTGTGTAAACAAAGTAAACGTAAACGCTAAACAAAGTAAAAAGCATGCTAGCACGTGTATGTCATCCTCCGGCTTGGAGCTTGGCGGCCGCGAGGAGAAGGGAAAACGGTGTTCAGCTTGAAATTTCATATCTTTCTGTGGCGCATAGCGATGTAATACTTTGCAGACACAATCCTTATCGCGCATTCTATGCTCTGCGCTCGTCAGCTCAAAATGGCCGGACCTGGTGAGGGGCCTTTTAACGCTATCGCATTAATATAAGATGTGTGTGTGGGGGGGAACTCCCAAGAAGAACTGATGTGATTTAATGGCTATGACTAGTATAGTTATAAAGCATGTGGCTTGTAACATAACAATAGATTATTTGGCCGCAGGTATACATGCTCTAATATCCTTTTCATGTTATGTTGTGCCATGCCTGAATTATAGCATGGTGAATGAGTGAACAAACAGCTTCTTAATTCATGAAAGGGAAAATTGTCATTCATCCGAATGTAGCACAAGGGACTCAGAAACCGATACAAATTTTGCAGAAAGTTTCACAGTTGAGGAAGAATTAGTCCTGGTCTGGGATTTTTTAAATTTTGTACGCAGTTTTCCTTGACTGCAGAACTTTATTTCTTAGACGCCCATATTTATTTCTTTTGTAGTTTCATGCTACATTCGAGTAGATGAGAATTTTTCCTTTCATGAACCTTTCTACCCCTTGAAGGATTCTACAGGACTCATTTGCCAGTTTCCTATTTCATAACAGCTGGTCATCACTGTGAGCAATACCAAGAAAGCTGTTTTGCACATAGTGGTCTAGTTACCATAGAGCCGACATGACCCCTCCTGTCATTGCTGTGCAGGGTGGTTTGGAATCCGCAAGGACTTCTGCCAGTTCCTGTTAGGAGCCTGCCCATTGCTTCAGGAGTACGGCAACATTTCCTACAGCCTGCACAACAACGAAGCTGACAGCCCACCCTCGATGGATGCCGTTGCTGCCTCGGAGGTCAAGTCGATACCTCGGCAGCGTCCTCGAAGTTCGGTGCTTGCTGAACCTCGTCCTATTGTTGCAGCTCTCGCCATTGACACACCAGACTGACAGCATTGGTGGCAGGCAGCTGCTATTCTTTCTTGCCCTTTAACCAGAAAGCTTGCTGAGAAAAAGTTAGTAGGGGCCATTTTGGCACGAGGCAAGTGGATTACTTTGGTTGTGGCCCCGTTATGTTCCTCCACTTCCACACCAACTTTAACAAAGAGAAGTGCAGCCTCATGCAGTCTTTTTCAAAAGCAGAAGGCCATAGAAAGGACATCATAGCTTAAAGGGGCACTACAGAGAAATGCTAGATTAGTAGATTGCACAAGACATTGCTACAGCAAATTTCAAGGAGAGGATAAATTACTTCATTAGGACTGCTTAAATTACTTCGTTATGACTTCCAGAAATTTTTATAACTGTTACTTTGTTGTAACTGTTGTCTACACTTATGACCAACATTGCTTGCCATGGCGAGACGGTCTGGGGTGTTATCACATGGTAAGCTGAAGCTGATGTAAGAGCTTGGCACGCACCACTGAAGGACTGCACAAGGTTGTTTTCTGCCGCATCTTCTCCATCGGGATGAGTGCTTCTCTAAATGCAGCTGTCAACACTAGTTCATCTTGGTCATCGTCGTGCGTGAAGTAACAGTGCAACAAATCTGCCATGTGCAGAGCTTGCAAAGCTGTCTTGCAGCGCATGCTGTGCCGTCTGATCATGACCATAGTAAACTGCTGTGTGCACACCGTCAAGTTAAGGGGTCTGCATCTTTGCATACTGCTCTCATGTCATCGGCGATTGCTCGGCGTATCAGAATTTCGTGAGTGGTGGAGTGCTGCAGGCTTCCAATTTTGCACACTGCTTGTTGCTTTCGAACACCAGAAAGGCATTTCTTCACTCAACAAAGGCATGGCATGTTATGCACAGAGTGCACAAAAGAATTTGGGAGCGAGTGGGAGTTTGCAGCAGCTGTAGAGTGTAGGAGTGGCTGCCGACTTGGCAGCATGGTCGGATTGGCATGTTCTTGAACTGCTGCAACTGCTGATTTAGTAAGAGCACTAATACAGTATCAAATTTACGCCTAATCAACACGAATAAGATGAAGTCTGTCCCAAGCTATAAAGCTTTTGTTCTATTCATTTGTAGGACATTTTTGCTTCGTTAAAGAGAAGTTTCAAAAGCAAGAATTTTCGTTTGAATTTCATGAGGATTTGCACTTAGTTTGGTATATCTATTAATTTCTTCTAACCTGTCTTACAGTGAGTTTTGACTGTAGACAAATGTTACTGTGGCTGGAGGCTTTACCAGCCGATCAGTGTACATCACTTAGGAAGTTACGTCTCCATAGGCTTCGGCTTCACCAACGCATCACGAAGGTCAATCAAAAGTCTAGAAAGGAAACGAAAGTACTTTCTTTTTGAAGATAAACAAGAACTTAGCTCAATAGTTCTTGCACATTTTTCCACCACAATTAAGGGCACAAACATGTAGAAATGCCACTGTATTTGTGGTACAAAGAGAATGTTGTGGCCGCTGTGATTTTGGTGCGATGTTCAAGGAGGGGAAGTCTGCTTTTATTTGTGCTCCTAATTGTGAATCTTTTACTGCCAAAGAAATACAGAAGGAGTTTTGAAAGACTAATTCTTCAGTGTTTCTCTTCAGTATCTTTTAAAACAAAAGTGAAATTGAGTGGTGTGCGGGACCGGGGTTCACAACCAACACAGTGTACATCTGAATCGCAGGTGACATGCCGATACCATCACGGGATGACATTTTTTTTTACTTGGTCTGAACTGATGTGAGCATGTGGAAATTGATTGCTGGCCAAGTGTTGGAAGCTTGACATAGGTCATCTAATTATACAGTCGACTCCTGTTAATTCAGTGTTCACGGGACTAGCGAAAGTGATCAAATTATCCTGTGGGTCGAAATAAGCAAGATGCATAAAAATGCCAAAACGCTGCACTAATTCATTTGGTAGTAGTATTTGCCAGATTCTAACACGTCCCCAAATCAAGCATGTGCCTACCTTGTCTCCAAAGTAGAAACATAATGGATAAATGACATTAAAGCTCCTAAACAAAGTGGGAATATAATGTGCACATGATTTTTTAGCTTGAAAAATGGCAAAGAGTCTTAATATGTGTTGCACCATGATAGCCAGTTTCTGAAAGTCAACTTTGCTGCATGTTTTTTTAGAAGTCAGATTTAGTGCAATACATCGGTGCTTTGTCAGGCTAGATGGAGTGAAAAACCGGCATCAAAATGACAGACTTTGCCCAGCCGTGAATGGTCGATCCCCGGTGTCTAAAAGTTTGATGCCTGCTGCCGACCTGGCTCAACCAGAAAAACTTCACCTAGTGAACTGTTGAAATTAAAGTGGAGAGAGGAAACAAAATTTTAATAATGCCTCAATGTTGTGAAAATTGCACCAAAAATGGCTGTCACAATTCTCTGAGCTGTATCTGTTAGAGTGTTTAAAATGTTCTAAACAATCTAAAGTGTTAGTTTGTTTAAAGGTACACTAGAGGCAAATACTAAGTCAATATGGACTGTTAAAATACCATTCCAGAAATGTCGAAGCACTTGTTTTGTGCCAAAAAAAGACGGTTTATGAGAAAATTGTGTTTGAAGGCTCTGCACACCTTTAGCGTAATTCAAATCGCCCGCCCCCATGCGAGGAGTGGCGACATTGCATATGCCATTGCCATCGGTTACTGCCCTTGGGGAGTAAAATGGCACCTGAGAGATGGTGCAATGGTTTTTTGCGCAAAACATGAACGCGCGGCTGTAGATAAACCTAGCCATGACAGAGCGGTGGATTCGCCACTGCAGCTGCTCTTGGTCAAATGGTATGGACCATTCAGGGATCCTGCGACATCACGTGGACGTGGCATTCTCTTGTAGTTTGTGAGAGTTTCACGAGCCATCAAAACCAGTGCAGCGCTACGCGATAACGAAACTACTGAAATGCAAAAGCGCGGGCAGCGCACAGTTGAGAAAATGAAACCTTTCGACCGCCCGTGTCGTTGTCAAGTACATCAATGAGTTCTTTTTTCTAAATATCAAATAGAACTGGACAAGTGGTATTTTCTTTTGTCTTATAATGCATTACAAAAATCTTTTCATTCCAAGTCAGTACTCCCAAAGAACATCCGCGCTGAAGGCCTTAGTTTCGTTATTAAAGTTTCTGTAATCTATGGGACTTCACGATAGACTTTTAAGGACGCCGCCCCCTATCACTGTGTAGTGTACGCAGTTTGTTCGTGCTCGTCTATCTTTCTCTCTATCTCCCCTTTCCACTCTCTCTTTTAATCCCTCTTAACCCTTCCCCCCAGTGCAGGGAACTACCTCTGGTTAACCTCCCTGCCTTTCTATGCATTCTTTTCTCTCTCTCTCTTTTTATTACGAGTAGTTGAGTGCTAGTGAGAGAATTATAATGAAGAGTGCCTTCGTGATCGGGCTAATACTTGAATGGCCTGAGGGATTCTGTAATCTTGTCCTGCATTTACCTCAATTTCTCGACTACTAAAGCTCTGCCATAATATTGACATCTTAAATGTTCTCGAGCACTAACCTATCACTTTAGCTTGTCTTAATATTTGCCTTTAGTGTCCCTTTAACGCAGCAAGTATGAACTGAGGGAGAAGGACAACTGTGTAGTTAGTTGTGGACCTGACACTCATGCCAGGCCGTAGCACCTTCAATATTGTTCTGAGTTCAAGCTTGTGCTTACCGGCATGTGGTGTACTATTGATGTCTGGGGATATAAAGTAACAATTCTATTCCAGTTCTGGTCCATTTAAGCTTAATTTTATTCTTCATCAGTGGCTGGTACGAATGAAATAGTGTGCTCCTATTATCACTAGGATCAGCGAACTGGCTTATCACAAGTGAAAGAAACAGAATAGAAGCAAAGTCTGTAGGTGGGCAAGGGGGAGTTGCCATGTAGTGTGGTTTGAGCAGATAGAAAGATGGAGGTGTGGGGTTTGGTGAAAGGAGGGAAGAGAGATAGGGTCTTGTCTAAATTAGATTCCTTGGCAGCACTTTTACGTTTCATTTTCACGCGCTGTCACATACATTTGACATTGTTGTTATTGGTTGCATGCAATATACTCTCTCCCAGGAATAGTCATTGGTTGAGATCCTCTCAAAGAAAGTTGCATATCCATTCGATGGATGCCACATCTGAGGTAATGGAATACATATAAAATAAAGGCCATAATTCTAATCTATCACTTGTGGAATAAGTGTCACTTTCAGAGAGACCCATCTGGACATGTGGTGGAAATGGGTGCAATGAAAAGAAATCATGGGTAGGCACATTCTTTAGCAGTATTATTTTCACAGTGAGTAGTTGAGTGTGTTCATTAGGTAGATAACAGGAATGTTGTGATGTTAAAGGAAGGTGATTTGGTGATACAGTGAAGCATAATGTTGCAAGTTGTGTGAAAGTGAAGGTGTCATGTAGTTGGCCTGTCAAAAGAAATACATCCCCTGGCAAATGTAAAATATAGTAGGTGTACCTTCATTTGTTTGGGGGGAAGACAAATGAGTGTCTAATTATTGGTAAAAAAATGTTTCTTACAGAGCTGATTTATTGTTGGTTGATTATGAACAATGTTTGGGAGTCGTGAAAGAAGCAGTAGGTGAACTTCATGGCAATTTGTTAGAAAAAAAAAAGGAAAGTGTGAAATTGGCTTGCTTGTTGGTAGTGAATCTTCATTTGGAACTTAGTTACAGCATCAAATATTTAAGCTTGTGCACACTTTTTGTGAACTGATTTTAGCTTTTTGGCTCACCTTACAATTCTCCCTAAAGGAGTGCACTTTCGGTAGTTTTGGGGAGTAAATTAGCACTCTGTACATTATTTGCCTCTGCTGTGTCGCCAGTTTGTAACCTGCTTGCCTTGAGAGAACAAGGACAGACACTTACTGTGTCCACGTGCTCAGTACTAGACAATGTCAACTTTTTCTTTAAACCAGAATGCTTCATTCACACAACCGTTTGTTGCTCTGTCTCATCACTGTTGTAGCACTGGTTTTCATGCTGATTTCGGGAAAAAAATGCTGTCTACCTATGACTTGAGCTGGTGCTCAATGCAGCAGTGACAGCTTTGGGCACTATAAAAAGCCAGCCATTTCCAGAACTTGTGTATCCTTGCCTTGAACTCTTTGGCTATTCGTTGTGATGGAAATTTCTACTAAGTGTCCATTTACGATAACTAATCTATTGTACTGGCTCTAAAAGGTAGTTTGTATTTTGTTGCTTCTTTCTTTTTTACTTTGTAGTTTTAGAAACTATTACACAATTTGCTAAAGCAAAAGGCCAAACCTTACTAGTTCTAGGTGAATCGGGATTCTCCCAGGGGAATTCACAGAAGAGTGTGTGGCGACAGATGTGGCTGCCCATTAGCCGCACCTACTGACAATACAGTTACCCATTTCCAAGATATTATGTTTTTATGTATGTTCCAGTGGTGTGATGAGACACAAGATGGATGTTTGAATGAGGTTCTGTTGTGCGTCTTCGTTATCCTGACAATTCTTAGTATTAACAAAGAACCTTTAGTAGGTTACTGCATGTAGATGTACAAATGCCATGTCCCCACCTGACTCAATGTTTTTCAGATAACGCTTTCTGTCAAACAAGTTCCTGTTGAGTGCAACTGAGAGCTCCATGCAATTATTTTGTGAAATTGAAAAATGCTGCATTTTTCAGGCGTTTGGAAGCAATTGCTGGCAATGTGTAGAGATACTATCTTTTATTGGGACGGTGTTCTCTTGTATTGCATTACCATTGCATAGTGTCAGGAGTTATTGGTCTTTAAGGCATGGTGCTTGAGCCAAGGATTGATATGCAACTTGTGTGTATATAAACATGGGAAAGCAGTGTGCTTTGCATTGGAATCATGTGGTGCACCATGCTAAAGACGCTATCAGCATATGACAAGTACCCGTGCCTTACTGAGTTTCCTATCGAGGCGTGGAATTTGGGCGCGGAACAAACTTTGGCAAAGTAGCATCGAAGGAGTGGTCTTTCCTGCGACTGAACTGTGGCAGGCATGGGCTTGACCTTGCAGAAGATTTAGATGTTACTGTATGACAGCCATTATTATTTCTGTTCTCCTTGTTATTTAACTCTTGGAATGTTAATGTTGAATCCCTGAGCTTTCCCTTGTACTGTGTAAACATAGTGTGTTGTTCTTTTAATGTTGTGTGAGTGTTTCATGTGCTTCTATTATCTTTATGACTGAAAACTTTTTTTTGCTGTTTGTTTCGTTAATGCTGGTTTGGTCAGCTGACGACTATGCATATCACTACACTGACTACCCTCTCCAACATTTTTCTCAGTTTTTCTCAGACTTGAATTGCGTACGTTGCTATGCATTTGTATATCTAGAATTTATGTCACTTGGTTTGTCTTCCTGCACCTGCATTGAGCGTAGTTGTGAATGACGCATTTATGCAACACCCGCTTTAGAAAATATCTCATGATTGTGTCTGCCATGTGTTTTTGTACTATTTTTCCATGTCGAGCAGTAAGTTGTCTGAAAGGCGGAAGCAATACTGAAAGTCACAGATACCCGTACACATGTAGAAGAGGAAGGTAAATTATTCATTTGTCTCGAAATAACATTTATCAGTGGTACTATGATGTAGTTAGGCCGAACTGGCAATAATGATGGCCACACTACGCAAATGCAAAGCCCCCTTACTGAGTGATTTAAAATGCAAATCTGTATTTTACCATACTGGAGTATAAAGAATAAAAAAGAAATTTTATGTCACATCAAAGACTTTCCTGTTTCTAGCCACTCATGTTTCTTTGGTTGGCTGGTAAAATCTACCAGCATAGCAGTGCTGGTATTTGTGAGATTGTCGTACATCTCGTACATCTATTGCTCTGACTTGCCAGAATGTACAGTACTCATGGGATGAAATGCGATAGTTCATCAGTACATGCAGCACCGCCCATGGGTGACCTATGGAAGCAAGGTGTTTGCATTGTAGTACACTGCAAGGGTGAGAGTGTTTTTGGAGCAGGATCACTGCTTCTGATTACCAGCGAGCGGAACCACAGACCTTACTGTTATAGCTGTCCTACTGTCGTGTTTCATTCCGTAACTACTGTGTAAGGAAGCATTTTGAAAAGGAGAACATATGCACTGTTGATGATGCATGCTAGAGACCTATAGCCTGCTGCTGATCGCTACATTTCACCTGTGTGCCAAGAATGCAGGAGAAGAGGCTCATCTCATGAAAGTGTGCTGCATCTGTCATCGCCTTCGTAAATAGGAGTTGCCCAGTAGTTCATTATGCAGAAACTGTACCACAGACAGCACAAAGAAAAGATAACGGACTGCTTCAGCAACAATGAACATGCCACAGTCATGTACAGGAACTGTGAATGGTCATGGTCAGAAGACGGGCACAGTGTGGATATTAAGATTGATTGGGTAATATATGTTATGTTCTAAAGTAACACAGAGGTTATGACGAATGGCATTAGTGGTAGGCTCCAAATTGATTTTTTTATGATCATTCATAAATAATGGCATGCTATTGCCGTGAATTTGTTTTATTGCAACGTATACATTTGCTGGTCATACTGGAGTTCATGGCTGTGTGGAGCATATGCAAAGCGGGCCCATGTGGCACATACTGTCAGGATCGCCTGCCATCGCCGGCGATCCTGGCACTGGCAGAGCGCCGAAGACGCACTGTGAAGCGGCAAACCATATGTTATGTGCGCCCCAACGACACGGGCCAACCACTGACGACAAACAACTGCTGCTTCACTATTATGAACTCATGCGTTGGCACTTAAATGGGAGCAAAGCACGTAAAGTATTGGACGAGCTCTGGCCAAAGGACTCTGGCAGTACCTAGGCAAACATGCAATAAAAGCAAGAATTCCCAGCAAAAGTCTCCAGCGTAAATCCCCAGATCTCTTTATGGGGCTTACTGGCTTTGGAAAATACAAGAAAGACACTCATCTTCTAAAATACCAATAGGTATGCGCTGCAGCCAAGAAGATTAATCCTTGCACAGAAAGGCATCGCCCATGTCTGGGACCTCATGTAAAATGTGCTCTCTCATTTCCGGTGCAAAGAGCACTTTGACACAACAGCGCATGAGCAAAGCGAAGGCAGTCCATTGACACATGTTGCTGTTCAATGAAATTTTGAACTTGTCATTTGTTTTCTTTTAAGTGGAGGTCCAACCCTTCTAAACACGGGGGAAAAAAAAGGCTTGCAAGCGTTGCAGCCTTAGCTTGCATTATGCTTCTACAAGCCAGTGCCGGTTTTGGAATCTAGGAGTATGACGTCATAATGCATTACTGTGCGTGCCACACGAGTGCACACCACTCTCCATGGCCATGCGCTCTCGAAGCAATTCGCTCTAGAGAAATGAGATGGTGCTTTCGTTGGTGCGCCGCACGTTGCCTTATTGAAAGCGCACGAACACGAAACCATATCTGCTCCTGCCCTGATACTGTGCGTTCAGCTGTCGTAAATGCAACTGGGTGATCGCTAACGCACTGTGCTCCATTCATGCTGCAGAATGTGGATGGAGGGAAGAAGTGCAGTAGTTGGCTGCAAAAAATATGTCTGGCAGTTTAAGGAATGGAATTAATTTACAGCCACTGCTATTTAAGGACTGCTTGTGTTGCTGGCCCTTCGTGGTGCACGGCTCCCCTTGAGGATAAAAAACCCACTCAACTGGCAACACTGTATTGCTAACCTCCAAAGAAAGGACTTAACGTCGGAAGAATAATAGAGTTACGTTCGTTACAAAGGAAGTAATGCCACATCCTAGCATAGAATATTTTTCGCAGGTTATCTACACACAAACTTATGCCCACTATATTGCCAATGTATTAAGAATAAGTGAATGCGCGCACATTTGCATCAATGCACCGAAGAATGATTAACAGCGACTACACCGACAACATACAAATGTTCAAAGCTGAAAGTTTCGTGATGGCATGCAAAGTAAGCGAGTGACTAGTAACAATACTTTTCTACATACTATCATATTGCAAAGTACAGAACATTCATGTTGCAAGCCTTGAACGCAGCAAGTAGAAATATATCGCAAATTAGCACAACCGCAAGCGATTAGACTGAAAATAATTGGATAGTGACCGCACCGAGGGACATAACCGAGCTGGAAACATGTCAAGCCATTTCTTCAAAGTGTTTGCCAAATAAAGAATGAAGAGTAAACTCGCTGATCCTGATTTAATTCATAAGCGAAAAGTTCTAACAACTTAGAATACATTTCTAGCTCCACTTTTAGTACAAGCACTGTATACACTGCTCACGCTGTTTGGGCATGGCATAATGAGCTCTGAAAGCGCTTGCATGTCCTCTGAAACTGGCCAAAGCTTTGTGTCGTTCACACAGTCACCATCTCCAATACCTATCGAAACAAAGGTTTGTGGAGCCACACCGCGTCATACGCATGCATTGTAAGCACGGAAACAATGGAGACAGCTGAGGCAAGAAATGGACGCGTCACCACGGGATTAAGCATAGCGCCGCCCTTTCATCCTTTCATCTTCCGCCCGTTTTCATGGTTTGTTGGTAGTCAAACTCTGCAAGGAAAGCATTCGTTGAGTTCTGCTCCGCTAGGTGGCTGCACCGTGCAGACCACTCTAAAACCCCTTAAACTTAGTAAAGTAGCGCCACACTTTGAAGAATGCCGCCGCCTCCTAATGCGCTCTGGCTGAGGCCGACACCGCGTCGCTATTGGCCTAATGGCATCACATGGGCCCTCGTGCCAACTTCATTTGTTTACAGTGGCACTTCAGTGCCATTTTCGCTTGAGAAGCTTCTACGGAGTGGCAAGGAGTACATGATGGCGCTGTTGCTGTTCCGTGTTGTTTTGGTTTGCGAACGCCTTGAACTAAGTTTTGTGGCAAGTGCGACATCGTTTTACGGCATTTTATATCACCATAACCTGCTGCACCTTCGTATGCCAAAATAGTTTCAGCAAAGACAAAAAACCTCTGTTCTTGATACTGTCCAGCTAGCACTTTGGGTTAAGAAGACATGGATTCATCTAATTGGGAGATAGAACTTCAGACCAACATTCCCCACACGACTATATAAGATAGTTGCCAGTCCCTCATAGTATAGAATGTGTAGTGCTTGCGTAATTTGTTGCGGGCCATAACATAGCATATATTGCACAGTTCACTGAGGATGTTTCTATTTGTCTGCAAGCTTTAACGCGATACCTACGCGACATGTACTTCATTTAAGCAGTATGTGGTCGTATTTGGTGCTCTTAATTCTATTGTATGTCAACAGTCTCGAATTCGCAGGCACGTGAAGCTGCATGCGAAACGCGATTACGAAGCCTTTATGATTCAGCCCACTCCTTTTCACAAAATTTGCAGTCGAGCATGACAACTCATCTTTGAATTTTGAATTTCTGACTCTGAATTTTGTGGTTACTGACTGGCCTTCTTTAGAGCGAATAGCTTTGTTTGCCTCTTTTGTTCGTGTTCGTCATTGGCGGTCGCCTGGCGGATTTGCAATACAAAGGAAAAGTATGCGTGCTCTCCCGAAACCACATTCGTTGCCGAACGACAGCATCATAAGTCTTTGAGATGTACGTGTTAATTCGTGTAGCTTTAAAGAGTGTGTAGGTTAAGATGCGGTGGTGGACCACTCGCAAAAAGAAAACGTGCGGTTGCCCGCTCATTCACCAGCTGGTTTACTCGTTCGTTTAGTCGTTTGCTTACTCATTCGTTCCAACTATTAGCTCGTTCGACCACTGTGTCTCTGAGAAACACGTAATGAAACCACAAATTGTGCCTCAAGCAGTCGTTCACATACGCATAGAGTTCCTTGTACAAATTCCCTCCTTCTCCGTACAAACTCACTCCTTCTCCCGTTCCAGTCTTGTCTTCCTATTGGCTTGGAGCAATCGTCTGTTCTGGGAAGTTCTCGATTTATCTTTCGTCCCGTCGACGCCGAGCGCGAGAACGAAGGGGAGAGGGCGACTCCTAGCGCGGGGGAAGTTACGCGCCCTCCATCGCCTCTGAGTCATCTTTTTCTACTTCTTTCTGGAAAGTTCAGCGGCCAGTCTGACCTACTTTTCCGTCGAGTGCACGCGAGGGTGCGCAGCCTCTAGGCAGGAATGGGCCCTGGAGACGGGCCTTTGTGTCCAGCTTTCCAACTTCCCCCTTCACTCTTGCACAACCCTAGCCCGAACAGTGAACATTCCATGCTCCACGGCACGCGGACAAAAGCACGTGTGACGTCTTCTTACCTTTCCTGCCTAGACTCTGCCATCAGACTCATCATCTGCTATCGGACTCATCCTCCCCCGCCCAAATTACCATCACGGTAACGAAAAGTCGAATGGGAGGCACTGTTGGGTACTGCAGCACAGCATTTCTATGAGAAGGACAGCAGCGGAACTATTTGAGAGGTGGGGGGTGGCGACGATGGGCAAGGGAGATTTAGGTCCTCATCCCACATTACATATTTTAGGTGTTTCCCCCCTTGCCCCTCCTCTCCAGACAGCACTGGACAGACGGACTAACAGTAAACCGCAAAAACTCTTCCAAGCAAATGCACCTCGCTTCGTAAGAAAGAGGGCCCCGCCGGGTAGCGGGGGATTTCTATTTTTGCAGCTCGCCAAGCTCATCCCAAATGATCAGGCTGAACGCATGCTGTTACATTAGGCGGGGAGGCCCCATCTGCTCGTTCTGGTTTTCTCGCTTCATGCATGTTGCTCGAAGTTCTGTTGCCCATGGTTCCATATACCAAGCAGGTTAGAATAAATGGGCCCCCTTCTCCCACTGTCCGAAGTGAGGCCATGGGCTGTAGCCCCCTTAGCGCCCCCCCCCCCCCTTAATCCAGCGCTGGAGCCAAATCTTAAAGTAGTGACCATGGTCCTATTCTGTTTGACGAGAGCTGACCTATTGCGGTTGTGTGAAGAGGTCGAAGTAGACGTAGAGGAGGACTTGACGGAATCAGAAATTCGTAAAACCATTCTCCAAAGTGACTATGATTTGAAACTCGTCGAACAACTAGGTAAACGAATTCTAAGCAAAAAACGGGAACAGGAAGCAATTGGGCAAGAACAGGAAGAAGCTAGGCAGAAACAAAAGAATTTCGCCTTAAGAAGGCCTAACAGAAGTAACGAGGCAGTACGTTGCTGCATTGAATAAAGATATTCACGGTTTGGAGCAGGCAATCAAACGAAGTCAACGGCGGCTTGAGAAATCTGTAGGCTGGACGCAGCGAAAGTGGGAGGAAGTCCATAGCAGATTTTGGTCGAAAGCCGAGAGAAGGAGTAGTACCTGCCAGATTAACAGCGCGTTCATAGGTGAACGCAAAGTACTAGCAGCTAACGATGCCGTTAAAGGCCGTAGTGAGAACGACGAGGTGCCGTGCCAACAGAGCACTGTAGAGACAGCTAGGCCAGCTGTAAATGAATTGGCATAGTCACCGCGCGTGTGTGTCGCATGTAATCTTAACGAGGTCGTTTACGAAGTACAAAGTACTGCTGACCCGACAGACACGAGCACCCATGTCGAGTCGGATCTGCGTGCCAAAGTGCAGTGCCAACTGGACGATGCAGTTGAGGGCAGCTCTCAGGATTGCGAGCTCCGTAGCTCAAGGGAAGACAACTGCGTTGTTCAGGGATCGGTGCAGCTGTCCACCAGTCTAGGTAGCCAAGAGAGGGACGATTTAGTTATTAATAATTCGGTTGAGACAGCAATCGAGACCGACGAGCTGTGTGCCGATGCACAGCGTGAGCTGGGCAGGAGTGCGAGTTGCATAGCTAGAGTAAAGACTGCTGCATTGTTCCAGAGTCGGTTGAGCTGTCCGCCATTTGAGGCAAAGAGGGAGTTGATTTAAATGAAAATTACTCGGACTGTGCAGGTGTGCACCGGCCAGCTTGAGGCACGAGAAGGCCGCATGAAAGGGAGTTCAAAGGGAAAGCGCCGTAGAAAGAAGCGCGGTAAAGATCGGAAGGCGGTAAATAATGGAGTGCAGCCAAAGAGGGTGACAGGCACAAGGAGCCAAGGCGTGAAGAAAAGAAAGGTGCGGTCGTCGTTGACGACGTTGGCGCGTCAAGCACGTTCGAGCCACCGGTCAAAAAGAGACTGAGAAGCATGTTCTGCGCGAACGTGGACAAATTAAGGGCACAGGACAGTTATGTTCCTCGTCGTTCTTTTCGGTGTGCAGCATGTAGCGCGAAGGAGCGCAAGGTGGCAGGTCGAGACGAGCTGGTAGGGAGTTGCGACGTGGTCAGTCGATTTCGTGATGAAAGCCTGACACCAGGACGCAAATTGGCAGGAGACTGTAATGCCTTGAAGGAGCTGATAATGTGTCAGCCCTTTTGTTGTTCCTGGGTAGCCAGAATAGCTTTCGAACTGCGACCACCTTGAGTACGACTCAGAAGTACGAATCTGTCGTAAACGTATCAAACGGGAGGCCAAGAGCTTCCGTAGAAGGGAAACGTGTTCATTTCTTTTATTTTTGAGCCTTTGAAAATTTTCGCGATTTGAGACTACAGTTTCTTTCAATATGTAAAGTATTAGCTTGGTTTATGTTTCGTTTGAGAAGGTCCGAGATCTGAAAGATGCGTTTTATGTGAACATTTAGTTTCGCGAAGTATTAATTAATGAGTAGATAGGGTTTCTTTTTTTTTGTGAGTAACCTGAAGGTCAAGGTTATCGGTGAGAGGCCTATGGAAACGCGTGTGACTATTAGTTAATGTTCTTTATTTTTAAAAGAGTTTTCGAAGTTTCTAAGTTTAAGCGCATAGGTTTTCAGTAAGTGCATAATTTGCACGAAGAAGCGTTCTTAGTTTCATTAGCGCGTGTCCTGTGCGGACGGAAGGAAGCAGAATGTTTATTACAGGGTTGCTCGTGTGTGTTGAGGGCAGCGGTGTTCTGACTTCCCTAGTAAGCGTGCGTGGAACCAGTTATTAGAAGACGCATTTGTTTAAGGGTTCTGCGGAGTGCGTAAGTCACGCAAGTTTAGTTTTTCTTTTGAGGTACGTGTGACGTATGGACTAGAGGAAGGAACGCGAGTAAGCGTGATGAAACGTTTGTGTACGACGCAAGTATGCATTCTGAATAGGGACCACAAAGCTAGCGTGATTGTGATTACGTAAATGTGAAATTGACCAGTCTGTTCAGTGGCACCAGTATGTGCGATAAGTACGCCACTGCGATAGGGTAAGAACAGGCTATTCGTGAACTTAGGCTGCTCAAGTTATGTTCGGTTACTGGTGATTGAAAGCCTTCGGTTTAGTTCTGCGTAAACCTTAATTTACTCTTGTGCGGCACGACGGTCAGGTTTGGTTGAACAAAGGGGAAACATGAACGCTCGCTTTGGCGGCACAAAATTTGGGGTTCCCAGTCGAGTGGCTTGCATTGAAATTTTGATAGGAGGCCTGGTGGCTTACAGCCGATTCCGAACGTTTGCATGCTGAGTGGTATTGTGTTACCGGGATCGACTCTTCTGTGTCGGTTGTTGTGAGATGGTTTAAGGCATTCCAAGGGCTTAGTTGTTGCGGAGAGCAAAGCCGTATTCTTGCTCGCCAGCCATTCTCTTATTGCCCAGCGGTTGTCGACACTGGCCAGTCGAGATTTTTCGAGTACTTTCGAGTCGAGTACTGCACTGCAGACTTATCTCAGCCCGCTGCAGTTGTTTCGAGCGACCCGCAGGGGTGGCGTCCTTCAGAGAACCGGCGACGATGACAGTGCTAACCGACCATGCACTTCCTTCAGAGAACTGGAGACCACGGCAGTGTTAATCCACCTTGCGCCTCCTTCGCAGAGTCGGCGACCGCAGCAGGGCTGGCCACATTTGGCGGTCCGTGTATTGTTGGTTGATTTGCCGTGGCCTTCATGGTCTATATGCAGCAAGAGAGCTTCTCTAACAAAGGGTGTTTTGTGGTGCATTTTTTTGGGCCCCAGGATTCATCACAGTCTGCTGACGCTCGTGGCGGCTACCGGAGAAGTCAGCTCTGGAATTAAGAGGCGCCGGCTGGGGCCAAGTGTGACAATCTGGCTACGAGGACCCGCTCAACTCGATGGGTTCTGGGAATCCAAAGTGCGTATGTGAGTGTGTGAGCCCTCTCCCTCAAAGGCGGGTCGACTACGCCCCAACGACTGTGGACGGTCCGATTGGACGAAGGTTGGACAGCAGTTTTCCCTCCCCTAGGTATCTAGGGAGGACAGATGCTGTTTAAGCAGCAATTTGTCGGCTGCTAGGAGTGTGCTTGGAGCTTTGTGCTCGTGTGCTGTATGCTTCGTCTTTCAGGCTCCGTTGTTGAGTCAGGCTAGACTGTCGAAATGTATCTCATATTTTAATGTAAATATGTAAATAAATCCTGTACTTCTAGTTCTCGATGAGAGCAAGTTCCTCCCTACAACCTCGTCCCAAGCGTGGGTGAGTTGGACGACGGCATGGGCCAGCTACCACATAGTTCACGATCGAATACAACTCTAATAGGGTCGACTGCCAAGCAGCTGGCGGAGAGTTTGGAGAGGCTTCGCGCGTTCACTCCTAGAGAACCGGAAGTCGACGACACGACGTGCCATCATGACGCAGAGCCAGTGAAGCCGGAGCTTAGCCCCGATCACTCGGCGAACGAGTTGAGGAGGAAATGCATTACTATGGAGGAGGGTAACTTGTAATCGTCCGTAGCTCTCTTAATATGAGACGGTTCACACAAATTGTGGCGTGAATGATTAACTTCAGCTACACCCTACGCGTCTACAAAATTTGTCCGAACCGTTTCAGGGGCCTCTTTACTCCCTCCTCGAGCGTGGCGCCGCCTACACCGCTCGAGCGTAGCATACGAAACAATGAATAGCAACGGCGCCAACATGCGCTCGATCGCCACTCCGTAGACGCTTCTCAAGCGAAAATGGCGCTGAAGCACGACTGAGAGAGTGTGATTGCGAAGAGGAAGAGGCGCTGAAGCACGACTGTAAATAAAATGAAGCCGGCATGAGGGCCCACGTGATGCTACTAGGCCAATAGCGACGCGGCGTCGGCCTAGGTCAAAGCGCACGAGGAGGAGGCGGCATTCTTCAAAGTGTGGCGCTACTTTACGAAGTTGAAGGGGTTATAGGCCACTCCCTGAACCCCTGAATAAAACTAAAACGTAGCGACATCCTCTTGTTTTGCCGCCGCCGCTGAAGCGAGGAGCATGCGAAGAGGCAGGAGAGAAGGTCTGCATCTCCCAATTGGTTGAGCGCCGTCACGTAGTATTTTTCATGCCCTTTTCTCTATTTTTTCTTCCTTTCCGTGTCTCGGCGCACTCACCACCATGACAGTTGGCCGTCGTGCTGTACAGCAGCGAGGCTTTCGTAAGGAATTTCGGATGTTTTGGCTAAGTTTCGTGGCTAACCGCGTCATTGAAGAACTCAGTTTTTGTTTTGTCTTATGGTAGGGATTGATTTTAAGAGTACTGGAGGTGCAAGCGTGTACGAACGTAGCTTCTGTTCTTTGTTGACGGGGTACGGAACTCGGTCATAAGTAGGCATATGCACGGGTGTTATTCTCGGTGCTTGTTCAGATTTGTTTTCCTGATTGCGCTATCGTCAACAGGTGCATAAAGCTGTGAAGTGCATGGACTGTTTTTATGCGAAGCATATTAACGTAGGTTTCGGGCCTTCGCGCGACGCCCGGCGGTGGCCACCATTGACCCTGAACTGGGGTCACGTGACATGACGTCACGTGATGACGTCACACAGGCTGCAGATGGGGCCTCATATCGCGCCGTCGGCCGCCTCCCGGCGGTGGCCACCATTAGAGTGTTTTAGCAGAACGTTTTTGACGGTCCGCTCCGCTCTCGCGTACCCGCTCAGAGTTAGCGGAGCGGCGGACGAAGAATCAGTTTTAGCGGAGCGCCCGGCTGCGTCCGAAAGGCATGTGCTTGCCTGACGCGCCACCTTGCCGCAGAAGGTAAAACCGCTATGAACATAATATTCAAGTTGTATGAATTGCCGCAATAAAATAATATATTTGGAATTGCTCAAATGTCTGAAGGCATTTCACGCAATACATTGCATTTTCCTTTCTTATATATATATAATCCTTACATTAACAAAGCCGTTACGCTGTGTTGTAGCCAAGACAAGGTTTTTTGCTCTTTCAGTACACCTGAAACGTGGTCCGCATAAACAAACGTGCACACATGGCATGGTTCTGAAACGGGTTCATGGCCACAACCTACCGAATAGAAGAAGATCTTCGTGTCTCCTAAAGTGTACTCTAGGTTTGCGCTTTACAAATCCCGATTCAAACGACCTCGTGGACGGGCCAGCAGCACTGGGGGCAGCCATTTTGCTTCGCTAGACCCGCTTGACGCGCTCGCCGCGCTCCGCTGAGAAAGCTTTCTAGCGGAGAGGGGGCTCCCGTCCGCTCGCCCGCTCACTGCTGAACGGGTCGCGCATGCGCACTTGCACTTCCGCTAGCCCGCTGAGCGGAGCGGACCGTCAAAAACGCTCTGCTAAAACAGCCTATTGACCTTCAAGTGACCTTCAAGTAGGTCACGTGACATGACGTCACGTGATGACGTCACACCGGCTGCAGATGGGGCCTCATATCGCGCCGTCGGTCGCCTCCCGGCGGTGGCCACCATTGACCCTGAAGTGAGATCACATGATGTGACGTCACGTGATGACGTCACACCGGCTGCAGATGGGGCCTCATATCGCGCCGTCGGACGTCGCCCGGCGGAGGCCTCCACGCTTCGGTTCGCGTCGTCGGCGGCGCTACCATCGCTGCATCACGTGATATGTGACGTCACGCCAGGGATGAAGCGGCGCGCGCCCGCCGTCGCGTCAGTCTCTGTGCCCGCAACCGCGCCAGCGTCTTTGCGCCGGGCGTGTATGCGGTCAAGATGCCTCCAAACGCTAAGGATACGCTAAGGTTAAGCCCAGTGGATGCGAAGCATCCACTGGGCTTAACCTTGATAAGCTTCCAATTTTTTGTCTATTTGAAAGAAAATAGCACAAAAAATTTGGAATATATTAATTCCAAACCAGCAAAGGTGTGCATGCCGCTCATATGAAAAATGCGAAGCCGTGAAATGAACAATTACTTTAATTGTCCGTGAGGACAATTACTTTAATTAAATTTTGTAATTCAAGAACCTCCTTTACATTTTTCTACCTATGCAACGGCCAGGGAAAGCTCTCAATGGCGCTGTCCTTCGTTCCAATGTATTGTGCAGGAGCAGCTGTCCCCGGTCGCGTATTGTAATTGCACCAAAATTATAGTCTCAACGAAGAGCATATATAGAAAGCAGGAGTTCTGCAATATATACACTAGAAATGCGAAGATACAGCTTGATAAAGGGCAAAAAGGTGTCACTGGAAACAAAGTTCATTGCATGCATACACAAAAGCTCGCAACGAGATATCTATATATACGCATCAGTCACCCATAAATTTACGTATCCAAACAAAAGCCACTTTATAAAATGCATCAAACAAGGGAAATAAGCATGTCGCGCAATCACAGATCACAGAATCTAACGAGTGGTGGCATGATCCGCTGCAAGAAACCGGAAAGCTTGTACAGAGGTGAGCGAGTGTATTCGACAATGGGCCGCATAAGAACGCCTTGCTTGTGTATCTTTGGTAGGCCATGAAGTGCAGGAGCTTATCCGTTGTGACAAAGTAGCTGGTAATAGAGTGACTTATGCTGGGGTGGGGCCAAACGGAAGTCGTCAGCTAGAAGCTTCTGGAAGTCCCTTTGCAGTTTTCCTGTTAGATCGCGCGTCAGGCGACTATAGGTATTGGCGTCACTAACCAGTGCCAGCATTTTCTTTAGTGTAGTCACCGCTATCAAGCAAAACAGCTGCGTTTCCTTTGTCAGCCGGAAGAATGACGATGTCAGGATTGCTTCGAAGCCGGTCAATAGCCTCATGTTCCTCTAGCGACAGCGTCGAGTTTGAAGGAGGGTTTGGAGCCTAGAAGGCACGTTACAGCACGCGCGCGAGCTGTGTCACGTCTAGTGTAGCGGACTTAGCTTAGAGCCTTTTCAACAGCACAAAATCGGCTACTTCGTATCTCGTGTGGGCCCTGTGCTAAAGGTTAGACCAAGGCTCAGAACACAGTTCCGCTTTGTCATGTTCATAGGAAGAAAGATTGTGTACAGCCTCTCTTGGTAAATTTCAGGACGGACCGTTTGAGGATGGTCGCACCCGCCGTGGTTGCTCAGTGGCTATGGTGTTGGGCTGCTGAGCACGAGGTCGCGGGATTGAATCCCGGCCACGGCGGCCGCATTTCGATGGGGGCGAAATGCGAAAACACCCGTGTACTTAGATTTAGGTGCACGTTAAAGAACCCCCGGTGGTCAAAATTTCCGGAGTCCACTACGGTGTGCCTCATAATCAGAAAGTGGTTTTGGCACGTAAAACCCCATAATTAAATTTTTAGGACGGTCGCAGCCTTTCCAGCTTGGCATGGTGCATGACGTCATTATTTCGTGTTCTCACGCTTGCTTGAAAGTTAGCGTGTAGCTGAATTGAAGCAAATTCGGCAGGGTACAGGAACTCTAGTCGACAACGGGCATAGAAAGCATCATTTTCGAGCATACGAACCTTGCACTCCAATATTCTTGCTTGTATTAGTAGTCGTTCAGCCCTTGAAATCACGCAGTCGTCTCGCGTTTATTCAACATGTATTTTTCCGGCCAAACGGGCTGCTGTCAAACTTTCGATTTCAGCTTTTGGAGTTTACACGGAACATGACGGCGACAGCCACGGCAGGAATGCGCTTGAAGTGTCTATATATTTGCTATCACAGTAATATAATAAGAGTATCAGAGTCCCGTGGCCCATCACTTTCCGGAAAAGAAGAAGTAAGAAAATTGAACTTTCACCATGCAACAATTCGCCCGCCGCAACAATGTCTTTCATTCCTTTGTGGGACGGTGGCACCGAAACGAAAAAAAAAGCAACTCGAAGGAAAGCATGTTGGCCGCAATCGAATGCCTACTTTGGGCACCTAATGTGGTTACCCAAGGAATATCGAAGAAAACGTGAGACGCTTAGTCTACAGATATAGAGCTATGCGCGTACTGATCGGTACCCTACACCGGCGAGATAAAAGGCGTTCCGGTGAGGTTGCAATAACATCAAAGTGAAGGTGACGTTCTCAAGCCGAGGCTTTGCAATCCATCGAGTCCCCAAAGTGATGGCGGCGAGCGAGCAATGTTTATTTTTCTCGTCTGCTAGCCAGAAAGTGTCCAAAACTCTGGCAGGCCAAAATTCAATCTGCCCGAGAAAGACGAACGCGCACCAAAGTGCGCCGCGCGATGGTCGGGGCAACAGGAGAAAGAACGCATGCGTTCTGGCTGGCTCTGATAGCCCGCTGGTAGCGAGAACAAGAAAATTGAAGAGGCTAAATGTGTCCTCGCGGATAAAAGTCAAAGCAGAAAAAATAAATAAGAAAGTAGTTACATTTGCTGGCTTTACTGCCTTGACATCGATGCTTTGGCGCAGGTGAAAAGCATGTTGTTATTCTTTTCTGCTACATGACGGCGCAAATTAACCGCCACAACATTTCGTCTCATAGGACTTCGCTGCGTGCTTTGCCCACTTGTATGATAATGTGTTGATTTGGCTTGTCTCGTTGTATGGTTCGATGTACAACTTTAGAAAATTCAGTGCACTTTTGGTATCAAATGTTTATGAGAATTTTCTGCCCATAACGTTTCGCAATTGAAATCCAAGCGCTCCGCAGTTTCAGCGGCCTCCGCGCGATGCTGCGACGAACCCGCTCGCCCTCAAAACGCCCTTGAAACTTTCTGCTCAGATGGCGCTTCTTACGTTATGTGACTCCAGGTGCATGGAAGTTGCCGCGAAATCCATCCCAAGTTCGCGATGTTCGTGAAAAAATGTCTTTTCGAGCGTAAAAAAGATATTCTGGACAAAATCCAGAATGATTTCCGGCGCCAGGGTTTTTTTAGTGGGCGGCCGGTGCATGACAGCACGAAAAAATTCTGGGGGGGGGGGGGGGACTCTTGGCATCCAATCTGTAACTCTTGTGGTCTAGTGGTCCGCCGGTTGTCTACCCTCCACTATCCATTTTTTTCTCTTAATGTCAACTAGAATATCGGTTATCCCCGTTTGCTCTCTGATCCATACCGCTATCATTCTGTCTCTTAATGTTACCCCTAATATTTTTCCCTCTATCGCTCTTTTCGCGGTCCTCAACTTGTTCTCGAGCTTCTTTATCAACCTCGAAGCTTCTGCCCCATATGTTAGCACCGGTAGAATGCAATGAATGTACACTTATCTTTTTAACGACAGTGGTAAGCTTCCAGTCAGGATTTGGTAATGCCTGCCGTATGCACTTCAACTCACTTTTATTCTTCTGTAAATTTCCTTCTCATTCTCAGGGTCCACTGCGAGTAATTGACCTAAATGAACTTACTTCTGTGCACACTCTAGAAGATGAGTGGCGATCCTGCATTCTTGTTCTGTTGCCAGTCTATTGGAAATTGCCTTTCTGCACATTAATCTTCAACCACACTATTACGCTTTCTCCGTTAAGGTTCTGAATCATTTGTTGTAATTCTTCCCCAGTGTTGCTGTACAGGGCAATCATCTGCAAACCGAAGGTTGCCGAGATATTCGCCGTTGAACCTCACTGCTAAGCTTTCCCAGCCTAATAGCTTGCAGATTTTTCTCAGCATGAAGGGACTAGTATTGGAGAGATTGTGTCTCCTTGCCCGACAACTTTCTTGATAGGTAACTTTCTACTTTTCTGGTGAAGAACCAAAGTAGCTGTGGACCAGGAACTGAACCAAGATATTTCCAAAGATATTCACGTATGCCTCCTGTACTCCTTGATTACGCAATGCCTCTATGACTGATGGTATCTCTACTGAATCGAATGCCTTTTCATAATCTCTATGAAAGCCATATAAAGAGGTTGATGTACCTACGCAGATTTCTCGATTACCTGATTGATGACATGGATGTGATCCATTGTAGAATATTTCTTCCTGAAGCGAGATTGTTATCTTGGTTGATTGAAATGATGTGTTGCCCTGATTGTATTGGAAATTCTCTTGATGAATATTCTTATACACGAGGTCTGTTAGAAAAGTATCCGACCATATCTTTTTTGCGAACACCTAATGAATATGAAACAAGCGCGCTTGCATCAGCCAACCTTGAACCTTCTTGCGCATGCGCGAATTTTTTCCCGCTTGCCGATAGCGTCAGTCGCGGGGACGCGCGCAGCGTTTTAGTGAGGTAGTGCGCAGTGCTCTCGTCGGTTTTGTATTTGAAGGAAAACGGTGGAGCCAAGTGGAAACCATTCGGAAGATTCAAACGGCTTTTGGTGACGATGCTATGAGCAGCACACAGATTAAATAGCGGTACAACCAGTTTAAAGACGGCCGCACATCGATGGAGAGCGAGCCACGCTCCGGTCGGCCATCAACACGCCGAAGTGACCAGGTCATTGCCGAAGTGAACGCTGTGTTGATGCGGGACCATCGTGTGACTAACCAAGAAATTACAGAAGAGGTGGGCATCAGCACTTTTTCTGCACATTCCATTATGACGGAAGATTTCGCCATGAAGAGAGTTGCGGCGAAATTCGTGCCGAAGCTGCTCACGGTGGAGAAAAAGAAACTTCGTGTTGAAGTCTCACAGGACATGCTGGATTCCACAGACAGTGACCCCACTTCATGAACACCATAATCACTGGTGACGAGTCTTGGGTGCACGGGTACCCGGAAACCAAATCCCGGTCGTTACAGTGGAAGCATTCCACGTCACCAAGACGAAAGATGGCCCGCCAAGTGCGCAGCAACGTCAGAGTGACGCTGACTGCTTTCTTTGACTCCCGCGGTGTGGTACGCCACGAGTATGCACCACAGGGTCAAACAATCGCCAAACAGTACTACAGGGATGTCCTCCGTCGCCTACGTGATGCTGAATGGCGCAAGAGAGCGGAGTTGTGGTCAAGTGGAGATTGGCGCATCCATCACGACAATGCTCCTGCACATTCCTCGCACTTGATTCAGACCTTTTTGGCGAAAAACCAGACTCCTGTAATCCAACAGGCTCCTTACGCTCCTGATATGGCCCCCTGCGACTTCTGGCTGTTTCCCAAAATAAACAGGCCATTGAAAGGAGCGCGAATTCAGACAAGAGAGGACATTATGGCTGCAACGACAGCTGAGCTAAACTCCATTCCGAAAGAGGCCTTCTCGGAATGCTTCCAACAATGGTAACACCGCGTGGAGAAGTGTGTGGAGTTTTATTTCTTCTGCCAAAGGTCGGATACTTTTCTAACAGACCTCGTATTAGAATACTGGAAGTAAGCTAATGGGCCTATAATGCTTCAACATTTTAACGTCTCACTTCTTATCAATTAGTATAATGTTGTCATTCTTCCAGGTCTCTGGTACACATAAGGTCATAAAGCATTGCGTATATATATATATATATATATATATATATATATATATATATATATATATATATATATATATATATATATATATATATATATATATATATATATATATATATATATATATATATATATATATATATATATATATATATATATATATATATATATATTTACACGCGCAGGTAGTAATGTACGAGTTTTGAGACGAGTTCATCGACCATGTGGAACGTGGTGGCTTCGTGAAGGGCCCGGGCCAACGTATGCCTCTGCTTTGACTTGGAGCCGCTTTCGTCTAGAACTGCTCGCATAGCGCTTTGCAGGGTTCCTCAATGACCTTGTTGAGCTGCGAGATCTTCTTTCGGAGTATGCGATTGAGCCTTTGACCCTTCCATCGGCGGAGCAGAGCGTTTTTGGCGTCGATCAGGTGGGCGAGTGTGCTGCCCATTCACTCGACGTCGAGATGGGTTTACACTTTCTTGGTGGCCACGGAAGCGTCGTTGCGGATGTTTTCGTTTGGTATATGGTGCTACGCTGTGTTAGCCTGTATTACAGTGTTCCAAAAAACTCCTACATTATGTAAAGTTCAGCAGACGGTATTAGCGATTTGGGAGAAATACGTAGCAAAATTTAGCAGCTTCTTTGTCTGAGTTTAGCGACATGCTATGACCTCTCTTATTTGCTCAAAATGTTGTAATTACCAAATTTTACAATATGGCGGGATTAAATAATGTCCAGAATAGCACCACCTGTATATGATGGAGCATATACAAGGATACAAGAGCAGCAGCTCTGATGGCGCAATCTTGTGTCGCTCAGTTTCCGAAAAGAATTCCCAGCTGTGCAACATAGATATTGTTGAGGCAATATGTTCGAGTTTTAAACATTCGTTAATGGGCTTCTTTAGGAAGACGGAACTGACGTGAAGTCCCTAATTTTTGCCTATACACTCGCCTGAACCCCTTTTGGCGGTCTCTAGTTCCACGAGCTCGCATGTAAAATAAACATCTATACATTCCTAATTAGAATGGCGGACAATGTCAACTACAACACATGCGGTACAGAAAAAACCTTAAACACCTCTTGTGCGACTACTCGCCATACGAATATCAGAGGCTTCGGATAGTTTTAGGAGAGTTAGATGACAGTTATTTTACAGTAAATATGCGCCAGCCTGTGTGAATGCTCGGGACGAAACCGGCTACATCTTATTGCGCGCGTGTGTGAGAGCACACTGTGAACTTCTCATCCTTCCGACCCATTTCCCAGTGTACGGTATATGCCCAAAAGAGCTCAGCCTGATTGGCCTCCCTGTCTTTCCTTCCACACTTCTCTATCTCGCTCTCTGTCAAGCTCGACCCGGTCTTCCACAAGTATAAAGGAGCCTGCACTGTCAATCGCGTGCAAGGGCATCGAGTGACCCCCGCGTCTGTTCACCTCTTATGGACACCCACGGGCCCTTGTCAGACAGCCCGTGTGCGCTCTCACGAAGACCATCGATCACCGCCTTTGATGCTCCCTGTGTGCTCGGTTCGGGTTGCAGGCACTGCTCGCCGTGGACAGCCAGCGCCCACTCGAAAGGAAATCACTGGGTCCTTGCCCATCTTTCACATGACCGCACACAGCAAAGGAAGAGAGAGAGAGAGAGAGAGAGAGAGAGAGAGAGAGAGAGAGAGAGAGAGAGAGAACTGTTTTCTCCTGATATTTATTTAAATCCTATAAGACGTTAGGGGTCGGGGTACGGGCCCATGCAGTCGGTTTTTGGCCTTTACATCTTGCGTTCCGCTTACGTCCTTCTTCGTTTAGTTCACGGACTACAATTAAGATGGTTGATCCATATTTTGGATAATATCGGCCCTGTCTGTTTTGTCTTCAGAGTTCGACATATGATTTGGAGTATGCTCGGCGACCCTTTCTCGTGTTCTTCAGAATAACCTTCGATTTAAGCGCGGCAGCATTTATTGACATCCTTGACTAGCTTCCGTGACTAGCCGCCAGTCTCGACTCACAATTAGGTGGATATGTGCAATCAACAAGCTTTTTATTCCCAATAACCATTTCCCCTAATTTAGGGCAGCGTGCCATTTCCACGCATATTAAAATGTGTCCATTCCATTTCATCAGAGCAAACTTCAGCGTGATTGGTGAGAAGCACTGTTACGCGCCGCTGTGGTGGTGGTGAATTGTAGCAACAGGTGGGTTTAGCCCGGCGATCAAGGCCGGCAATTGCTCCGCCCGAGCGTCTCTTACAATAGCGCTGAAGGGTTTCACCATGCTGTTCGCTCAGTAGAATTCACCGTAAGTCTATTTCACGAAGGAGCGCGCTTGCAGGATGTGGGCAGGCTATACCGTTAGTGCTTCAGTGCATCAGGAAACATGCCTTGCTTAACGTGAAAGTAATGAGGTCAATTACTCACAGGGGACCCTGATCATGAGAACGAAATTTACAGAAGAGTAAAAGTGGGTTGGAGTGCATACGGCAGGCACTGTCAGCTCCTGACCGGAAGCTTACCATTATCATTGAAAAGAAAGGTGTACAATCAATGCATTCTACCGGTGCTGACATATGGGGCATAAACTTGGAGACTGACAAAGGAGCTCAAGAACAAGTTAAGGACCACGCAAAGAGCGATGGAAAGAAAAGTGTTGGGCATAACGCTAAGAGACAGGACGAGAGCGGTGTGGATCAGAGAGCACACGGGGATATCCGATATTCTAATTGACATTAAGAGAAAAAAAAATGGAGCTAGGCAGGCATTGTAATGAGTTGGATGGATAACCGGTGGTCCATTATAGTTACAGAATGGGTGCCAAGAAAAGGGAAGCGCAGTCGAGGGCGGCAGAAAAGTAGGTGGGGTGATGAAATTGGGAAATTCGGAGGCACAAGTTGGAATCAGTTGGTGCAGGACAGGGGTAATTGGAGATCGCAAAAAGGAGAGACCTTCCTGCAGTGGACATAAATGATGATGATGATGACGACGACGACGACGACGACGACGATGATGATGATGATGATGATGATGATGATGAACAATCGTAAGGAGGGTGGTTGTCCATGCAGGCTTGTGTGACCAAGCCTGTCTCGAGGAGTCTCTCAAGGTTTCCACCCTGCATGACAGTTGAGTGGTACGCATCACAACGGGCTGGATTTGGGAATTTGACCTGCCGGGTGTCGGTTGGCGATGGCGGTGTTCTCTTAAGTAGGTTTGTTTCACTCCCTTCTGAGGCCCCCGCAATATGAAACAAAAGGAAATAAAAGAAAATAAAAGAAGGAACTAAAGAAAAAGTGTACGGAGATACGAGCGCGTATCACGAAACTGCAGGCAGCAGAATTAAACAGTAGCTATCCACTAAGCTCTCTCAGCGTCTATGCGGTTTAGGGACATTAAACTCGGCCACACTTGCTTACTCTATACGTAAATAAGTAAATAAATAAATAAATAAATAAATCTGAGACTCTAAGAAATACCCCACCCTGCTTCTACACAAACATGCGCAGTGCCCAACGAATTCAGCACGATAATGTGAGCATTTGAACATACGCCGCAGTATGCTGCAGCCCGGAGTGACCTACGTGTTTCAGATCTTCGGTGGGCGCTACGGCAGCTGTTACCTTTCTTGCTCTTTTTTTTTTCCCCAGTGTTGCCAAGATACGATCTCGCACTGCATATGTTCCGTTTCTACAAGGCGCAAAGCGGTTAAAGCATTTAAGTATCTCGGCATCGCGGTAATCTTGTGTTCGTAACAACAATGCTGTCGATATCAAGCCCGTGACCTTCTGCAATAGCTGCATTACGTATAAAGCCTCCGTTCTCAAAATTCCTTTTTGTTTTCTTTTTCCCTTAACGACATCCGCTATTTTCAGACGTCGCATGACGGCAATTGTTTTCGAGCTGGCCGTAAAATCCAGCACGCACCAGAATCCTGACCATTCAGAGCCGTAAAGCGTCGAGGTCGTCGATCGGGTTATGCCCCGTTAACAATGCCGTGTGCGGAGAATTTTACGCCGACGACGGGAATGCACCTGCCAGCCGCGCCTCTTTTTATGAGGACGCTCGTTAAAATCTTTCCCAGACCTCGAACGCTTTCGAAAAAGCACTAGCGTGGTGACGCTTTGTTAGTTGCACCATATATTTTGCACCGCTCGGAAATAATCTCCAACGAGGAACCGCTTTTGTTGCGAAGACAAGCGATTATGGCCATATATCTGGTCTATGATAGTGATCGACTAAGTTTCGGACTAATACATCGATGTCGGTTACTTCTCGGACTCGTTGGATGTTTCCTCGAGTGTAACACCGTGCACCCTGACGAGATACAGCTTTACAATGCACGAAAACGTCGACCTGAGGTTGTTCGGTTTACTGAGGCCATGCAATCGCACAGCGTGCCCCAGTGCAAAGGCTACATGCACAGATGAAAGAAGGCGACCCATGAGTACACGACATTCTTCGTGAATTCGCTCTTGCGCTTCATTCTTTCTTCCCTATGTTCGTTGACCCGGTTAGGAATTCAGAATAATATCTGCACGAAAGCCGTTTGTTTAATAATTAGTTGTTGCGGACGTAAGCCTTTATCTTTCACCTAAAATCGTGGAACAGACTGGCTAGGTTACCCATGGACACACTGCAGGGCTGTGTAAGTGATCGGCTAAATGGTCAATTTCTGTAATAATGCTTGACGACTGGTTCATTTTTTTTACAGTTACCAAACGAGAAGCCTCTGTAGTAAGAAGATTCCGGGTTGTTACAAGTTGCCTTGTCCGTTTGCCGTACACATGAGTGCGTCGACTGCTCACTGATGCGCACATGGGCCACGGACGGTTAAATAGACAATTAAGGAGCTGAATTCGTAAACTCTGCTCTGTTTTGCTACTGCTCCAAAGTACGAACTATAAATACAGAATTAAGAGACTTTTGAGGTTGCGTATGTTTTGCACTTCGCTGCGAGGCTAAAGTCGGCAAGTACATAGAATTTATACCGATTATTATTATTATTATTATTATTATTATTATTATTATTATTATTATTATTATTATTATTATTATTATTATTATTTATATTGCGAAATTCACGCGTCCCTTTCATGATGATAGTGCGGGGACATGAAAAGTCGCTCTGTCGTAAACAGCCGATACCAACTGACGTCGACACTTCGTTTCCTAAAGACCGCAAACGAAGCATGCAGGCGATCTGGATTTCGACCTTTACACCAAGGGACGTATAGGTGCGCCATTTTCTCGTGTTCCGCCCAAAGCGAAGGCGAATTCGCGGCACGTTTCTTGAACGCTTGCAAGGTTTATGCTATAACCATACAGCTTTGTGGTAGTGGGTTACACACGCTGAACCACGGCGTATTGATATGTTTCTTAAGCTGAAATTGCCGTCCTCGCAGCAGGTGCACAGGAAAGGAAATATTTTTTTGCGGGATCTGTGAACATGTGCCAAACTAATGCCGAAGTGCAGTGTTGCACCCTCTGACGAAGCAGGTGCCTGTTGTCGAGATATGGCACTTCACATGCGCGTTCTTTCGCGCTCGTATTACTGCCATTACGATACCAGGCGCTCAATTGCTTCGTCAGAGGGCGCAAGAATCCAGTCTGGTATAGTATCATAGTGTTCCTTTACAATTTGGTGCGCACTCGCATTCTTTCCCCGCCTATACGTGCGATCTTACGTCCTATATAACAGCGTGCCAAGGTCGGGGACTGCAGCAAACAGCATACACCGTCGGTTCATTAACGGCAGCTTATAGGTTTGCAGACGTACGCTTGGAAGGTGCGAAGACACTGTTAAGCGTGTTAGCGTCACTTCTGAACGTGCCGTCCAAAGACAAGCGAGCCGGTGTCATGGGTGCCAGGATTCGCGGCTTCCTTCTATTCACCGCCGTGTTTTTGCTTGCGACCATGTCGGCGGCTGGGCTGCCCACTTGTTTGCCCGAGCACTGTCCGACCTGCGGCGGCTGCACTTCGAACTTCCAGACCGTGAAGAACTGCGAGGTCATTCCCGTCGTTGGCACTGAGGGCTGCCTGTGTTGTGACAAAGGTACGTGTCGTGCTTTGTTGCTATTTTTATTGCGGCAAATTTCGCTGCTTGGTTTGCATACATTGAGAGAAAAACGAAGAGCGAGCGGTAGGGAGGTTATTTAAGGACGTGCACGTTTGGCTACCCTATACAGTTGGGGGGACGAATAGATGAACCAGTGTTTCTTGCTCCCTCGGACAGAAGAGACGCTCGCTTGGTCTACAGATTTATATTGTAGTGGCTAGTAGCAGAAATAATTCCGTGTAGTAGTATCGTAGACGTCTATGATAGTTTCAGAAGAACTTCAGTTTGGCCTAGTTGGTATTTACTGCAAATCATATTGACCGCAAAAAAGACGGGGACATAGGAAGAAAACACATAAACAGCACAGGCGGTTTTCTTCCTATGTCCCCGTCTTTTTTGCGGTCAATATGATTTGCTATGATAGTTTGTTGAATGTAGATCTCGTCTGCTGTACAAATGAAACGCGATATCTCGCCTCTCATCAATCAAAGGTACGCGAATTCTCAACCGTGGAACAGAACACAAATTGGGCAATTTCGCCCGAAGGGCAATGCATTGAAAGCGACAGCAAGTTAGGTTCAGCGTTGTGCGTGAACTCGACGGATTGTGTTGTAACAATACGCGGAAGCAGCGCGGGCGAGACAAGCGCTGCTGCGCAGGAGAAACAGGGCCCCGGCATCTACCATGCGCCTCGCAGCGCGGGCACGAGGAGTGCCGCCAACGGCGTTGCGGGCGTCACGCCTCGTTGGTGCACGACGTGCGACGAGTAACATAGTGCAACTACAACTTGCTTCCTATATTTGCATTTGTGAGCGCTCGCCGATTACGGTGTTATACACTTTAGTATTCTGTTCCGAAGCTCACTTTTGAAGCTCAGAGCCGATCGGGACTAGGCTTCGTCGCATTTGCTGGCAAACACACTGCGCGCCTGTCGTCTCTCTGGAGGCGTTCCGTAACCATCCGAGCGCGCGCGCATCGTCGACGCCGCGGGACCGTATGGTGGCGACGACGGCGAAATTGCGCCTCGAGCGTCCGTAATTGCCGTCGCGAGGAAAAGGTGCTCCAGATCGGACTGACGGATTTCGCCATTAGCTTTCGGAGAGATAATCTCGGGCAATTATTATTATTTGTTTTGAACACAAATATACAATTAACGGGAAAGCGAGGAGCAGGCTGGCAACTGCCACCGGAAGGGGCACAAGTCCTGCCTACTCTTCAGAAGGGAGGTGACAGCAACACAGCAACAGAAGAGAGGAAGGAGGGGAGGAAATAGGAAAGGAATAGCAACAGGACAAATTAAAGAATAAAGTAGAACACACAGTACAGATCACACACAGTATGGCCGCTCACTGAAGGTCACGCTACTACAGAATGTTGAATAGAATAGTTTCGACGCTTAGGTGACTAAGGTTCACAAACGTGAACCTAAGTTAGTTAACTCTAGAAGAGTAAGTAGAGCGCGATGAGCCTGATCACGTTTAGACGCACAACCACTGGGGTACAACAAATATTCGTTGAGTATCGTACACCGGAGGCCAAGGAGATGATAGTCTCTCACTATATAGCGACATGCGCTGTGCACTGAGAACGGGACACTCAAATATAAGGGACTGAGTCTCGCAGCAGCCACAAGACGTACACGATGGACTGGCCACATGTCCTTGTCTGCATAAACATTTGTGCACGCTCATGCAGCCAACCCTCAGCTTGAGCAGTTGCGCTCTAGCGCGGCGTGGCAAGCCTCGACCGTGAACAGGGGGCGGGAACGTTCCACTGGCGACGCGCTCGTCTGGATGCTGCCTGAGTACGCGGCGACGAATCAGCAGACGAGCGTCATCAAGCTTGCACAAAATTTCTGGGCAGCCACGGTTATTATGAGCAAATGTTGATAGGTGTTGACGCATCAAACACAGTGCCAAGAAACGTTAGTGGACATAACAAACAGGACTGTCGGCGTTTTTCTACCTCGTATTCCATCCGTCTGTCCGGTTTCTTGACGCTGTAGTTTATTAGTTTGTCTTTGCGGAAGCTGACGAAACCTCTGCTCCTACGAGAAGGGGACTTGTCGTCTTCAGGACATTAGTAATCAGCTGATTCGGACAGATTGGTGGTGTTGATGCGCCTTCGTTAACGTGAGTGAACACGCGAATGAACAAGCACCACACAGAGACATTCAGAGCATGAGTGCTCGCCATGTCCTTTTTCACATTTTTGTCGAGCGGCGGCGCCTTGTCTGTGCTTGTGGGGAGCGTTAATTAGCGCAGTCACCCATGCTAAAATGTTAGTTATATAGCAAGTGAAACACCACGAGAGCAAGGGAGACACCACACAGAGAGGAAGGGAAACACCACGAGGCGGAAGCCTTTTATTCTCCGGTCTGCCATCTGCCGCAACCTTTAGCGATGTTTAGTGGTGTCCAATGCACCATGGCTTCAGTTTTAAGACAACGGGGAGTTTGGGTGGGCCCATGCATAACATGGAATTCCGGTGACGCGGACTGTAGCAGCAGCGCTGGCATCATCTCCTGGCAGTTTGTTCAACGACAAAGCGTCAAAAAATTTTGTTTACTGCTGACCCGTCGCGAAGCTCAGTGCTTCATTGTATTTTCCTTTTCATCTGTGTCACCTCTTTCCGTTGTTTCTTCAGAATAAGCCATGTTACCAACCAGGAAAAATATGCATGATTACGCAAAGAGCAGTGCCTTGCTATTTGAGGCCCGAGCTGGCTGCCTGAGGACAAAAACATACCGGAGCAAATGTACGCTAAAGGATGAAACGTATGCTGAAAAAAAAAAGACGAGAATTACTTGGCACATCGTAATGGAATGCCAAGATATTCACTAAGCGAGACCCGTAGGGAATGTACACCTTCCAGAAGCATTGGGATTCCAAGAAGATGAAGGAATAATTGCCCAGCAGTCAAGATAAGTAGTGACAATTGGAGTACCGGAGGATAAAAAAAAAAAGCAGGAAAGAGATTGATAGAGCCGGAGTCATTGCAAGCGTATGTAATCGTACAGATATAGCGATGGAGGTTTTGAATGTGAAAATTATACTCCAAATTAGATAAGGAAAAGGCTAGATAGCGATAGATAATACAACTAACGCTATTATAGTCTTTTCCCTATCTGATCTGGAGTTCAACTTTCATAGTCTTTCAAAGGGGATGCCAGTAAACATCATCATTATGTTATACGGACACGTTGAGACTCTTATATCTAATTTAAAGGGACGAAAGAGAAAAGTAAGTTGAGGTATACTTGTAAACCACTCTTACTGTGTGAGAGGGCTTGGTAAACCAGAAAAGACGCAAAAACGAAAGAATCCTGTCGACGCCTCTTTGAAGTTACCGCGCCAGCTCTGCGTGACGTCATGGATTTTGACGGCGTTTGCTCGGACCGAGGCATACCTTTTATCTACGTACATCGACTATATACGTTGCCTTCTACAGTAGCCAGACTAAAATTTGGAAGTTGTTCTGTGCCACAACGACCAAAATACGTGAAAGTAGTACTTTGAAATCCGTGACGTCACACAGACGTACCGGCGTAGGGACATTCATTTTCTATGCTCATAATCAACTGCTTACGGCAAAATTAACGAGAATCGAATTCTAAAACGATGGTTTACTAGTGCAAAGTGATTTAGTGTATCTCGTAAGTGCCTTCAGAACGTTATCTGTGTTGATCTCGGTATTCAGACGTCACGTTTGGAAATCAACAGAATCGATTAACCGATTAGACGATTACTGTTTCGGCTAAAATGTTTAACTGACCACGAGGCCTATATTCATCAAGCGGAGAAGAGGTGACCGTATTAATTACAGATCTATTAAATTGAAAGGCGAAAGTATATTACTGTAAAGGGGCTAAATTGACAAGGTCTTAAGTTCTGTTCAAAAACCGGCAAAGATTTCTTCGTTTTTTTTTTTCAATAACCCCTGGTGCCGTCTGTTTTCCACGCACGGGCAGACCATGAGCTGTTCTTTTAGTTCCTGAAAGTTAGTTTAGTTTAGTTTTAGTTCCTGGAGTTAACGATGACATGCAGAAACTTATACATACTTTTATATTGCATGTACTTATTTGTATCACGATTGCACCACCAGCTTTCGCTTAAAATCCTTCCCTCACACACCGAGGGCGTTGCGTCAGTGTACGTGGCATGGTACAATTTATTCCGTGCAACCTTAGGTGGAAGGCTAGCTGTCGTGACGGCGATGTCGCAAGGAGCTGTTCCTCGAGGAGGCTGGCACCATGGCCCGGCGTGGTCTTCTATAACACGTTCTCCAATTAAGCCGGCGAATTGGGTTCTGGAATTTTGAAATTTGAGTCGGAGTCGACTTCATATATCGAAGCAGTCGCTCTAATCAATGGCGACAGGAAGCTTGGGGCTCCGACGTAATATGGGGCTTCAAACGTTGCACGCGCCTTGCTTAACCACAGGTCAAGATTACAGTTGGCCGCTCGCCCAAGTTATTGCTGGAACGGTAAGATTGCGCGGCTTTCGTCAGGAAAAAAAAGAAAAGAAAAATATGCATTGCGATAGGTACTACCTACTAGAAGGAAAACAACAAAATAACAAACGCGTTTAAAAGGACAGGTAATGTTGCGGGGAGGTATTTTCGTAGGGAAATTGCTCTGTCTTCGGAGCATATTTCACGTTCTACGCAGCTGTTACCGACAAGTTTCCAATGTGGGGGCGGTGTTTGTAGCTGCCACACTTAAAGAGAACGTGACTGTGCTTTGTAAAACCTCTTTCCGGAGTGAAGAGAAACGAAAAGCAAAACGCCTATAGAGGTACAGGAGTTTGGCGGAAAGGAAATCAAACAACCTCAGTGACCGGTTTTTTTGTAACACCCACGCTAATACGCGAGCTCGAACTTGAGGCGGTGAGGCAAGCGCATGTGCGCAATGTGCAAATGTTAGTTACAATGTATGTTTTTATTATATATGTTCTTAGAAATAAACTCATAGATAAAGTGCTGGACTCAAATGTGACGCTTAGAACGGTAACTTTAACGAGGCCACGTCGGTACATAGATGAATATATTTGTTTTCTAGTAAGGTTATAATTTAAGCTCGTAGCCCGGTCAGTTACTCAGCTTAATTTTTGTTACAAATCCTCCAGCTCCTACTTGCGTTGCGAATTGTAGGAGCATGTGCTCGAACTGAATTTTTTCGGTATTTATTTTTTCTCTGTAAGAACATATGAAATAGAGGTGTCTGAAAGCACCGACTCTCTTACCGGAAAAAGCTCCCAATTCCTGCCTACAATGCTACCAAAATTTGTTCAGCAATAAACTGTATGCATTTACCGTAAGTGTGCTACCCCCTGCTTCTGATTTCTAGGCACTGTTCGCACTAAAAAAAGTACGGGTTCCTATTTTTGCGTGGAGACTTCATACTTGACGTCGCATGTTTTACATATTTCGCAGCCCATAGAAGGACTATATGGGTGCCGACTTGGCCACAAAACGTCCTTGCCCTAGGGCAACTCGTTTGTGTTCATTACAAGGGTCACAGACAAGCTCGCGCTTATGAATGCATGATTTATGTGGATCTAGTCGGGAATGCTGGTAACAGTGCCTTTGCAAGCCCGAACAAGTTGCACAATACAGTGTCAGGATTGGGGGCTCAATCCCATCGCTCGTGGTCCTTTGCAAAGATTGGAGTGCGGCATGAATTCGAAGGTAGCTGGCCCATGCCGTCGTCCAACTTATTTACGCTGAGATCGTTGATGAAGTGAAGAACTGCTTCTCATCGAGAACGAGGAAAAGGGGGTTTATTTACAGAAATTAACTCAGTCTAACATGACTGCTTGAGAAAAAGAGTAACAGTCCAACATGACTGCATGAGAGAAGTGACTCAGTCTAACATGACTGCTCAAGAGAAGTGTCCCCAGCACTCGCACAACCACAGTTTTTATACACTCGATCCGCCGGTCATACGAGGCGGCGACTGTTCGATTACTCATCACCACCTCGCCGCTGCTCTGCAGATCAGTTTACGTACACAAAGGCAACCGCGCTCTGATGCCCGACGACGGCGTTGGCGGGGTGCCGTTCCGGGAACTATCGGTGCCGATCGAGGGTTGCTCGTTGTTCCGTGCCACACCGAAGCGTGAGAAGCACAAAAATACGTCGTTCCCGCGACAGCTTGTCCATGCGTGTCAAATCAGCTCCGCGTTGGGGAACTCCGGAATCATTGTTCACGCACCGAACTAGTTCCGTCACAATGACGAAGGGGCTGGAGGAAGGCGGCGGATTCCAGCGCAAAGGCCGCTTCTTCGAACGCCCCCCAGCTGCAGCGACGGAGAGGGAGAGGTGCGCGTCGTGTCGCCCTGTCGTAACTGTGTGGCAATCTTGTTTCGCAGCTCGCCATTCTTAACAACAGGCATTGGTGTTTCGAGCAGATGTCTCGAACACGCGGTCCGCTATAAACACTTGCAATGTGGCCGGCGTGAGAGTTACACTGTATATATGACTCTCGGAGAGAGCATCTACAGTTATTCTAAGCGTGGCTTCTCCGGAGCGGCATCTTCTATACGTGACCAAAGCCCTATAGCTGTCCCTGCCAGATATATGGTTCTATAGTTCCTGCATATTGAAGGCGCCAAACTGCGGGTGACGCGAGATCTTAATTGTACTGTGCGGGCGGCCTGACCTCTTACGTAAGTTTTCAGGGCGCCCGTGCGGAAGTGTCAGGATGCGAAGTAATCGCTTCTTCTCAAAGCCTCCCACCCGCTACGAAGAAAAATAAAAGCGTAACAAAGTGACTCAGTGCTGCTATTCAATTGACCGCATTGTATAGTGTGTCCGTGACGTCACAACATTCAAGAGAGCAACACTGAGACGCATTGAAGCCTATGTTGGAGTTATATTGACACAACAACAACACAACAGAATAAACACAAGCTACGGAGATCTCGCGCACTGCTCAATGGTTTTGTCTACTACCACGACACGTTCGCTTATCTGTTCTACATAGGTTCGCACTCTGAAACTGAAAACAAAAACTGGCATCAAAGAAAACTGGCACTTTCGTCCGAAGGGCTAAGCGACGAAAGCGATAGCAAAACTTAGCGTTGTTCTTGGACTCCTCGGGGTGCGACATGTTGGCGAGACGCAGCACGCGCGGCCACTGCTGCTGGGCAGAAGGAACAGCGCCCCGGCAGCTAGCAGGCGTCTCACAATGCCGACGCGGTGAGGAGCGCCGCCAGGGGCGTTGAAAGCGTCGCGCTTCGATGCTACAGTTCGCTATGCAGTGTACCAATGGTGCACGAGATAAGACCGACGGGGAACCTTTGGCCTTAGACAGCTCCAAGTGAAAAAAGATTCTGGGACCAAATTCACAAAGCTTTTCGTCTGTAAGTGCTATTTTTCATCGGCTGATCGCCTTCCCTAATAATGTCCTACATCACTATTGGCTGCCACGAACGCCTTTAGCGTAATGACGTTTTGTGAATACGGGCCCTGGTGTTTTATGTGCCAAAACCACGATATGATTATGAGGCGCGCTGTAGTGTGGGACTCCAGATTAAATTTGAACAACTGGTGTTCTTTAACGTGCATGGAAGGCACGGTACCCGGGCGTTTTTGCATTTCACCTCCGTAGAAACGCAGGCGTCGTGGCCGGGATTTATCCCGCGCCCAGTGGCGTACCAACTGTTTTTCGAGTAGGTAACAGGCGCACCCTCCCCCCCCCCCCCCCCGCGCCTATGTTTATGTCTATATACATTGGAGTATGCGTACGGCAAAGACTTCGAATCGGCCAGTTTTATTTATCGATTTTCATTTCCATTAATTTACTATTTCTTTAATTAAATTCATAAGTATAAATAATTTCCCCTCTGCTGTGCTTGGTGTCTTTGTTGGCTTCTTATGAAATGACTAATAAAAAAATCGGGTCCCTTTGTTTCCTTTCTCCTCGTTCATTACATAGCGAGGGTCTCGAATCCGGCAGCATTGATGCCTTCAGGTAGCATGTGTGGGTTTATTGGGCAGTTGCCGTCGCCCAAAAAAGCTCACGTACACGTGATGCCTGTGGCAGAAAGAATGTTCCACATCCACCACCCAAGCTTGTGAGTGATGGCGCTGGCCGACACTCCCAGGGTTATTTCTAGTAGGTAAACATAAATACCCCTAAAATACCCCCCCCCCCCCCCCACACACACACGCACACACACACACGCACACGCACACGCACACGCACAAAGCACCTATCTACATTACACCTTCATTTTTCTGATTCTGGACGTTCGTGGTTGGGGAACTGAATTCTGTGGAACCAGCTTGGCCGCTTGTTGTTAACACGGCGGTGACGATTACCGAAGCTTTATGGAGGGCAAATACGACGCTTCCGCCATCCCAACGCTGCCGTGAAGTATCGATTAGTTCGAAAGCCGCGAGAAAAGGAAGTGATTAGTTCAGATTCGCGTAAACTAGCTCAGCCGCTCCGATATCTACCCCTTTCCAGGCAGTCGATGGGTGTTTTTCACCTGCTGTGTTCTAAATAAGAACTTAAAATTTAGTCCAATTAGTATTGATCGGCCAATTAATTTACTCCTGTGCTTGCGAACGTTCACCAATCGGCTGCATTTAGTAATAACGCTGAACCCGAGGCGTTTAAACCCATTCAAATCGGTTTTGTTAAAAAGAAAGAAAGAAAAAAAAAAGGAAATTTTGTGAGCACAATGTGAACTCTGTGATGACCACTGCGTTATGAAACACAATGTCAAGACTGTCAATGTGAAGGCAACCGTTGCTTCATGCACGGAGCCTATGCGTCGTAGAGCTAGTTACAGCCGCTTACATGTAGTCTTCGAATAATAAAGTGCGTTCTAAAAGGCTATTTCTTAAGCAACTTTTCTGCCATCGAAGTCGCTAAAATGTCGCCAGTTGCGCATTCAAGTTGCCAAAGTCGCCGGTCGCTAAATGAAAAATCGCAAAAAAGAAAGGAAGGTCGATAAATCTAGCGACAAAATTGTTTAAATGCCAATACTAAATATTACAGAACGATAAGTTGTCAAACGCAACGCTAATTTTGTGTTTTCAGAGATGGCTAAGTTAGACTGCCCGAACAAACAAGGCATAAAGCAAGTGGCGAAAGGCAAAACTTATTTCGGATCACCCGGCGACGGGGGGAGGGGGGGGGGGGTCTCCTCTGCAATGCAGGCGTGCTAGGCGCGTCTCGGATCGCGGGGAACCGAGAGTGCCGATTTACGCCCGAACCGCACGCCGCGCCGCCCGCATGCACGCGGTCGTGCGAAAAATTGCACATGTCGAACACTTGTGCACAAGTTTCGGTTTATGCTGTGCCCGCACATGCAGTGTAAATCGCAAGCTGTGGACCAGTGTGCGACATGTACAGTTTGTAGCACGACCACACGCGTGCGGTGCGCGGCGCATGGCTGGCAAGCGCGGGACGCTCGAGCCGCGCCGCAAGCCGCACCGCACGCTTGCGGTCGCGCGAAAAATTGCACACATCCAGCGCTTGTGCACAAATTACCATTTACACTGTGTGCACAGTGTATACCTTACACATTGTAAACCGAAATTTGTGCACAAGTGTTTGATAGGTGCAATCTTTCGCGCGACCACACGCGTGCGGTGCGGCTTGCGGCGATGGGCGGCTCGAGCGTACATTAGCTGGACTGCTACAACGGGTCGCGGTGAGGTCCGAAAGACACGTACGCCTAGCTGCCCGAGCAGAGGATGTGTGCGTAATAAATGTTCTGACAAATTCTGAAAGAAAAACTCGGCTTCACCCTTTCAAAAGGGGTCGAGAGGGGGGGGGGAGCTAACGGCCTCATTTGGTTCGCCACTTCTAAAGTTGGAAGTGCGCCACCCGCCCCTCCCCCACGCCGATTTCGCGGTAGATACACCTATGTCAGCCTTCTCGCGCTTATAGCAGAGCCACGTACGCCATAGCCGATGCGCTACCACGGCGGGTCCCAGTGAAATGTTAAACAACGTTAGCGTGACGTTTATTTTTCGTGCAAATCGGAACAGTGCGCACACACACAGCAGCTCGGCAGGAATGCTTGCGTGCGTGCGTGCGCGCGCGCAACGCTCGCTCCAGCAGCGCCACGCAGAACGCTGCGGTGGCTCCACCGCTGACCCGATTGAGCGGTGCGTCTATTTCAATCAATCCTTTTTTTTTTTTTTTCAAATCAAGCGCACTCCGCGTCTATGTAACCCTCCGCGCGCGGGCCGCGCCTGCTCCGTTGATGACGCCAGTTCACGGCGGCGGCGGCCTGAATGCGCCTCGAGCGTCCGTATAATATGATTGCTACGTCAGTATAAAACATATGTTAAATGTTATTTTTGTCGCATCCCTTCATCTAACCCTTTGTCATTCTCAGCTGCGTTCCCACCCGCCGGGGTGGTGGCTCAGTGGCTATGGCGCTGCACTGCTAAGCACGAGGTCGCAGGCTCAAATCCCGGCCACGGCGGCAGCCTTTCGATGGGGGCGGAATGCAAAAACTCAGCTGTGCCGTGCATTGGGTGGTCGTTAAAGAACTCCAAGTGGTGAAAACCCTGGAATCCCCCATACGGCGTGACACATAATCAGATCGTGGTTTGGCACGTAGAAACCCAGAATTTATTTTTAACGGTGTTTCCACTCCTGAAGCGCCAATTCTGTCTGTTGCTAAACCATTGCTCATCCCCACGCTTTATTGAACCATCACTTAGTTTGCCCCCTAGTCTCAGCTACATAGGCTAGCCGGAATTTTTCTTTAAAAGGTAGTGCTGCCTTTCTGTCTCGTAACGTTAAGTTTAACACTTTCTGTTCCGGTTTCAGAGAACTGAGCTGCGCGAAAACAATGGACACGAGGGAAAACGTACGAACACACATGTCCCTTACAGATGTGTGTGACCTTGCATGCCCCTTTACGTCCGTGTTTTCACGCTGATTTGCCGGTATTCGTAGTGATTGCTCCCTTTATTATGCCTACACACTCATTTGCGTGGCGCATAACGCATATACTCGCTCCCGAACGATAGCGAGCATATCACTGGAAACCTCTTATCCTGCGAAAGGTCAGCGTATGCAGATGACTTGGGGCCGCCTATATAGGCGCATTCATCGGTGATCGCGGCAGTTACGTAGACGAATCAGAAGAATAAGAATGGGCTGGGGTGGTGCATTTGGCAGGCATTCTCAGATCATGAACAGCAGGTTGCCATTATCCCTCAAGAGAAAAGTGGATAACAGCTGTGCCTTACCAGTACTCACGTACAGGGCAGATACCTGGAAGCTTACGAAAAGGGTTCTACTTAAATTGAGGATGGCGCAACGAGCTATGGAAAGAAGAATGGTGGGTGTAACGTTAAGGGATAAGAAAAGAGCAGATTGGGTGAGAGAACAAACGCGAGTTAATGACATATTAGTTGAAATCAAGAAAAAGAAATGCGCATGGGCAGGACATGTAATGAGCAGGGAAGATAACCGATGGTCATTAAGGGTTGCGGACTGGATTCCAAGGAAAGGGAAGCGTAGCAGGGGGCGGCAGAAAGTTAGGTGGGCGGATGAGATTAAGAAGTTTGCAAGGACGACATGGTGACAGTTTGTACATGACCGGGGTAGTTGAAGTTTGGGAGGGGCCTTTGCCCTGCAGTGGGCTTAACCAGGCTGCTGCTGCTGCTGCTGATGATGATTATTACAGGCTACTCGGAAATTGAACGTTTTCTGAGATCCCGTGGTCCATAAAATTTTGTGGTTGACTGTACCTGACGGCGACAGAGTTGAGTGTCCGAGAGCGGGAACGTTGTGCTCCGTCATATGTGCATAATCTGAACTGTTGTCATCTCTCTCCATTCCCTTCTCCGCGTGTCGGTCAGAATAGTGGACTGTCTAGCTAACCTAGTTCCCTGCTTTGACTCTCTCTCTCTTTCTTTCTCTCTTTCTCTCTCAGAACCATTATTAAGGAGCAAGCCAGCAATCGCGACGCTGGTGTCCGCTGTAACTGTCTTATGCTGTCGCAGTATATGAACTCAGAGTCGGAGGAATCGCTGAAGTCAGCTGACATGCAGTTTTAGTCTTGTTGTTGATTTACATGCCTGATGTTTTCTTTAATTATCATTATAGGCAGTGTCGCCCCAAAAGCGAGTGCTACGAGCGCCGCACCACCGTCTACCAAGAAACCGAGGCGGACGGCTTGCGCCCTGTTTTGTAGCGGAGAAATCGACTTGGACACTTGCACCTGCGAGTCGTCGTGGCGATAGGCTGAAGGCGTGCGTTATTACGCGGTCTGGGCTTTCCTTTCGCTCACGCCGCCAGGCCCCCGGCAGAAAATATCGACCGCACCGCTGTCTCCATAGGACCCGTCATAAACCACCACCACCGGATCCGTTCAGCGCTGCTGGCGTTCCGCCACTGTCTGCGGCGAAATAAAGGCTGCGCGGGGGCCATTATTTCTGAACGACGCCGAAACACTGGTCCCGCCTCTCTCCTGCGCCTCGCGACCTGTGCTTGTGGCGTCAGGTTCGGTTCCTTTGCGCCAGTGCAGAGAAAAACCACGGGGGGCTGAATTTCTCGAGCGGAAGGAAAATATAGTTAGAAAGAAAATTGGAAAGACACATAGAAGGATAGGAAAGGAAAGATGCAAAACATATAGCTAGATAGAAAAAGCAAGAAACCAAGCAAGAAAGGAAAAGAAAGGAAAAGGAAGGATGGATAGACGGATGGATAGACGGATGGATAGACGGATGGATAGATGGATGGATAGATGGATGGATAGATGGATGGATAGATGGATAAATTGATGGATGGATGAATGGGTAAATGAATGGATGGATGGATGGATAAATGGATAGATAGCTAACCTTTAATAGCAGTTGCACTTGAAGCAACTTCCGCTGACCACGGAGAACTGTTCACTGAAGTGACGGTTTTATATGCGTATTTACAAGACTTCATATTAGGAGACAGTTAATTTCACAGCCTGAGTCCTCTCGCACCACCAAGATTCTGGCGTACCTCGGCGGTGTAATCTTCCTACGTGTAATTGTCTTATACTTCGCTATCACGCTGCTTCACCTTTTCGGCGAAACTGCAGCTTCTGTATTATTTTTCATCTTTTTTTACTATCAGTCCGTGTATAAGCGCTGCTGCGCATGACTGCTATGGATTCTGATTTCGAGCGAATCCGGCTTGGCCTCATTTGGTTACTGAGTGAATTATATAATTTGTGACCTCTGCATGCAAGTGGCGATGTTTCCGTCCCCAATACATGTAAATTATTAGAAGAGCTCATTCTTTTCACCAATCGTTAGTATTGCTTACTGGAAAGAGAGGCCATACTGAGACAAATATCATTCACGTGCATTTCACACGTCGTTGAAAAAAAAGACTGCCGGAAGGGTCACTGAAGCCCGCAGGCTTTTTTCAGCGTCAAAAAAGCACGCAAAGCAATTTGAAGCGATCTATTCATCCTATAGGCATATACTATCCATACCATTTAGAAATAATTGTTACTTGGTTGCTTCTTTCTCTTTATAATAAGCTTCTTCCTCTGTATACATTTAACTAGTGTATGTGCATGGTGTTTGTCCTGGAAATTAGCAAAAGATATGTTAAAGCGAAAAAATACGGATGAGTAGCAGCCGCTGGTGCTTCTAATACGCTTGTCCTCCTATTGCCAGGAGTTGCAGAACTAAAGCGAGAGTATGAATAAAAGCCGTGCACGTCCGCGCCAGCAGTGATGCAGTAAGCTTTCAGCCACAATAAAATTTTAAGAGAAAAGGTAGAGGGAATTCAAAGGAAATCTTGAAGGATGTGGGTAAAAACTCTGGTAATGACACTTTTGGGGGGAGGGTACGCTCTGCCTCCCTCCCCCGGAAATTTGGGAGGGGGCTCGGGTTCCGGTGACCCTCCTCCCCCCCCCCCCCCTTTCCTAGTCGGCGCCTACGACGACGGATGTTTAAGATTACTTCAAATCGATGCACCCACTGAGACTAGATGATGACAGCGAAAGTCTATTCGCAAAGTAGTTATTTTGCTCTTTTCCTGGATGTTATGCCAACAGCTGAAAACAACAAATGACAATAAAAGAAAAGTATTCGAAAAAAAAAGCACGTTAATTAATCGCAACAAAAGTTTAGCTAGCACTACGTACTGTTATGTTTACAGATTTATTTTCCCTAATGTTTATTTAATTATTGATCGTCCGGCCTTCGACACCAGACCTGGTTGCCGATCCGGCCCTCTGGCCAAAAGAGTTTGGAGACCTCCGAGCTGCAATATCGCGCGTTGCAACCGCTTTACGAAACTTTGGAACAAGTACGGTCGTATACCAGCGAAAACGTGCACCGTTTGCCCAGCGCCGCAGAGACAGTGGGGGGAGGTGGTGGAGGATTGCACTGCTTAGCCACTTTCGTTTAAAAAGGCACCGAGGCTTTTAAGTGGTATTGAACATGTCTCAAAGGTTCAAAGTGCTTTCAGCTACGAAGTGTCAGCAAAGACTGTTTCACTCAAGACAAACAAAGAAAAAAAGAAGACAACATAGGTACTTCTTTCTTACACAATCGAAAAAAAAATATCTCTTAGTACCTCGTAAGTATCTCATAAAACTTGCTCTGCGCCTAAAGAAATAAACCAAGAGCAGATGATCCGTCGGTGATCTTCTAACTTGGGAGAAACAGACTGCTACAAATGGCTTTGGGGGAAGAAGTACCGAGAAGCATTGTTTTGCTCTCAGCTGTCATTGACTCCCTAGCTTTTGTAAATACTGAGAGCGAAGTGCTAGAGAGCCCGCTACAAACAGGTCAAGTATAGCGGGAGCTTAATGGCGGTTGTTCCATCTAAAGCCGCAGGACATCAATTACTTGACATGGAAACCGAGCGCTAACAGAGCGGCTAACGCGGTTTGTTTGAGACACGGTATATGAATTGTTGATACAGCACACTGGATCCAGTTACACTTAGAGCTCTGGAATGGACGGCTCCTGCTGTATGCCGGAGCTAGGCGAAGACAAATAATGTGTCCCACCCAGAGACACTCGCGTCGTTTGCTGTCCGAGGTCAAGCCACTTCTGCGAGTATCGAAGAGTTACCTTTTCTCTCATTTGTCAGGCCAGGGGCCTGTGATGATCCAACGATTCGAGAGAGGGCAGCGCCATCGAGTGCACTGCAAAAACACCTCGAAACGGCCGACTGAAACTGAAAAGTTCGCCGAAAGATGCTGCCAGTGCATGATTGGATAGTTTTGATTGGGGAGCGGTAAACCATGCAAGCCTTCGGGAGGCCACGCGAAGGCTACCTGCACGTTACCCAACCTCTGAGTCCACGGGTTGTTGTGGTAATCATCGTCGTCGTCGTCGATGCCGAATGCGGTTATTACCAAAAATAAGTACTAAATCTCCCAACTTTCCATCTTGCGTCAAGAAGGAGCCAGAGGTCATCCGATAACTGTCAGTTGTCTGGAGAAAGGCAAGTATTGTCGTGGGTGCAGAATAGGAATGATTTTATAGATGTAAGGACTGAAATACAGCAGAACGTCCCAGTCTGATTGGGCTAGTGGAGATGGATGTATCGGAACGATGACTTAGTGAGTGAATCTCGGGTTAGTCCGGAGTGTGTACACAATTATCTGCGTTTCGTTCTAAAGCAACTGTTCGAATCTGCCCTTGCGCTTTCACCTCCTGCGCGAAAGCGAGGACAGACACAAAGGATGCTATAGCCGTTGGCAGCCTTAACATTAAAATGGCAAGTACACCGTAGTCCGACCCAGAAATTGTGCGGATGCGTTAGCATCTGTTCATTACCGTGACATCACGGAAGAGTCAAACTTTTTTCAATATTGCTGTCTATCAGGAATTATGTTTTGTAGCGTGAAGACGCAGAGGTCAGGTGCATCATTTTTTTTGTGGGCTGAGCTCGTATTGAATGATTAGGTTGCCACTGAATACATGTGCGTCACACGCACATGAACCGTGGTGGTCGTGCGAACGAGATTCACTCATTTGCCAAACACCTAGTATGGCGAATAAAACTGCTGGTCTTTTGGAACGCAGTTAGAAGCAATGTTGTTATGGACGTCTAATGAATATCTTGATGTGGATTCACAGTTGCGTATACAGCATGCACACGCAGCTCTGTTTTCCCGCCCTTTTTTTGCATTACTATCGCGTTACAGGCATCGGCTGCTCTTTTCCGCTAATCTGCATGAGCCAGGCAGTTCACTAATGTGCCATATGTGCGCAGTGTCTGTTATGTTCTGTATCGCTCAAGCATGCCACGCATATCAGCAGCATCATCATAATCGTTGTTGTGATTTCAAATAGCGTTTCTTTTAATTGTTTCAGATGTATTTGATGCAATGTTTTCTGTGCACTTGATACATTGTTTCTTGCCTCGCTTTACGTAAACTTTATTGATATTAAACATTTTTTTTACTTTATTAGCCCACGGCCTATAGGCGCTGGTGGTACTTCTGAAGTAAGTAAATAAATAAAAGGAAAGTAAGAAAATTATGGGGTTTTAAGTGCCAACACCACGATCTGATTATGAGCCACGCCGTAGTTGGGTACTCCGGAAATGTGGACCACTTGGAGTTCTTTAACGTGCACTTAAATCTAAGTACACGGGTATTTTCGCATTTCTCCCCCATTGAAATGCCATCGCCCTGACCGGGATTCGATCCCGCGACCTCACGCTAAGCAGCCCAACACCATAGCCATAAGCAACCACGGCGGGTAAATGTATTAGTTAAACTTCTATTTCTTTTGCTTAGCAACGAAGCATGTTGCGACGACGTAACCACCAGGCTTTTTATTCCAATAGTTTTACTTGTTTGTTACTAAATTTCGCATGTGTGGTAAGCTCCTTGTATGAATGCCTCTGACAAAAAGAAAAAAAATGCGCTTGTCTGTGCCAACAGACCACTTCATAACGGAAACACATTGCGTGGTTGTCAAGCTTCCCGAGCTTTCTTTTTTCCTTTCTTTTTTGAACTCGTGTCTGTTTTTACTGCACGAAATCAGTTAATGCGCGCGCTGTTACGAGTAGTTATAGTTCTCTTGGATTGTAATAACTGGCCAAATCCACATTTTTACTCTTTTGATTTTGGTATACGTATATTTATTCCTGCTATCGTAATGTTCCGTATTTAGGATGATTACTAAGACGTTTCGTCAGTTCGCTCTCGCAATTTTTCTCATCACTTTCGCCCTCTCTAGCAGAGGATTGATCCAGGTTATGGGAATTCATGAATCTCGTGTAAATGATTTATTTATGAGTCTCACATGTCCTTAAAGAAGTGAGTGAGCGACGTTCTTAAGATTTCTTGACTTTTGGTTCTTTTTTATTATTTACTTTCTTAAAAGAAAATGCTTCTTATTTTCCAGCATAATCCAATGAGTAGAATGGCAGGCGTATGACTGGGCTAAGCTTCCCAGATCCAGGAAAACTTTTTTCCTCTCTCATATTCATCTATGATGCACCACATGCCTCACTAATATATAAAAAAACAAAATGCACTGCCACGAATGAACACAAGAAAAAAAAAGATATTGGCCTAGGTTGCCAAAAGTCGTTCTCCGTACCGGCTGCGCTTATGCCGCGCCTGAGTTTTGAGCAGGCAGCTGGGGTCCGACAAGAGAAGTGACGTGTACACGGAGGCCTGATGGTGATAAAGTGAAGCTCATTGCTAAGCGGCAACCAAATTGAGTTTCTCAACGCTCGTTTCATCTCGCGGGCAATGGTAATCGCCAGCGATCGCTGAAAACCTTCATTTGCTTCCATCCGAAGTGTGAGGCCGGAAATTACCAAGTTCGTTGCCTTAGGACGCTCGCAAGTTTTATCAGGAGACGAGGTCGACATCCTATCCTGCATGTGCACTCTGGGAGCGAGAAAAAAAAATATTGTGGAAAGTAGAAGTTAACTTATACGCGGTCTTCCAAATCTGTTTTTAGTCCTTCTTAGACGCCCTGGAGGGCGAACGGCAACGTTACGTTCTGCCATTCCATCGTCATTTATCCCATTGTCCCTTAATCACGTCCGCTACATGCTGGCGCAATCTGTCTGCAAGTTGAGCAGAAGGAATGTCTGAGTCGCAGTGAGAAACTTGCCAGCGCAAGAGCAGCCTTACAAACAATTCTTTTTCTCTTTTCTTCTGTGCCCACTGGCATAATGTCACGGGGTCGCGGCAGCAGTACTGGTAAGCGCTCACAAGAGATGTACGCATTTGAAGGAGGTCGGGCTGTTTGTCTAAAGAAAACTGGATCGCAATGATAAAAAGGGACTACAAAAAAAAAAAAGAAATACCGCAAGAGCTGGTATACAAAAAGAGAGAAAATATCCGTTTGCAGGATCGATGCTTGCTGCATTTGTGGAACAATAATTCAGGACAGAAACCACCCTACAGCCACATCTCTTCTCTTGGAATATACATAAATTCAACGTGTAGCGGGCGGACACTAGTACGTCTTTCCCTTAGATTTAAAATTCTAAAGTACGAATTCAGGGACGTCACTTCGGCGGAAGAATGAGACGAATAGCAAAACCAAATCAGTTTGATGCGAATCTCTTCGAAAGTTGCAAGCGCTTCAGACAGCAGGGCCGTTTGCTCACGCTGGCGTGTACCATGGGCAGAACCGTCGCACTTATCCAATCGATTCGACGCAAGTGCTTTTCGTCCACACTGAACAAAAGAAAAATGAAGCTCTGGTGCCAGCGAAGGCTACTGCTGGGGATAAAAAAGAAACGACCTTACGTAGGAACTGTAGGTGACCATCGAAACATCTAGTGCTTCGCTCGGACACGATGTGGGCACCCCGGCGACACGTGCGTATCTGGGCAGAACGCGAGCGCAAACACCCAAAGCCCCGTTATTTGCAGCCGGTGCGACGACCTTTTAGGCTCCGTGGCTCGCGCAGGCCATGCTCGAAGTGCTTATTTTGTTAGCGTGAGTATACGTGGAATGGCGCCCGCTAGCGTCAGTGATCGCAACGATGTGATCCCATCTTATATACTGGCAGGTTATATACTCGCTGACAAACATTTGTAGTTCACGCATATAACGTTATTGCCTTTTTTTAAACCTCTTATACAAGGCACGCGCTGAACCTAACGTGGAGGGCGAGTCCGGCGAAAGGCGCTGCGCGTATGCGAACTGGTGGCAAACAAAACACGCGTGATTGAACTGGTGCACCACGCTGTTACATTATTTCCTGGCATTCGCCCGCATCACCGTTCACTGTTATTTCACCCGGGCAAAGTTGGCGGAACCTCAGCGGACGAAGTGAGCGCAACAAAGAAAGATGTCCCTTTGTGCAGTAGCATTTATTCTGATGGATTCACGTAGCATTATATCCCAATAAAATGGCGGGAGCATGAGTGGTAATGGCATAGCCACTTCACCCGCCACTGCACTAAGTACTGAAGACATCGCGTCCTTCAGCGCCGATAATATTGCCTTAGTTGAGTGTCCCTGTTACATTATTATGCCGATTAATCAATTAGTGATTTGAATTGCCTTTCCTGTGTTACTTATCAATCTTGCTATGTTCTCGCTTTTTTTAAAATTTGTTCATTAATGGCTTTTCTGGCTAAAACTCCCAGCGTATGATATTTCACACATGTTACAGCACCCCACGCGTGCATCAGGACATGTAGGTTCGACGCTGCTGCCGGCGTGATGTTTTGGTATAGACCTCTCCCTCTTTGCAAACAGCGTGACGTCACTGCATGCCAGTGCCCACATCTGCCGTGCCTTCGAAGTGGGAGCTGTTGACAAAAAATGTTCGTGCGACCCGTTCTCTCTGCATAAGAGCGCTGCCCGCATATCAACTGCCGCGATCGTAATTCTGGCATATTGCTATTTTTTCAAGTGACAGCACCTACGAACTATGCTTAGAAAGTATAATCGTCCCCGTTTTACCGGCACAACAACGTAGCGTTCTTGCCGAGTGCCTGGTTCCCTTAAGTCAGCATGTAGTGATTTCGTAAGAATATGCCTCTTCTGGAGATCAAACAGCCGCAAAATGTTATTACTCTTTGAAAGGGAACAGTTTATCACAGAAGATGCACATTTTCAAGGTGCCGAAATGACACTCAGCTTAGATGACTGGTTAAATATTTGTATTGCATTGTAGTGAAGGTATTCACTCATTTGCGCCGCATTTACACTCTAGTGTAAATATACAAGATGAATTATGTCTACAACTATCAGCGATACCCATCGCGGCGCCTTAGTGGAGCCGTACCCAGTTGCGGCGCCTAAATTCAGATGAGGAAGGAATGCAAAAACGCTTGTTATCGTGCTTTACACGATACACGGTAACAGCACGGTAAGAAACCTCGGGTGGTTAAAATTATTCCGGAGCCTTTGCCACTGTCCTTGATACAGCATGCACCGGCTGTCACTAGCGGCCCTGTTGGCATGTCTTGACGACAGGCCACTTTCAGAACAGACAGTCTTAGAATGCCGGCATGAACTGTCGTCGCACCGAAAGTCGGTCAAGGCTTTGTTGACCTTTTTACGTGGCAGTGGCCTATTAGAAAGACTGTAATGATCCTATCCCGTCCCCTTCTTTCTTTTCACGCCTTTCTTTTTTCCCCACTCTTCTTTCCGTCTTTACTTCCCCTTTCCCTTCCCCTAACGCAGGGTAGCAACCCGAGGTTTTAACTCTGGTTAACCTCCCTGCCTTTCTCTCATTTGCAATCTCTCTGTTCTCAGAGTGAGATGTTAAATGTGCGAAACAAAAACAGGAGATCGACAGACGCAAGAGGCCGAGTTTCTACCAGAAAGCTCGCCTTCATGCATAGCGTTCGCAGTCAGCGTTTCCCGGTAAACGTTACGGTTACATATGCTGCTGTTGCCGGGAAGCATGAAAAGCAGTATGGGGTCTTTGAACTCTATCGCGTTCCACTCTTAAAGGCGAAGCTTAAGAGTCCTCTACATTTTTCTGTGTCGGGAATGTGGTATAATGGTTATAAACAGGGATAAGATGCCTCAGAAAGGCTGGCCAACGTTTAGATAGGAGGACCTATCTTCGTCAAAGGCGGCCTCCTCATCCTCGGCATGTTAGTTTTAACGGGTTGGTAGAGTGACGTCACGTGTTGTGGTTGTCGGTGGCGGCTTGTTGTAAAGGGAGAGACTTCAAAGAGAATGAGCGCTGTCGCCTGACGTCTGTGAGCGTGGTTCCTATGACAAGGAAACAAGAGCGGGAAAGTGGGAAGGCGGGGAGAAAAGAAGAGAAAAAAAAGAGAGAAAAAAGGGACCAAGAGGAAAAATAAAGAACGAGAAAAAGAAGAATATGGGAGGGTGTTGAGGAAGCGAGAAGTTAGGGAGCATTCAGGGTTGTCGTTGGCGGCATGTTTTTGATCACCTTTAGGGTCTTTTTTGTTACTCGCGCACTGACCGCCTGACCGCCTCTTCTAAAGCCACAAAAACATGCCGCCTACGACACCCATGAATGTGCTCCCTAACCTCTCGCTTCCCCAACACCCTCCCATGCCCCTCCTTTTCTTGTTTTACCCTCTTGGTATCCTTTTCTCCCCACCTTCCCACTCTCCTGCTCTTGTCCCCTCGTCTTAGGAACCACGCTTACAGACGTCAGGCGGCGGCGCTCATTCTCTTTGAAGCCTCTCCCTTTACAATCAGTCGCCACCGACAACAACCGCACGTGACGCCACTCTACTAACCCGTTAAAACAATCATGCCGAGGATGACGAGACCGTCTTTGACGATGATAGGTCCTCCTATCGAAACGTTGGGCAGCCTTTCTGAGGCACCTTACCCCTGTTTGTAACCTTTATAGCACAGTGTGCTATTCCATCTGTCAGCTCCTTTCTTGATTGTGTATCGGGAATGTTACTTTTGTAAGACAATCAGTGCGTGGCCACGTGTCTGAACACATGCGACCGTGTGTCATACCTCAAATCTTTTCGACATTCATTGCTTTTTAAAACATTTCAGATAAATAATTTGAGGTATTTTAAGGATTTAGGTTCTGTGCGTATCGGCCTTTGCTTGTAGGCACGGGCTTTGAAAGGTTCGGTGTTAGAATTAGAGAAAGTCAACTGCAACATATGGCAAGAAAGGCGGTAAAGCTGTTCAGCGTGCGGGGGCTCCTCAAGGTAGACGAGGGGAACGATGAGAATGGAGGATGTCCAGGGTGAGCTTGTGAAATGGGCCGAAGAGCTCAAAAATGAGCTCAATATGGAGCGAGATGCACGGAAGGCGGTATAGAAAACTGCGAGCAGCAAGGAAAAAAAAGTGGGCACCGATCTACGATGTGAAGGTGGTTTGCCAGCGAAGCTGTGGTATACCACCTGATCTGATATACCAATGTGACGTAGCCTTGAACGATTGAGCAATGCATTACATGAAATGATTGACAGTAAGACAAATAAATGCAGTGTACCCAAACTTCATTTCTTTGAAACTATATCGGTAATTGCTTAGTGATCACTGTGTTAAACGCTGATGTTTTCCTCGCCACTGGAGAGAGATTCTTACCTAAAGTTAAATCTATAAACGACCTGCGCACAGTGGTTGGCTCACTTGGATTGGTGAAGTACATGACAACGGTGTTGTGCATATTGACGTTGCCGTTCCCTTCGTCGCTCATCGTATTCGCGCTGCTCTCCCTGCGTCCTAGCTCCTGCGTGGCTTGCTTTGGGCAGGAGTCTTGCCTAGACTGAGCACGATGTCGTTGCGCATGTTGACATTGCTGTTCTCGTTGCCACTAATTGTGTTGAAGCTGTGCTTCAGGAGTCGTAACTATGCGTAGCCTTTCCACAGCGCTACCCAACACAAATGAAATCTGTTGCTAGGTGGGTTAATCTCTTACATATGAAAGTGTAGTGACGTGACTCTCTGTTTCGTATGCAACATAGAAAGGTGATGGTTTGGGCTAGTCGGTTTTCCATTTTAGACTGTGTGGTACAATTGGCGCTTCCCGGCAACTGCAGCTTATGCAACCGTAATCTTTACCGGGAAACGCACGCGGCGAATGCTACGTGCTTCACATTGTTCGAACACGCCTTGTCATTTATCATGTTGTTCTGACCAACTCCTCTTATAGAGGAGGCTCTGTTGTCACACTTGCTTGGTGCTTTTCTTTATTGAAGCGAATACTGGGGCTTGTCTTGCATGCTATGATTGCCATGCCATGAATGAGCCTCTTTGACCCCAACTTAGGTCACTGGATATCACAACAACAAACAACACCAATGTAGTGGCATGTATACGTAATGTGAAGATATACCAACTGGAGTTGACTCTGCATTAAAAAAAAATGCGATTATAGGGTTACGAAGGCGAGCTGCAGACTTTGTAGGTATCCGTCTGACGAAGAATGTGGGCCGATTCCAAAAGCTGCGCAGTCTGAAAATCTGGGCCGATCCGGGAGGCGGTGCCGTCTAGCACAACCCCTCAATGCGCTAATCGGTAGCTGTCACGACGGAAGAATGGGAGAAACCGGCACTTGACGCAAGTGCCAGACTTTTCAAAGAGCGACTTTGTCACGACAGACGCACGCTGGAAGACAGAGGTTCAATCCCACCGTCGGTCTCGAATTTTTTATACGTACGGGTGTTCATTTCGAAGTTCTACGGAATTGTTCACAAATCGCCTGTTGCAGATAACATCATTCTAGTCTTTGAGCTCGATTATATTCAAAGAGGCTGACATTGCTCGCACGATAAATCGAAACACACATTCGACTAATTAACATATATTCACAAATGTACTTCTAAATGTTTGCTTTACGCCTCATATTGCAATTTACGGATTGTAGCCGGTGAGTTTCCAAGGCGTATCCACTTGAAGTGAATTTCCTGAATGACACCAGTTTGGAGACATGCGCAATCAAACTCGCCGTAGAGGTGCACTGTTGTTCCAGTTAAATTTCTTACAAAACCATTTTTTATACATTGAAGCACGAAAGTATCTGGAACGCCCAAGTATTTCGTCCCACACTTGGGGAATAAATATGTCGAAACTAGTGTCATCCTGGAAATTCACTTCAAGTGGATACGTTTTGCAAGATAACTGGCTGCAATTCGTAAGTTGCAATACGTGCCGCAGAGTAACCAACTAAGAAGTTAATTAGTAAATTTCGGTAATTAGTTTTATACGTGTTTTGATTTATCGTGCCATTAATGCCCGGCTCTTCGAATAATCCAGCTCAAGGACAAGAATTACGCTATCTGCAACAGGGGTGTTTTCAAAATTCCGTAAAACTTAAAGATGATCACCTCTTATAACATTATAGCTGGACTTCACCTAGTTGAGATAAATTTGACAGAAAACTCGAGGTGTGTTGAATTCGCAAGTTTGTAAGAGATACAGAAAAGTCACTTCAATAAAGGAGAGTGTGCAACAAGGTCGTCCGTGACGCAAGCGCTGTCGCATACTTAGAGAGTTCGCGGTGCTAAGTTCTGGCCATTCATTTTTTCAAGAGAAGCTCGTTTGTAGCTTCGTGCTACAGTTGGGTAGATGACAAATTTTTTTCTTGAGAGCTTTCAAAAAGCTGATCTGCCAATTTCTAAGCAAAGCTTTCATGTTTTTCTTCTTCTTTTCTTTCCCTTTAAAGTGAGACAAACAACGAAGCAATGTATTTGATCGAAAGAGTATAGTGCCGGTGAGCGCACCTCTGTTCTGCGATATGAAACAAAACACTACATAATAACTAATATGGGCTCAGGCACACATATCTTTTAATGGCGCATAATTTTAAACGGCTTCTTTGACTCTCTTATATTTCTTATCTCAAGTTTCCACCATTTTTGTGCCCCATGATATGTGCCCATTCTTACAGGCCCCCCGTATGGGTATGTGCCACTGTGACATAAAGGGTATATAATTCTTAAATGCATTTACATACGTGTCGTACTCATTTCCGGATGCACCGAAAGACCCAGACGCCACCCAAGCCAGATCCCACAGCGCAACTTCTCGAAGCGAGAGTAACGGCCTGCGAAAGAGGTATTCAAGAAAACAGGAAAACCACTTAGGAGCCACATCTGCAAATGAAGAAGAGTTTCGGTGAGCTCCGACATATAATAACGCAACTGCACGAAGTTTTCACCCCTCTGGTAAGTGATCAGCTCCATAAGAAGCCGCGAGTCTATCCATGCAGAGAGACAGCCCTCCAGCAAATGATACAAGATGATCAAAACGAAGGGCTCACAATTTTCAGTAGAATTGTCATGCCTTCACTCGCAAGAGAGCACCGCTGCTGCACTACATTGCCAAACAAGACACACCACCGGACGTGACAGCCTTACAGGAAACAGCAAAGCTACGAAGAATCCCCGGAGAAAAGACGGGGAATGCAGGAGATGGAAATTGAAGACGATGAGCAAAACGTGAACAAGGTGAATGCAGGAGCCAGCGTTTCGACAAATGGACTTGTCTTTCACTTGTCGAAACGTTGGCTCCTGCATTCACCTTGTTCACGTTTTGCTCAAAGAATCACCGGGCATCACACTCGTGCTGTGGCAGCAGCACGTACGGCCACACTTACGTGCAAACACCTCACCACAATAGACCACACTTACGCGGACACAGGAATCGATCACGTGTTCACGAAAATAGCACCGCAGCGCAGGACAAACACGAGTCTTCTTATACTCAACATATACATCTCACCGAAGGAAACATTGGGTCCCTTAGACAACCTGGTGCAGCAAGAGAGGCAGCTGGCTGGACGAAACGTCATCTGCGTACTACGCGACTTCAACGCAGCGCACGAGGCACGGGGGTACGTAAGAGGCCAAAAAGTAAATGACCTTGCACAACTTCACACAACGTCACCGACTTATACGATGGTGACGGACTCGACATACCCAACGAGGGTAGGCAACAGCCCAGCCTGATCTTGCGCAAGCGTCCAGACTTCGGAACGTCGAGTGGGAAAACTCTAACAAAACGTTAGGAAGCGACCACCTCATACTCGGCATTGCGGTACAAAAGGAAAACTTCCCAAGAAGAAAGATACGCTCCACCAAAATCAAGGATGCGGTAAAGTTCCGGAATGAAAGAGAAACTCAAGAAGCCCAAGCGATAAGCGATCTGGCGGGCTGGTTTAAATAACTGCTGGAATCGGTTGCCGAACACTCCAAGGAGGTTGCGCTCCCTATGGACAATCCGTGGGAAACGTGTCACAGTCTGTTGAGAAGATGGTGTAGGCAGAGGAACCACAATAAATTAAATATTCGCATCGCGAAGCTAACGGACGACGAAGAGCACCACGCGGAGCAACTTGGACGACAGAACTGAGACCAGTTCCGTAACTCACTCCAAGGAACGCTGGGCACTGCGAAGACGTTGGCCATACTCAGACATGTGCTAGATACGATCCAGAGCAAGAGAGAAAGCAAGCACACGATAAGCGTAATACTACACAACTGCTGGGGCACCGATGATCAACTACTGTATGCCCTACAAAGTAGATACATTGGTCGGCCGATACTCGTAGCACAGCCCGCGGCTGAACACGCCGGACTGGAAAACAGTGAGCCTGACTGCGACATAACGCGTTCCGAGCTGACGCGAGCGATCGCAAGACTCACTCGAAACACCACCCCGGGCAAGGACACAATCACCAAGTTGCTACGGAATCTGGACGGTGCAACCATGCAAGCAGTACTAGAGACCTTACCCTCGGTATTCAAGCATGAGGAGATTACGTCAATGCCTAAGTCGGAAAAAACGCCCTGCCTGGAGAACCTAAGACCCATTTCGCCCAGTTCTTGCCTCGGTAAACTGATGGAACGCGTGGTCCTAGACAGGCTATAGCAGATGTATCCCGAAGAACAACTGACGCCGAACACGGTGTTTGGTTTTCGGCCCACCTTGTCGACGCAAGACGTACTTCAGCTCAAAGAGAAAGTGCTGAATGCAGCAATGCCGTGGGATGGCCCGAAAGCAATTCTGGCACTAGACCTAAAACGGGCCTTTGACAACATGGAACACGAAGCCATCTTAGCCAATCTTCGTGTCTCGAATTGCGGCTGATGAACTTACAACTACGTGAGGGTTTTTCTCACAAATCGTACAGCCACAATGGGCCGGGAAATGTGATATTGCAGCTAGTAGACACATCAAACACAGAGGAACGCCAGAAGAAACAGTACTGTCGTTTGACACTTTTCAAAGTGGCCATGACGACACTCCCAGCCTAACTCGTGAAAATACTGGGGATCAGACATGCCTTGTATGCAGAAGACATCCAAATATGGACGCTTGGAGGGTCCATAGGAGAACAACAGGAGGCATTACAGCAGGCAGTAGACGTCGTAGTGAGATACGTGGATACAAGTAGACTGCAATGCGCGCCGGAGAAGTCGGAGCTCCACATAATCGAGAAGCGCTTACGAGGACGATCAACCACCCCCGCACCAACCATCGACCTGCGAATAGGTCTGAGAAATTCCCAAGGTGGACAGACTTCGTATCCTTCGCTTAATTACACTTAAACAACAACAACAACAACAACAACAACAACAACAACAACAACAACAACAACAACAACAACAACAACAACAACAACAACAACAACAACAACAACAACAACAACAACAACAACAACAACAACAACAACAACAACAACAACAACAACAACAACAACAACAACAACAACAACAACAACAACAACAACAACAACAACAACAACAACAACAACAACAACAACAACAACAACAACAACAACAACAACAACAACAACAACAACAACAACAACAACAACAACAACAACAACAACAACAACAACAACAACAACAACAACAACAACAACAACAACAACAACAACAACAACAACAACAACAACAACAACAACAACAACAACAACAACAACAACAACAACAACAACAACAACAACAACAACAACAACAACAACAACAACAACAACAACAACAACAACAACAACAACAACAACAACAACAACAACAACAACAACAACAACAACAACAACAACAACAACAACGACAACAACAACGACAACAACAACAACGACAACAACAACAACAACGACGACGACGACGACGACGACGACAACGACGACAACAATGACAACAACAACAACAACAACGACGACAACAATGACAACAATGACAACAATGACAACAATGACAACAACAACAACAACAACAACGATGACAACAACAACAACAACAACAACGATGACAACAACAACAACGACGACAACAATGACAACAACAACAACAACGATGACAACAACAACAACGATGACAACAATGACAACAACAACAACAACGACGACAACGACGACGACAACCAACGACAACGACGACAACAGCAACAACAACGACGACAACAGCAACAACAACGACGACCAACGACGACGACGACGACGACAGCAACAACAACGACAAAACGGGGCGGAGGATGGATGCGCCGTACAGAAGATACAACACACGAGCACGCAGATTTTGCGCATGATTCAACGAATTACCAGCCGTAAGTGGGGACTCAAGGAAGATTACCTGATCCTTCGCTGATTGTGAGACACGTTACGTATTCGGCGCCCTATCTAAATATGGGCAACGCGGAAGTGGAACCTCTTGGCCGGCTTATAAGCAAGATGTATAAGCAAGCGCTCGGACTCCCACCCGAAACGGCCACTTTTCGCCTTGAGGAAACAGGGGAAGTAATGTTGTAAAAAGGCTCAAGTAATAAATGTTTACCACCCTCACCCCCTGTACAACAAGGCATGGGACAAGCCAGAAAGGCTACAACGCGCGAAAGCGGGACGCTACGTCTTGGAACATGTTGGGTATTCTGTACGGAAGACCGGCACACTGGTAAATATTCCCACATGAATACAGGAAACTATGCACGTCACACCGTTTCCCAGAAACATGCACCCGAACTTTCGCATTGGACGGGGACAAGCCGGAGCGCAGGCACTCGCGAGGAAATATGGGAACCACCGCAATGTCTTGCACATTGACGCAGCCAGTAGCACAAGAAGCACCACATTTGTCACCAGCGTAGTCGACAATCACGGGACTGAAATAAATTCATCGTCGGTTTCCAGAGCGAGCTCTGCGGAGTCAGAGGAACTAGCGATGGCGTTAGCCATCACGACGAGACCGCACTGGGAGTGCGTCATAGTTCTGACAGACTCTCAGACGGCACACAGGAACTTTTCTAGGGCCAAAATTTCCAGGGCAGCACATCGCATTCTGAGTGCAGCGCACCAGCTCCCGCCATACATACAAGTCGTGTGGACTCCGGGGCATGAGTGCTTACGCCGCAATCAGAAGGCACACGCCTACGCACGAGCGCATGCACACCGGGAGCCGCGAGATGGACACGCCGAGCAGTTACACCCCGACCTACACGAACATACTGCAACACTATGGCCTTTCACGAAGAACGCTACCACCGCCTCATAATGCTCTGACGCGAGAGGAAGCGGTAATATGGAGGAAACTGCAAACAAACACATCTCCACACTTGAATCTCTACCACGCCCTACCCCCTGCGCGGTATTCCTATATATACCCACACTGCAACCAATACACAACGCTTTACCACATGGTATGGGATTGCGCAAACACGCCAAACCTCACATCCATAACAGACGGCAATGGGAGGCTGCGCTCTCCACCTCCGACTCGACAGTCCAGCTCAACCTAGTCAACCGAGGGAGAAGGGCAGCTGAGGCCGCTGGAGTCCTTGACTGAGATGGCCCCCCAGTGTAGTGCGGAGAAGCTACATACTCTCATGTGGTCTTGTGTCTAAAGCTCTCTCTCTCTCTCTTTTCGGGATACACCCTACCTCACCAGTTTTTTCTTGACAAACACCAAACATCGCCTTTGTTCACGGGACATTGCTGCGTCGACGTCTCACACTGTGCATCAGCCTGATTTGAAGTCTACATTTTCGCATAACTTGTGAACGGCGTAGTGCGCAAACATAAACATTGCACGACATTAAATGTGTGACCTCGGCGGTGCAGACACAAAAAATTTGCGTGGGATTACACGTTGCATGTGGGATGAAAATAAACCACGTTGTACGCATTGCATTTAGCTGTATAGCAGTTATTTACCACTTCACTTTAAGCAGTAGTCAATACTATGTATCTTATTAAATATTTTGATGTCGTCCGCGTAAAAAAATAAATGGAGACGTCTGGACTGCTGAGGAAACGTCGTTGAAGAAAATTAGGAAGAGAAGCGGACCTAACAAGGAACCTTGGGGTATACCACTAGATACCGCATAGACAAAAGAAGAGTAATCATAAACGCTCACGAACCAGAACTCATCGAGTAGAGTTGCTACAGTAGGAGCTTCAACGTCGTACTTGTTAGGCTTTTCGAGCAGTAGGGGAGGATTGACTACGTCAAAGGCTTCGCTGAGGTCGCAGTACACAGCATCAGTTTGACCCTTTTGCGTGAAGGGCGTGGAAACCAGCTTTATAAAGCTCACAGGGTTCCTGGTCACTGAGCTCCCAGAAATAAATCCATGCTTATTCGGAACGCGACACATTTTTACACAGAAAAACAGTACACTGTGCATAGGTAATTCGAAAAGCTCGGAAATGGTAGAGAGAAGAGGAATCAGCCGATAGTTGCGACATCGGTTCGGTGCTGTCTTCCAAGCACGTGGAAAAGTGTAATTAGTTAGACAGTTAATAAGAATTCATGTCAGCGAAGGTACAAACATAATGCTGTAAGTCTTGATAATGGTGGACGGGATGACGTCTGGGCCGCAGAACAAGGATAGCCTCAGATGCCTGAAGCATTCACTGATGAGATCCTCGTCAAAGAGTACCGAGTTGAAAGTTGCAGAAGAAGAACGCAGCTGATGGATGGTGCTGTCAGCTGACGGTTTATATACAGAGGAGAAAGGGACAGTGAAAAAATCGACGGCTGCTTGCACTTCTGCTTCACAGGAATCGATCAGACGGATGTGATATCCACGTTTGCTGGAGCGCATACGAAAATGTCTCCCAAAGTCCGCGCTCTGGTTAGAGGCGCTCGTCTTCAGTGACTCAATGTGAGGCTTGTGATCCCGCTTGTACACTTGATTGCAAAGGGACCGCAAAAGGCGAATTCTCCTATTTGTTATGTTACGCTCTGCACTTTGGCTTTTCTGTGGGCCCACTTTTTACGCTCTAGAATAGTAAGTTCCACCGAGATCCAATGAGTAAATTTACATCATTTGGACTTGTGCTGGGGGTAGCAGTCATGCATAACATTCAGAACTATCTCGATTGAACCGATGGACATGTTCGTCGACGTCGCATATACTAGTCACGAGAGGCCAACCAACTATAGAGAAATACTTGAATAGGCAATCATAGTCACCAGATTTGAAAGCAAAGCGTGGGAAGTTAATGAGATCTGAACCGTTATGGCGTAAAGCTGACAGAGACGCGGATATCTTAATTAAATCGGGAGTGAAACTTCTCAGCACGAACTACGGATATGTCAGAGTGCGGTAATGTTACATTTTATACACTCGAGGGGCTCAAGTCTGTATATTATCGCTGCAGTTCTCATTAAAATTATGTTACTGAAGGGAGTTAAGTAGCTAGGAAATGTAACGACAAGAAACAACCGCCGTGGTTGCTTAGCGGCTTTGGTGTTGCGCTGCTTAGCACGGAGACGCGGGATCGAAACGCGGCCACACCTGCCGCGCTTTGATGTGGGCGAAATCGAAAAACACCAGTGCGGGTAGATTTAAGTGCACGTTAAAGAACACCAGGCGGTAAAAATTATACCGGAGTCCCCCACTACGGTGTGCCTTATAATCAGATAGTGGTTTTGGCACGTAAAGCAAATACTTGAGTTTTTAACAACAACCAACATTTCTTCGCCATGAACTTATTGTAGTTGGAGAATGTGTAGTTGCTCCACTGAATACCAGGTGTGTTAAAGTCACCAAGAATAAGTACAAATATTGTTGTGACCATGCATTTAAAGCACCAACGCTTTAACTGCATGGTCACAACATGTTCAATAGATGTCATGACTTTATCAAACTTTACAGGAGTGAAGTTAAGTGGTACGTAAAAAGCTCCAATTATTAGTTTTTGACAATGTGCGAGACCTATTTCTAGCCATACCAATTACTCTACAGTTTATAAGTCGAGGCGTCTAACACATTTCAGGAAGCTGCGAACTACAGTTAGGACACCATCAACTTTCTGTTTAGATCCGGATATGTCTCTGTCACAGCGAAATACATTGTAGTTAAGCAAGGAGAGATCAAAAAGACTAGATGCCAATGGAAAACCAGGTTTGTTCAGAACAACAATAGCGAAACAAGAAGAACCAATGTTAGCAAATAGTTCAGGCGCGTTAGTACGGAGACTTTGAGCGTTCTGATAATAAACGCCCAAATTACACACTTTTCCCAATTTTGGTCCCCTCACTAGCAGGGAGCATATCATCACGCAGCTCTCCACGAAACAGCCTGAAAGTGTATTCCATCGGCCACACGGATGGGTCAGGCGTTTAAAAGCCTCGTTGTCAACAACCACATGGAAAGGAAAATATGCGTCGTGCTTTGTTTTGAGGCGCTGGCAGGGTAACATTGACAGACTTCTGGTGGTCAGTGAGGTGTGCAGGGGTGGTTAGAAGGGAAAGCTTCGACATAAAATAGGTGTTGGGACGCTTGGGTCTTTGGGCAACAGCTAATTTTGGTTCCCTAGAAGCATTCATTGAGGCAGGACTTCTAATCTTAGTTTTCTCACTGGACCTCTGGTCGGCACAACCAAGAGGGAGGGCAATTAAGGCAGGCGAGTTCACAGAAACTTATTCAGATCCTTTCTAGGAAAGGTTATTTGCAGACAGCGTCACCTTATAAGAAGTCGCGAGAAGCGAAATTGAGTTGTCGGGGAGCCGCGCTAGCTCGGCGCGTAGCTATTGAACTTCCGCTCGAAGGGAGGCGACCGTATAATATTAATGACCAATGTCTAAAGTAGCCATACGTCCATCTCCGTCTCTTTTCTTTGTGCTATTTTTTCATGCGCTACACACACCACGGTTGGTTTGGAAAGCTTAGCCGTGACCCACGCCAGCGGAACTTCTTCGGACTTCATGAGGGAGCATTGTCTTGCAGATGTGCGACGATGTGGATAAAAAGGGAAAGGAAACAGAGAGGGCGGCAAGCACATGACGGGCATGTATGTCCAGTGTCCAAACCAGTTCCCTTTACTCTCTCTCTCTCCACGTCCCACGGTGCACTGGCTGGCAGAATGCGCCTCGGGCTAGCCGCGTTCTTACCTTTATTAGCAATAATCTCTCACTTCCTCTGTTGTCTTACATAATGTGTTCCGTCCGGCAGTGGTGGCATGCGCGATGGCACTCCTCTCTTTGGTGGCGACAGTGGGCGCCGGGCGCTCGGAGCGGAAGCCATTAGCGAGGTGAGAATAACGGGAAGCGCGCAGGCAGGCACGGCACGCGAGATAATTGCAGGCTGCCGAGGCTCCCTTCCTGCACTGCCTGACGGTCACCGAGAAGAAGCAGAAGAGTGCGCCTTAACCGCATTAATCTGCGACTTGCGAGACAAGCAATCGGCCGCGCACAGCTCGCTTAAAGCGTCTGCAGAGAGGCGCTAACACAGTTAGCGCCGGGGCGTGGTTCGTTAGACACGTGCAGACACGTCTGCTGGCGGCAAATCCTGCTGGATCTCCATATTTCACTCGTGTACGCTTGTGCGTGCTATACGTGTGCACAGGTTTTGTGCGAAAGGAAAAAAAAATAATACGGCCGATCCAACAGAATAGCTGTTTCTTGTCCTTTATAGCGTGCGTTGATCTGGAATAATTAAGCTTGCACTCGCTCGACGGCGCCTCAAATTGCACTGCTGCCAGAGTTGGCTGTTTTCTGACTCATTAGCGCCTGCGGGATTTCAGAACACGTGCAAATTGCACAACTGTCAACAACACCATGTTGACGCTATCAGTACTGCCTTCTTTGTGGTGATCTTTTAACTGCTGTCGAAATCTGAACAGCGAGCCAATGTCCCCAAATAAAGAAAGACGGCCGACGGAGCTAAGAATTTATCTCAGATACACCCCGGTGCGTTGTCACTGACGTTGGAAAAGCACCGGCTATATATATTTACGAGATTGGCTTGTGTTTCTAGCACACTCAGATTTATTTGCATCTATATATTCGATAGTACAATTTCATAATTTTTCTTTTCGTTGATGCCCCGCATTAATGTGCGTGGAAGTTTACTCTGAGCGTTCGCTCGTTCGCGCGGCTGCTGATTTCACGAACCTTGACTTATTATTAGTATTACCTTCAACTTAACTTGCAATAATCGTATTGATATGATCTGTAACAGTGCTAACCGTACATTGGGATACCTGCGACGTAACTTAAAGCCACAGCCTCATTCCAAATTGCTTCTTTACAAAACTCATGCCTACAAACCTTCATGCCCCTGCCGTCCAATTACTGCGACCGACTCGAGATCCAGCGACTCAACCGCAGGATTTATCTTCCGCCTCACAGAAAGCTCAGCACTGAAGATGCCGTAGCTCTCCGACTTATTCAGACCAACACATTTCCGAATCTACACAGATACAGTAAAATGTTCCCACATACATATCGCGGCATCTGCCCCTGGTGCGGCGACACACGCCCTACACTCTTTCACATCTCGTGGGGGTGCGGGGGCAAACCTCAACACTTAAAGACGCCTAGCACGTCATTTGAGCGGTGGGAGGTACAGCTGACCGGCGATACCCTGGCGGGACAAGAAGCTCTCGTCCAGCAAGTACGTCGAGCAGCCATGGCCATCCTGGAATGAGGACACCACCCACTCGACCTCAAGAGCAACCACCTCGATGGTCCGAATAAATGTTTTCTTTTTCTCTCTCTCTCTCTCTCTCTACAAAACTACTGTGCGTTCAAAATTAGAATACGCTACCGCAATCTGGGATATCCATCACGCAACTCTAATTAGCTCTCTTGAATTAATTCGAAATAAAGACACTCGTTCCATTATATCTAAGTAGCAACGCGCAGAAAGTACAGCAGCAATGAAACACATTTTGTCATTACCAAACCTATCACTGCGCCGTCAGTTTTACCACCTTTGCCTTTTTCAGACAGTTTACGACCGTTCGTCATTGTGTATCGAATTTGTCATGCCTCCGACTTATCGCTCTTATAGGACGTATCATCAAGACAGAGTTACATGCATTTCCTGAGATACGAACACTTTTGCTCATTCCTTCATGCCACACACACCTAACGATTGATGCCACCTTGCCGTTGACAGATCGATCTCTGATCACCCCCTCTCTCCTTTTTTTTTCATTGAAATCAAAATAAAAGAAAGAGACGTAGTCGCCTTTTAATGGTGACCGCTACTCCTTTTCTCATAGCGGAAACAACGACATAAAGAATGTGTAGGAAAAGGAAAAGAAATCACTTCATACGGTCTTTTTTGTCACTTTCACTGTTATAATCCGTCGGGTTCACTAGTTGTATCCTCCCCTGCGCCCCCTCCCCCTCGGTATCGCAAGCGGTAATGACAACCATATTTCACCGTGTGCCCCCTTCGCGTTTCGTGCGTTGCCACCGCAACGCGTTATGCGACTCAAATAAAAAACGGGCGCCGCATCCTGGATGCTACAGGCAACGCAAAAAAAAGAAAAATAAAGGAAAGAAAGAAATGTGCCAAAGCAACACCTTGCAGTATTTGCGGAGAACAAGAATAAAAGGGGAGGGGAGCAATCCTCCGAGAACCAAATATCTCCGTCGTCCAGGATCTGGTGTGCGTCGACGAAGCTGAACGGCCTTCTGTACGATCCACGGGATCGATCTGCGGTGAGCCTAGCACTTCCCCCACCTAGTATGTGTGCATGCGCGCTTGTGAGAGAGAGAGAGAGAGAGAGAGAGAGAGAGAGAGATGAAGGGAGTGTAGACAAGGCGGCCGTTTGGGGATAAACACCCACCTGCTGCGCTTACGCGAGCACTTTCCTCCGCGCATTGTTCGCTTTTCTTCTCGTGTGAGCGACGAAGAGCAGACAGATCAAATAATGATCCTAAGAGGAGGAGGAGGAGAAAAAGGGACAAACGCGTGGCTCACACATGCGTTCATCCCTTGTGCAACTCCATTAATCAAATCCGCGCACATCTTATTCGCGCGGTTGGTCACCTCGCGCGAGCGCCTATATATGTATGCTTCTAATAACTATCTGCGAGCACCTCTAGGAGGGCTGTTTCTCTCCTTCCGCGCGCTTTCAGGTGTGATCGCCGATGTTATTGTTCGCCAAGTGTTCGAACGCGGTGCCGCAGTTAATCACCCGCCGGGGCCGCAGCGAGGTGCAGGCGCGAGTGGACGGCGCCTTATTTGCGTCCGAAGCGCCGCGTCCGCATCGAAAAAGAAGCGGGGCCTTCGGTAATGAAAAAGCGGTGCCGAGAGCATTTATCATCGGCTGTCGTTGCGAGCGGCGAGAATGGACTGCGGCGAGAAATCACCGCTCCGTGAACGTGTGCGCTATTATTTCTGTCGTTTCTGGCATGGCACGCAGTATTGCAAGGCAATATGCAAAGGCAGCGCCGAGATATTTTTTGTTAGCTCGCACATGCAGGAAGCCGGAGTTCTTGCATATTGGCAGGACGGGAGCGTACGTGGCGTAGCGTGGATTAATCGCGGTGCAGCGGCGACTTAAGCGAGAGCCGATTATAATTGGACGACTCGATGATGAGACTCCTGTCGAAGGGCCGAGCGGGAGGTCGTTGGCTCCAGCATCGTTGGTGGCTGCAAAGCTTTGTGCGGTCTCTACTAATCCAGGTCTTATGATAACGCGCGGATGAACTACCTGATGCATTCCTAGGGATTAACGGAAAAGGAGAAGCCGCGGCTAACGACATTAGTTCGTGGCGCGCGCGTGGGTACTCGCTGCGGCTTACTCGAGCCATTCAGTGAGGCAGCCGAGGGAACTAGGTCACGAGATTGATTAACGAAGAGGCACGGTCCGCGGAGCGAGGACGGACTGAAAAATGCATAAAACGAAGATGCCTACTTTGAATTAAAGAAAAAAATGACAACGATGAACGATAGATTTCCGAGATCCTTCGGGACTTTATCAACAGCACAAAATGCATTTTAGTTTCGGTTCTTGGTGGTGGCAGCGCATTGCGCCAACACGATACTCACCCAGCGACACCCGTAGGGAGTGTTCACTTTTCTGAAGCCTGGGGATTCAAAACAGTTGGAAGGATTAACTGGTCAGCAGCCCATATAAGTGTAAGAGACGTTTAGAGTATTGGTGAAAAAATAGTCAAGGAAAATATTGACAGAACTGACAGAGTCTTTGACTGACATATTGACAGAGTCTTTGCTAGCGTATAGGTTACGGGTAAAATATAAGAGAAGTTTTAAATATGAAAGATCTAGATCATAGAGACAAAAGACTAGATGGCGATAGATGCAGTAAAACCTGATTAAATTAAGCACGCTAGGTGGCTATTTGTCTATGCTCTGTTTCATCGGGGGTGTGAATAATAATAATAATAATAATAATAATAATAATAATAATAATAATAATAATAATAATAATAATAATAATAATAATAATAATAATAATAATAATAATAATAATAATAATAATAATAATAATAATAATAATAATAATAATAATAATAATAATAATTCGCAGTCTTAGGGTGCTTAATACCACCTCTATGCACATCTGTCAAGGCGGGTCTTCCCCCTCCCGCACCCCGCCTTATGTAGGGCGCGGGCGGTTACCCTTCGACTTCTACAAGCCCGTGCATACCCTAACCTCGCGGTTCTTCATGCCATATACCCTGAAAGATATCCCAGTGCGGACTGCCCTGCCTGCGGACTAAGGGCAACATTGGACCATGTGTTGTGGGAGTGTGAAGCCATCGGCTCCTCCTTCAGCGAGGATAGGTGGGCTGCGCTCTTGGGCAGCCCCGAACTCAACGACCAAACCCTGGCCGTCCAGAGTGCCCGCGATCGGGCCGTCAAGCTCGGCTTGGCGGTCCCTACGTGGGACTAGCCGGGAGGCGCAGGGGTCTTCCCTGCGTCTTCTCTGCACCAAAATAAAGTTACTTCACTCACTCAACCGCCACCGACGCCGCCGTCTTGGGTCCCACACAGAAGGATGCGCCTAAGCTAAATGTTCAAATTTCGATGACTGCTGAATATTATAAATCATGCGTGCAAAAAAGCTTGCATTCCTGTACCAATGAAGGATAAACAATAGTACACACCCTTTTAAATAAATATATTTGGACCAAGCATTATACCGCGGAAATATTACGGGAACCACACCAAGTGGCGCGAAATTATGAAACAAAGGATTCACGCCAGTGACTACTCAGAGAGCGTAATTGCGCTATGCTTTCTGATATCGATAAACGTAAGGCGAAACTCGCATTAGCTCTTTATCCAAATGTGCCGCAGATTTTGGAAAAACTAATTTTCAGACGGCATTTTCATGCTCCCATTTACATTTTCTAGGAAAAACATCAACCACCTTGTAGCTTGCTGTGCCTTCTTTCAACATTTCTCAAGACATTTAGCAGTGTGGTTGAACATTCATACAGCTTGAGTATGTGCGGAAACGCTTAGGTAATATTGATTTATCATTAACACAGTAAATACTTCAGTATACGTATGAAAGGACCGTTAACGCTTTAATTGCTTACACATTATTGCCAAGGTGGAACTACATCAATACCACGCAGTGCCAGTGCATACTGAGAACAAACAGTTTAATCTTAGCTAAACTTACAAACGAGCAAACAGCCGTTTTAAAGACGTTACAAACTAATATTTCTGCTGAGTTACACTAATCCGGAACGCTGGTGAGCCTACTGATCAATGCTAGAACGAATCTAATAATCCAACACGCATGTGAGAATGCAATGGGAGCTCAGATCGCAGCGCTTTCGATCAAATGGCTGTTGCGGCGAATATGAACGCTGTCCTGTGGTTGTGCGCACTGGACCAGTGCACTTAGAAGGGCGAGTTGGTTTGGCATGACGGCGACGTGAATGCGCCTAAAAGACGTGGACGATGAGTGAAGACGAGACACGTATAACTCTACTTTCAACTCGCTTATTGAATTATGCGGTCGTCACTTATAATACACTTACACACGTGACACTTGACGTGCTCATTGCACTCCTTAGACATCCAAAAATCAAAATTCCTTTTCTCACAACGTCAGTTACACGCTACACTGACACGTTTTCCTATTTAATCACATATCGACTTCGGCTTGATAATCAACTTTGTCCGTTGATTACGATTCCGGGATATAACGGTACAGCTGTCCAGCTGTGGAGTGCAATTTTCTTTTTGCAATTACACTTTTTACGCCCTGCAAAAAGCGCACCAGCACTTCAAAGCTTGATAGCTGCACCGTTATAGCCCGGAATCGTAATCGCGATGGCATCGCATACACGAGCCTATAACCACGGTCGCTGGATAAACAATTGTATCCTCTTCCTCCAGCAGCCGTCTTATAACCAACGGCTCAAGTTGGTAGGCATCATAGAGTTTCTCGCTATAACACCTAGAGGGAAATCTGGCGCCACCGTATATGGGAGTTTCCTAAGGGGCGCTATGCCGTCGTAGGAATGATGGTATATGTGTCTGCAAGGCTTCTGTTGGCTAGTGTTGTAAGAGGCTTCGTCTAAAACGTGGATATGGCTGCACAAATAACGCGTTCTTAAAGTAAAATCTTCACAAAAGGTTTTCATTCACGCATATTACATCTTCCAGTGCAGTTCACTCACCTGCAATGCATAACCAAGCGAAAAAAGCAAGGACCGACGACAAACTGTTCCAAAGCGAGCGTGAATCTTGTCGTCTGTCCTACAGTTTTAGCTGCGAGCTAGGGGTCCAAAGGGCCCTCATTGCACACGCAAGTGAGGTGGGATACCGCGGCTCAGTGGTGCCCTGGACTAGGGGCCCACCCGAGGCTGAAGAGGACCCAAAGTTTTCAAGAATGAAGACTTCGTCCTCAACTCGCTAATATCTTAAAGAACCAATAAAGTTTTCCGTTCCATTCCATTTTCGTATAATTGTACATACAATAACAAGTTCTCATTATTCAACAAAACATGATGTTGTGTAATAATGAAGCTAAAACAACTTTTTACGTGCTGTTTTAGTAGAAAATGAATATTTGTGACGGAGGGAACGGTGCTTGCCAGGCGCGTCTTCAAGGTATCCTGGCTCTCCGAGAACGATGCCAATCCGAATCCACAATACACCGGCATTCCCATGCATACCACAGCGCAGCAGCGCCGGATTTCCCTCTAGGTAATATAGTCAGAAACTCTATATGGTAGGCACCGCTGTAGCGCCGCGGCGTAGGAGGTTGGATAGAGAGACAGACACACTCAAAGCACCCGAATTTCGCAAAGAATGCTTCGCGTTAAAAACACACGGGTACTAAGATTTAGCTGCAAGTAAGAATAAAAATAAAATATTAATAAAAAAACTGCAGATGCTCAAATTCGGAATATTCTGCTACGGCGCGACTCAAAATCAGACCGAGGTTTTGGCACGTTGTACTCCAGAAAGTATTCTGGTTACGACTTTCAAGAGAAACTCAAATATGGGAAATACCGATGGAATACTTGCAAACACCAGTACCGAAGTCACTGTCGATGTGGTTAGGGCACGAAACTAAAAAAAAAACGATTCTACTGCCATCGCATATTTTTGCTATAAAGCGTAAGGTTCTAGTTGAAAAATAAAGTCTGTTTCCTTCCTTCCTTCGACTTTTCATTGCAACAAAGTGCATGAGGGGTTCACAAAGTAAGCATTCCGGTCTTGCCATATTTAAGCATTTTCCTTTAATATTACATAAAGAAAATTGTTTGAAGCCAGCAGACAATAACAAGGAAATCATATGAGGATTCAACCGTTTCTTCTTTATCGAACTATAAAACCATAGGCGAGAACTGGCTTTCCCCCTTTCCCCCATTAAACTCCATACTCGAACTTAAAATCTTCCTTTTATTCTTCTTGCTCATTTAGTCACATTTCTCACTCGCTCGTTTTTTTTTCATTTTAATCCTGATTAAGTTTCTCTTTCTAAAACATTTCCGCCATTTGTTTTTCATATCAGGCGTTTATTCCCGAGAACATGTGGTCGCCCCTTGGGGCTAGGAGAATTACTTTTGGCGTTTTTCCGGCGCATGCACTGATCTGTATGTTCGTTCACTGTGGAAGGCCGTGCATGCATTCATCAGTACTGCAGCCGAATAACGACGCCATCAGCGGATGCGTCCGGCGCCGGCTTGCTTGCTTGCTTGTTGCGACTCACTTCTGGCGCTCACCCACTATGGGGGGATTGGCCGAGAAGCCGGCGGCTCTTTCCGCACAGACCGGCGGTATGCGTTCCCAGCTGTCGTATTTTATTTATCCACGATACCGATGGCTGCGCACAACGCCCACGCAATAAGGAAGGGAACAAGAAAGAAAATAAAATTCGCACCCGATGCCGATAATAGCGAAGCTGCTAACACACGCGAGCTCAGCGTTGGGCCGGCACCGACAAAGTCGAAGTGTCGCATCGCTCGCGACGCGCCGATACAGTTCCAAGGGGCGAGCCGATGTAGCGAAAACGCAGCGAAAAACAACGACCCGGTGCCACAAGCCATGAAGATTTCGCGGCCCCATCGCGGCGCCGGAGACCACGTCGTAAGCGGTGAGTGCCTCGCCGCGACGCCTCGGCGCCCACCTGCGCGCATCGCGTCGGCCTGGTTGGTGCCTCGCGGGTGGGGGCCCCGTGCGCCGGTGTCGGAGCCGGTGTAGGCGCTTCGTGGAGGCGGAGCGGGGCTTACCGAGCCAGTCGGGGCCGCTCGCGGACAAATTCAGCCCGAATAAAGATTCCGGCCTCGCTTAAGGGGATCGCCAAGATCGGGAGAAGCTACTCTCCCCGCATCTCCCGAGGAGTTGTCGATAACGCAAGGTTCCTCGGCGTAATGACTGGTGACGATAGCCTAGGAACCAGGACATTCAGAGGCCACTGCTTTGCGGAAACGATGCGTGAATTAAGAGCGACATCCTTCAATACGCAGCGCACGGTTTTTGTTGTTTCAGCTGGTAGAAAACCACGGCCAACTTGAAGCTCCTGAACAGCTCTCTCACCTCTTCCAACGAAAATTTATCTTCAGATTACATGAATTTTGAGAGTGTTCTAAGATTTGTTCGATCCTAGCTACCTTCCAATCCTTCTCACGCACGTGATACCTCATGATATGAGAAAGTGCTCATGTAAATCCGGATATTGACATGACCTTGCCCATGACCTTGAGTGATGACGACGTTGCGCTGCTGAACACGGAGGTCGTGGGCCGAAGGCGGGCCGCGGTGTCCACATTTCTATGCCACCGAAATGCAACAACGCTCGTGTACCATGTATTGGGTGCCCGTTAAAGAACACCAGGTCAGTGGCGAGCAACAGGGGCGGCCGGGGGCCCGGGGGGGGGGGGGAGGCGTGGGCCCTGGGTGCACGGAGACAGTAGGGGGGGGGGTGTCATACACGTCTGAAGACACCCGAAAATTGTCGATATCCTCGCCTTCCTCGACTACACCCGGAGGGGGGGGGGGAGGGGTGACAGAAGAGCTAAGGGCCCCGGGTGCCAGACGACCTAGCTACGCTACTGCACCAGGTAGTCAGAATTATTCCGGAGTCCTACACTATGGTGTGCCTCACAATCAGATCTTGGTTCTTACACGTAAGACCCCAGATTTGGAATCGATTGACATAAAACTTGTTCATACTGCTATTGCGCTGGTACCCGGTAAGAGGAAGCTTCAGCTCGGGTGCTCCCATATAAATACAGGAAAAAGGAGAATTCGTTTTTCTCAGCAACCACTGCACTAAATTTGACGAGGTTTATTGCATTTAAAAGAAAAACATAAAATCTAATAACTGCTTGTTTCGAATTTTTTATTTAAGTCCTCAATTTGTTACTAAAAATGGGCCAACAATCGCAAATTTTTCTGAAAACGAAACTATCAAGTTTACAACTCTCCAACTCAGCCATGAAAAATGATATCACAATTCTGTGAATTACATCTAATGGTAAATCTAAAGTTCACAAGATTGATATTTTACACATGAATCTGAAGGAAGTTGGTAATACGGAAATACAGTTTTTGCAGAACCCTTGTCCACAGCTTAACAAATTCGCGTAAGATATAAAATGACGTATCAAATTTGTCCGCTTTGAATGTTCTAATAGATGCCGTTTACAGAACTGCGATATCTGTTCTTGATGCAGAGCTAATAATTTATAAATATCGTGCTTCTATTATTTTCAAACTTTCGAATTTTTGAAAATCTTTTAAACAAAATTCTGGCCCTAAATCGAAGTTCCGCTTCCAACAGTCACTAGAATTTAATTTTCTCTCTCAAATGCAGCAAACTTCATTAAAATCGGTCCAGGAGTTATCTCACAAAAACGTTTTTTGCGTTTTACATGTATTTGAATAGGCCGCGTTGGATTTGGGCCCGAGCTAAAGCTACTCAACAGCAGGCATACCATGTATTACTGCTTACATGATTAAGGTTAGGCTTCCTAAAAAAGTTACTTTACGGAAATACCGATGCAGTTTAAAAACATGTATTAAACGCCTAAATATTTTAAATTTTCGGTCAGCTACGGAGAAGATTCTTGTTGCAGAATCATGAAGATGTAAATATGGCGTGTCAAGGTTTTTGCAGAGTTGAAAAGGTATGTTTTTAAGGGGTCATTTTCATTCATTTCTATGAATATCTGAGCGCATGAATAAGAACTTCGCAAATACGAGTTACAAGAACTTGACATTTTCTTTTAGATTTCACCAAATACTGTCTAAACTTATGCAGCCGTTTGACGTAATAGTTCTGCGGAAACCCGCAAGGTGGAGAGAAGTAACCGTCGATTTCTTTTGGAGCAGTTGCTTTGATTGGGTGGATGTCTCACTTTCCCTTAATTACTTCTCTCTATCTTGCGGGTTTCCGCATAACTATTTCGTCAAACTCTTGCCTTTGCTTCGAGTTGTTGACAAATTCGACCTAACCCTGCCATCTGCTAGCCGCCTGGTTTGCTCAGATAGTAGAGCGGCTGCCCCGGAAAGGCGGTGGTCCCGGGTTCGAGTCCCGGACCATGCAAATTTTTCTTCACCTGCGAGGCTTTTCTTTCAAGGAACCCGTATGGGGGTTCCTTTGTAGCAGTTGCTAGGATTAGGTGGATATCTCATTTTCTCTTAATTATGCAGCCGTTGCTTAACAGGAGCGTACCTGCATATGGCATGTCTTTAATAGTATATTCTGAGCTAAAGCTGCTTGTGTAATTCAAAATATAATCTTGTTAGACTGCTAGACAATAGTATTGTAATTTACTAGCACTAATACATGCAGCACAAGAAGGGAGGGTACACTGTGTTATGTTTGAATCATGTTGCTTTCGCCAACTTCTGACAATAAAGTGCCAGAAAACTGACCTATTAGTTACTTCAGGCGTGTAATCTGATCTTCTAAACGAATAACTTGATACGTTGTTTTAGTGTACGTTTAGATTAGAACCAGCTGCCACCCTTTAAAGCTTCGATATTGTCTAACACAGCTATTTTCGTCAGCATCCTCGATTCTCCAGCTACGCTGACTTTCGTGCAGTTACGCGTTTGAAGTGAATAATTTCTTGAAACTTCTCGGAACTCCAACAGGCGCCATTTTCTTTTGGCGTGCACACCAGAACTCGTGTCTAGGCAATGGTAGAGCGAACCTGGATGCTTGCTTCGACACCAGCTTTCCACATCCATCAGAGGTTGCGATCACTATAATTTTTTGTCTCTTAAGAACCCCTTTCAGGGTATTACATAAGGACATAAGGGTCCCTTTCAGGGTATTACATCCCATCCCTGTCATTATCAATGAGACAGTCAGAGTATATGACAGAAAAAGTAGGGTACACATCACTGAGATATCATATAGTGTTGATATTGAACAATCTGAATTCAAGCTGGCACTGTTCGGTATCAGCTAGCGCAGGATATTGTACTGTACGCGTGTTCGGAGTATAAAGACTGACGAAGTGGCAATATTTGGCATAATGTTCTTTTCCATCACATTGGATTAGTTTCAACAAAATTTGTTCATTCGTACTATATATTTAAGGATATCAACGAATGAGTGGGTGACATAGCCTTCCATGCACGGATTCTACCAGAGTGCCGGAGTGAAAGATGATTTACTTGTGTTGCCATTTAACTTTCCTTTCGCCGCCTGTGCTGTAGCAGAGATGCATCTAAGTATGAACACCCAAGACTAAAGCAGAATCACGATTACATGCGGTAGCACGCGTGGGATGCGTTGCTGCAGTCTGAGAACTTAAAACGTCCAGGAAACATTGCAACCCGAACCTCACCTAGCCCTCCAATTGGCGGTTCCGTGATTGCTTATACACCAAGTGACTGAGCGCCTGCAGTCGTGATCGCGTTTCATTTTTAGTCACCTGTATGCCATAGCGTAGACATCCGATGTTCGACCTCCACTTCATGCCACCGCCCTTACCCGCGAGACAGGGGTAATTGGAGCTTAGGGCGACAGAAAGCTGAGCTAATTGGTAAGGATTGCGCAGATGAGTATTGTGTCTTCTTTCTTTTTTCGCCTTTGTGCTGCCTTCAGTTGATAGTCGGCGTTCGTGTTGTCCATTTCTCGTCTCTTGTGTCCTGTCTGCACGCCTCACCTTTTTTTTGGGGTAATTGGAGATAGCCAGGAGAGGCCTCCGTCCCATACCGTTGAACATAAAGATAGGCTGCGGCTGATGATGATGCCATTAACGCGCCAGCCTAGTGAGGCCACCACGCTGCGTTCACCGTCTGCAGTTCCCAGCACTGTTGCCAACCGGGCCTGAGGAGGTGGCGGGGCATCCCCGGAGGCGGCCACCATGAACGAGATCGCGCCGCCTCAAAAATATCGGCTCAACCTCCGCGTGGTGCTCATGTCGGTGCTCATCTGGATGGGAACATTCCTTGTGTTCGCGGCGATCTCGGTCACGCTCGCCATCACCACGAACGCTATGTACTTCCTCTTCATCATCATGGGGCTGGTGGTGTCAACGTTCGCGATGGCGTTCTACAAGCCCGAGGGCCCCTGGGAACCGCTGGTGCCGTACAGCCGGCTCTGTGAGCCCAGGCTCGAGACGCACGCTCCCGTGTACGTGGAAGAGAAGTCCGCCGTGTACCCGCCTTCGCCGTCGGTCAAGAGCGTGACGCGCTCGGATCCTTGGCTCTGCACGAGCGCCAAGACGACGCTGCGTGGGTCGTTCTCGTCGCCCCGGCTCCGCAGCCAGGTCGACGACACGTGGCCCGCGGCGGCGGCACCGGCGCGGAACCCGCTGCCCTCGGGCTTCCTGCCTCTGGTGCCCGCGGCCGTGGCGTGCAGCCGCTCGTCGACGAGACTCGACAGCCCCAGCCAGTGCGAGCAGGTGCGCAGAGTGAGCTCGCTCGGCGAGATCGACTTCGGGGTTGTTTGGAAAGGGCCTCGAGGTTTAAGAACGCCGCCCCATATAACGCAGATTTTTTCAAGTGAACAAGAACAACATGCTTTGTCTTCCGAGTTGCTGTGGCTTAGCGCAGCATTTTTCTAAAGCTTGAATATATGCTAATTCATGCGTTTTACATGATTGCGCAGGTCTCTATAGCGTCCCTACTGTCGAGGTCCTTCGCTTAATACAAGCATAATTGCGCTCAAGTGCGACCTGATTGCTTGAAATGGCTTCTGATAGGTAGTAAGGTAAAAGGATATAGGATTCGTACCTGTTTCGTGCGTGTTGGTGCGACTGGGGACCAACTTTAGAACTTCGAGGCTCATATCATATCATATCAATACATTCAGAGTCAAAACAGCGCAAGGACACCGGGCGAGGTAAGGAAACGGACCACACAACTTTATGCTGCAACTTCCGGCGTGAATACTCTCGTTCGGTACGTCAAGAGGTTTCTTGCGTATATTAGCTCAAAAAAGCATGGTACAGGAGTACGGCACTGTGTATTCTACGGTCTTCCTGCAGGTAACGACGGTGAGCTGTCACCAGGCGTACGGCTGCTACGAGAGCCGTGTGTTGCGAACAACGTACGAAGAGTTCCACAGGGTGAGCGACAACGTCGAGACGATCGAGTGCATCGAGAGGTCCGAAGTCGTGACTACGGAGACTGCTGCCGCTCCAAGCCTGGAGCCACCGTCGACGACCATCCAAGTGGAGGAACCGGTCGAACCGGTGGTGCCCGAGAAAAAGAAGCGGCGTCTGCTGTGGAACATCTTTAGCCGGAGCGATGACAAGACCGTGGTCAAAGAGTTCCCCGCGTACAAGAACGAAGACAGCGAATCCAAGGCGGGCCTGTTGGAAGAAGAGTGCTCCACGCCAGCAGACACGCCGTGCTTCTCGAAGGCCTCGAGAGGCATCGCGGACGCTCCGGAATTCTCCAAGGTTGTCGCGAACATCGAGCGAAACATTCACGAGGCGAACAACCCGTACACCATTTTGCACAAGCCCAAGGCGGATGGCGGAGGCACGGCAGCGGCCTCCCAGAAGAAGTCATCCAGCGAACGGAAGGCAGCCAAAAAAAGTACGTCCGAAGGTGAACAGGCTGCCGCCGCCAAGGTCATGGGCATATTGAACTCGTCTGAGTCCAGTGCGTCATCGTCCGGCGTCGGCGGCGCCACAGCTGCCGCCTCTGGCCTGCCCTCATTCTGGAAGGAACAGACGTCCCCGCTGCCCGAAGACCCTTCTCCAGGAAGCAGCAGCCCCATGGTCAGTGGGCCGGCGTCGTCGGGACTGTCTTCAGGGGGAAGTCGCATATCGCTGGCCGGCTCCACGCCCAAAGACGCGGACCAGCAGTACCTGAACGAGGCTTTTATCAAGTCGCGCTCTAGCTGGGACGAGCGGTCACACCCGGAATCGACGACCCCTTTCCGGAACAACCTGGGCGAAGGCAGCATCAGCCAGAGTAGCAGCCAGCGCACTGCGGCATCCAAGATGGCCGCCTCTTCGACTGCGCGCTCCGAGGAGAAGGAGATCTGGGCCTCGCCCAGCTGGAGCCCCGCGAGAAACAGCAGCCACGCGGTCGACGAGAAGGCGAGCCAGACCTCGCTGCGCGACTACTGCCCCCAGTCGAGCGGAGACGACCACTTCCGAATGTCGCCGCTCGTGAAGGCCGACCTGGTCGAGGTGACCGTCATCAACAACCCGGCCCCCAGCGACAAAGGTGCCGGAAGCAGCAGGTGCGCGCTGCAGTGCGCGGACGGCGCGGAGAAGCCGCAGCCATCCAAGTACGTGCAGGCGACGAGCAAGACCATCGAGGCTGGCGTGCAGATGGTGACGTGCGACGGCGACAATAACAGCCCCAGCAAGAAGCCAAAGAAGAAGAAGTTAAAGCTGCTGCCACGGTTTCTCAAGGTAAAGAAGAAGAAATGAGTGACGCCCCTGGCCACGGAGGTGGTGTCCCCTGATGACTGCACAAAGTGTTGAAGGCCAGACCCCCTTTTTTTTCTTTCTCTTAGTCCAAACTGTAGCGCGGCGCGAGTGGGGCGGCAAGAGAGTTTTGGACTGTTTTTGTTTGTTTGAGCACGGTGAGAAACTGGCAAGGGGCAGGAAAAAGTCAAGCTTTGAGTTTTTTTTTCTTTTCCTTTTTTCCTGTCTTGTTGTCTTTTCAGAGTTGCGGGACTCAGAGTTGTAAAATAAAATTTTAAAAAATAAGGGGTTTCTAAATGTTAGAATAACGTTCTAGCCTGGAGATGCAAGGTTTTCTGTAGACACGTCGCAGTGATCGCATGATTACACTTTGTTTCGCTGCAAAGCCACTTTGATAGCAACAGCGATCAGGCTGTCAGGATTTTCATAGAGGCTCACACATCACTAGACCTCTCCTCAAAAGGTATGATTGTGAAAGGTCGCGTGTCTGAAGATAAATACAAACGGTTCTTGAGTGCATCAATAGCTCGCCAAGGCAGGAGGATGGGTGGTCTTTAGAAGTATACCCGCATAATATATATACATATATATATATATCTATATATATATATATATATATATATATATATATATATATATATATATATATATATATATATATATATATATATATATACGCCCGACACGACAGTCGCCCGACTGACAGTCTGACGAGAAAACAGCTTAGTCATGACAAACGCGGAGAAATACTGGAAACATAGGAATAGATTGCGAAAAAAGGGCAAAAATACAGTAGTGATCAGTAAGGAAATATACGTACAAAATTGAGAACATCCTTAGTGCATTTGTTAACATTGTGTGACGTAAGAAACAATAGCACGACATACAAAAAAAAAACAGAACGAAACACCATACATTAGTGCAGGAGCTGCAAAACACTAACTTGTTTTTCAATATTTCTTCCAGTGAGATGTTATTCCGTTCAAGTGTGTTAAGGTAACAGGGAAGTTTATAGGCGCTTGATTGAAAACGGTACACAGTCCGACAAAACGGTGTAGACCAAGCGGTGCAACGACGTACATTGTACATGGGCACATGGCTTTGAAGGTTGAATAGTGTCAACATATCTGC